>NC_066355.1:3609784-4209784 GCF_024516045.1 Bombus affinis | reverse complement strand
ATTTGACCTCTTGTCCAAAAAAATATCACCAGCAATTTCGTAGAAACAATTTTTATTGTGACCAGCGTTACGATATAATAAACGCTCATAAAATGGGGACAACGAATTAACAATAAGACAGATTGCTCTGGTACGCGACTAGATTACGTGACTTTTCCTACATTCTGCGGCCAGCTAACTAAAACATGCTACACTCAGCTCCCTCAGCGATTTCTACTTTTTATAGCACCATCAATCGATTATGGTAACAAGGGAGTTGCTTTTTGCCTGGCTGTTTACTCACTCGCAAATGTATGGTACACATTTCTTATTGTGAAACATAATCTTTGGAATTTTCTTTTATTAGTAATGTTTGATTGATCACGTCCAAATAAAACTTGAAATGAAAAAAAAATAAAAATAAAAGAAAAATGAGAGGCAAACATAAAAATTCACAGGAATAAACTTCCTTTTACCAAACACACTGTTAAATAAATTTTCTCATTGAACATATTCGAGTCTGGATAGAAGGACTGTTAAAAGTAATCGAGACTTTGAAACTAAACAGGGTCGACACTTATTGCGAAAGTTGGAAGGACCTGCTGCTCGGATTTTAAGGATCCTGAAGGCTCGACCTCGTGTGCCACATGGTATGGGTCGTGAAAAAATCCAGCAATGGTCAACGAGAACCGAGTTTCGCCTGAGAACTGAAACAATTGTCAGGAAAACACTCAAGCAAGTAACAATCGAAACATAAGGTGTAAACCTGTCCCCAAGGCACGTTCTAGATGGAATACGTGGGTCGACTTTACTGGTGGTGTATTCAAAATGTTTTTACAGCATAGCTTTACTGATGTACTTTGTTCGAATTCTTCTGTGAGTGTTACATGCTGGTGGCCGTACTGTCCGTTAATCCTGCAGTACATTCGGATTTACCTGGGAATCCTGGTAATGCTGGTAATAACAATCGACAGATTCTACCTGGCTTGGGCTTCCCCACAACCAGCTTTGTCACAATATTAAACATTAGGTGCTCGTTGAATGACTATAATGAAATATATCTCAGGTTGTAGAGCTAGTTCTTAATCACTGGAACACGTGAATTGAAACAAAAGCAAAAAATTTCATAATTCACGACAGTGAAGTATTGCTTTGCAAACTAAGGATATAGTCATTATTAGACTGCTATGTTTTGTATATTTGCAGGAAGGACACTAAAATGGACATAATATACGAGAAAACAGGTATCTGCTGAAATTCCATCATTTTAGCGTAATTCGTAAGCCCATTCATTATACTATAGCAAAAGGTTTGAGTACAGTATGATTACAATTTATGCAGTAAATATTTTCGTCACGGTACATGTACAATAATTCGATTCTTGTACAAATGTTAGAATCCATGAACAATTATTAATAACTAAAGTAAAAAAAACAACAATACGATGTCATCCATATTCTATAAATTGTAACATATAATTTGTCAGTGAAAATTAGATCCTACAAAGATCAATCTACTGTAATATCCCCCTCTCCGCATGCATATTTATTTCTGTTTCGTTCTCTCTTAAAAATATCTTCCACAAAAAGTCCACGTATACGACTCACGACCGTTGCACGCGACAAAGGGAGTCGGTTCGACTTTCACAAAAAGACAGCAACGAATCCGCTTGTCGAGGCCTCGAAATCAGGCGCGCGCGAGTCGGGTGGCTTTAAACGCATTTTAATTCAATCGTTCGGCCGCGAGTCGCGGCAGGGTCACCGTACAGGGTCAATCGTATGCTAATTGCCAGCCAAAAGACGAGCTCGCGCGACTCGAAACAGGAAGAGGAGGTTGCGCTGCGTGGAGGACGCGGTCGCGATCGAGGTGTAGCCGGTCGCGCGCGCGGAGGTCTTTGAACCTACGCCGTTGGCCCCGTAATGCACCGTTGTCGTTGAATTGTTCTGCATAAATTGATGATGAGCGAACGTGAGACGTGCGAATACACGCACCGTGGGACGAAGACGAATCGTCTTGGAGATGCAGTGAGCCCCCGGGGGCCACGCCTCCAGTCCACGTTAATTATCGCCGATTCGAGCGGCGAGTCTCCTCAACTCGAACGCAAACCTCTCGATCGCAAACGCTCGATTTATAGCCGTGAACTTATAACTAGAGACTACTCTGTCTTAATAGTACATAATATTGTATGCGTGTCCGCGTATCGTTTTTATAACACGTCTTTTAGCCTAAGATCCATAATAGTAGATAGCTTCAGATAACTTGATTAAGAACCAGTTTGGAATACTTGAACGTTTTTCTGTCTTTTTATTTTTTTTTTTTTTTTTTTTTTTTTTTTTGCTGCGCCCCGATTATATTAGTTGTTCGTAATAACGTAATTTTTCCAATTGGAATTTTTCGCAACGCATATGTTAAAGAGAATAAATAAGAAATTTATAGATTTTTGAGAGGGTTTGTAACTTTGTATTATTATCTTGTTAAGAGAAATTTCGACTACAACGTACAATTATTCGGGGGAGTTAATAAAAGAGAAAAGTCTCTTGCTGAATTCGAAGAATCGAAGTTGTGAAAATTAAAGCAAGAAGGCGGCATACTTTCTAGGTATACGTTACAGCTATATTATAGCTTGATGTGTGTACATTAATTCCGTCGTGAGAGAAAATTAACGATCGAAACCAAAACACAACGAGCTATCTCGACGCTTTATCCTATTGGATAGTATTCAATCAGGAGTGCTACAAGTAGCGTTACTGGATCACTGGTAGTATGGTAAAATAAAGTCAGAGAGTTCGATTAAAATGTTTAACCGTGAAACGATATCTGTGGTATCGAATGTTATCTATGTGACAGGTGAGAAATCCATATATACAATACGTAAGATATAGAGTACAAAGAATATACAGATAAGAAGAAGCACATTGACCAAATACAAAGATACGAGAAACGTATGTAAATGAAATAACATTGATAATAGGTAGTGGCATTGATCTTCTTTGAGTTGGCAAATTGCAGATTGCCAATGACCCGCGTAATCTTAAATATGCTACCAAAAAACTTAAAGTCCAATTTATCTAGAATCCTCAGCTCAATTAAAAGTCTGGGAAACGATGCAATAACCTCGGCACGATCGACGCGATAAAAACGGCCAGTCGAATGATATCGAAACAAGGTGGACGTGTAGTCGCGCGAGGCCGCTTATAGCTTATAACCACGCCGTTATCCACCTCCTCGATTTCCTTCTTTCCTTTTTTATTTTGTCTTCCTTCTTTTACTTTTTCCAACGAGTTTGTGGCTCTCGACATGTGCAGCACGATCACCTTCCGCGCGTCCTTGGTGGTACGTGCCCGAACACAAATCCTGCACCGAGTCTCGGAGGCTGGCCGTCACATGTTTTCGGGCCCTTACCTGTTCGCCTGTAATACCTGCGACACACATGGCGTGCACACCGTCGAATCTCCGAAGCGTGAGTACACGTTACGTTCCTGCACCTGCATTAATGAACCAGACGAGCATTAATAAACCGCGGTGCCGGCGACTCGCACGTGGACCGCATATGCGTCCCCGTGACGATTTGCTTTGCCATCCTGTACCAACGAAACCGACTGGCCTGCTTGCGAAACTCCAGCTTCGACAGGCTTTCTTCTTTTTTCGGGTTTCGTCAAGATTTATGGTGAACGCTGCTGTTTCCCATTAAGATTGCGGTGGTTAAGAGACGCAGTTTCGAAGATTTATTAATGATTAATCATTCGTTTATTTAGTCAACGAATTTATTAATAATAGTAGTTCTTTAGAAGAATAATTGGCAGTTTTATTAAAAGTAGGCTTTTACATTTTTTTGTCGGACGGGGGAATATTTGATTTTGTTGAATATTCTCTTCCTTTGAATATATATTCGAAAAGACGTGGTGCATTTTTTGACGAATGAAAGGTCTGATTAAAGGTCTTTCGTTGAAAAAGAGTGTCAGAAATTTGTTAAATTTGAATGTATTGTTCAATTTTGACAGAGAAGAATTTTTATGTTTCCGAAGAAATACCGACGAGTTCTCAAACAAAAAGATGATTTGTTCGTCGAACTTTGGAAATCTTGAAGATATTCACTCTCCTCTCCGCGAAAAAGCGAGTCGACTTTGCACGTCGATTTCTACGTTCCTTGGCTATCGCTTCCGCGAGAGTGCTTTCTAAAAAACAAGGAAAGAAATCGATCCAGATTCTCGGTCTCGTTAGAGCCGTGAGATATCTCAGTCCATAAATACGTTTTACAATGCCGGTTATCGGGTTATCCATGACGCTCCGATATCTCCGTCCTTTACGATTCATTTTACCTATCGTATCGTGCGACTCGAAACTTTCTATAAGACGGTGGAGGTTGCATTTTCGCCACGAAGACGCAACGACCGATGATTCACACACGAAGGCAATGCGTTCGCTAACCGGATCGTTGACTTATTACTCATCGATCGTGGCAATTATCAATCAACACCATATTTCTTCCTCTCGACCGTTCATTCAGGCGAAACGGCAAAAGAAAAAAAGGAAGAAACCAACCACCGAAGATCGATCGAGAATTTCGCCGATGCAAATGAAATCGAATTATTCATCTGTGTGTAGACGTGCGTGTACATTGGGAGAGTTGCACCTGTGTGTTCTACGAAACCCGTGGACGACCACGAAGGACACGCAGGTTTGAAACCGGTACGAAGTTTACGTTTGTAGACACGTTCCACGCGACGAAATCGCGGCGTCTGCGGTTCGAGGAAGCCCACCGATTTCAAATACATTGGCTGAATGGTATTGACTCAGGAAATGAGGTCATCGCATGTGATTTCATTGCACCGCGATGGTGCATCGGTCGCTGATAGCGTTACAAAGACGTGAGCCACGGCCACGGCTGGCGAACGCCTTTCAAATTCCGCGTACGCGTCGTTAAACGTTGATACATTGTAGCACGTGTACCCGCTGACGACGTGCTAGTATTGGGTTGCAAGCAAGTGTATTTTGTGATAGAGTTTTCGTATAGGATAAACCGACGTGTTTTGAGTACGATTGCTTTTCTACGAAGAAATCGAATGTTTTAGGTTTTCATTGTTAGTATAAGATTTGTATCGTGTATAAATATACTGTACGATGTTATGTCTAACTTTAAATATCGAGATAGTTGTTAATTTTTTTTATATAACAACGCTTATTTATTAGCACGAGGATAAAATTACATAAATTGTGGCAACCGCAAATTTCTAAATTGATTATTCTATATACAGTACAATTCAGCAAGCTTTTATGCTTTCACCAATTTCTCAGTTTCATTTTTGTACTATAATGAATATATAATATACTATAATACAATAATAAATTAAATTTTGTATACAATGATTTACGATAAAACTGCTAATAGTCGATCCATCCAAAAATGATAACGTCGATGATAACACAAAATAATAATGAAGCATTACGCAATCTAGTGGAAGTATGAAATAGGGAATATTAATCAACCTCGACGGTAACGTCACAGAAATGGCTACGAGTTAACTTCACAGTAGCATCATCTAGCAAGCAACCCTTCACCGAACACGAGAGTAAACGAACCTTCCGCTGGGAACCGTTCACGTCAAACACCCTGGAACGCGTCTTATTCACTTCTCATCAGAGAACTCGCGTGCAACGGCAATTACGCGGCATCCAGCGACGATTTACGGCCGCGTGAATCGGCCTTTACGAGAATAATAAAATCAGTCCCATCATAATTCAACCGAGCGTGTCTCTATTCGATCTATCAGACCTCTCCACACCGTATACATCGATATTTCGCCCTGAAATATGCCACGATGCAAACGTTCCGATACTCATCGCTCAAAATCGCTAATTTTTACGAATTTATATTGAATTGGAAAGTGCAAAAATCCATAGGATGCATATATTATAGAAATGTATATGAAATATTCAAAGTGAAATACTCGTTATAACCTTCTTCATAAATTTACCGAATGAGATAAATTACTATGTATATTCCATTTGTTTAGTTCTCTGGATAAAAATATGAAATTGAATAAAAATCCTCAATCTACTCATCATTCGGACGAGGTTGTTTTATCCGTCCTTCAACCTATTAAAATTCCCTCATGGTATCGCCTTAAAACTCCCTTTTCCTGTTATCGAGCGTGTTCTCCGTGTTAATATTATTCGAGTATCTTAATAGCTGGTACCAGCGAAGGTTTGAGAGCAGAAGGCTCTGCATTTGGCTCTGGTTCGATTGGAACACACCTCGTAAGCATGTAATTTATAAACAGCGAAATATGTACTAGAATCGGCGAAGCTGCATTTAAGATGCGAGTTCCTGGCCGCTGTTAAGGATTCCCGATGAGAGAGTCCTGTTTGTAGAAACTCTGCTTAATGTAGACATTGTTTGAGACTCGTGTACCGTAGTGGAACCGAGGGTGCTCAACCTTTGCTCTAAGCTTTTGTAAATTCATCGAAAATCTCGTAGACTAATGAAGGTAAATAAAAAATAATCGGAATACATGTAGCATTTATATTTGTATTTGCATATCTGTGCAGTTGTGGATGCTCTTTTAAAAATCGTTTATAATCTCTTGAAAAAATTAATTCGTAACGATGTTATCAAAGTGGTAAAGGAAGTTTCAATTTTAAAAATTTGGAAGAAAGAATCAACTTTTTATCCTTCAGAATAATTTCCAATTTAATCATTTTCAAATTTCTATTAATATACATGAAGATTGTCAGCCTCCTTGGTCAATAAACGTACTTTGAACTTTGAAGAATATTATGAAAAATATGCTCCATAACAATAATACGATTTACCGGAAATTAGGCAGAACGTGGGTTGGATTTGGGTGGAATGGAAACGAGACGGAGAGAAAGTACATTGGACGAGTTCTCTCGATTTTGTCTCTCCCACGTATGGCTTACGCGCATCTCGAGTTCGTAAGCCACAATTCATCGATTCACTGGTTTCGTAACGTTGCCGGATTGTTTTCACCTTGTCCACGGCGGCGTCGTATAACCGTGGGGAACCTAATGAGATGTAAAGTCGTTAAAATTAACAGTTGAACTCTGAAGTCTTTGAATTCCCGAAGGATGTCCATCATATGTCTTCAAACTTTATTACTCCCACGATTCTCACCATTTCGATCTAATCCCAGTAAAGACTACGTCCCAAAATAAATAAGAAATCGTTGCATAATTATGACTCCCTTTAAAATATTTCTTAATCGATCGATTCTCTGCTTGGTATCTAATAATTTCACAGTCCAACGAGCTGAAAACATCTTTAAAATTTGTAGGAGTCGTATTTGAGACATAACGAGCATCACTCAATGCATATCAGAAATTAAAACTAGAATATTAAAATTAGAATAGTCTAAATGAATTATCAACAAAATATTCTTTTTACTTAGCATTGATTGCATTACGATTATTGGAAAACATATTAACCTCGAAGATTACTTGAAGATCGTACAACGATCTTGCTTGACAATTTTTGTTCATTCTTATAAGCCTTCTCGACGAAGAGGAAATCGGCGTGAGCACCTCTGATTCCGCGCTGAATCGAGCGAGACCGTGTACGCGGGTGGGCCCAATGGGCCACGAGTCCCACGCGGGTCCGCGTTCTCGCACCACACACGCACCGGCATTAACACCTGACCTTACGCTATCTACGGAGTGTAGATTCATTATCGGGCATAAATTACGCCGGAAAAACCTCTGGGGAACTCGATACGCTGCCAGCTCTCGGTTTCGCGTTTTATTGAGCGTTCGACTTCTTGTTCAGCCCCCCGAGCATTCGCTATTAGACGCCACTCGAAACCTCGTACCAACCATTTCTTCTCGATTTCAACAGCTAAATATGTTTATTGTTATAAGTAATGCTGGAAAAATCATTGCAGGAAGATACCTTATATTATGGATTCGTGAAAGGTGTAAAGATTATTGTAATGGATGTAATTCCACGCCTTATACCGTGTTTTTTGTTTCTCTTATTTCATTTTGGACATAATTTGATGTTGGATCCAGATTTACATCAGATCCAGATAATTTCATTCTATAGATCAAAATATATCGTGCACTTCCATTGCAAGAAACCTTCAAAATTATCGGTTGTTAACTGTTATTTTATTAACCTGCTAATTACGACGGACCAGTTTACTCGCCACCAGGATAACAAGCATTTTTAATGTAATCCTTTTCTCTGGAATCTTTAGTTCTTTCATACATCATTATATTCGCAGAAAATTAATTCTTTTTTTATAACCTATTAATTTGTTGCCTGAAAGAACTTCTGTCACAAAACGATATTTGTAGGTAACTAGGTTTGTTTGAAAACCAACATTAGCAACTTTAATTTATATCGTATACTTTTTCTAACAAAACAAAAATCTCACAAATCGATATTCGACAGAAATCCATACCTTTACCAAATCCACGGTTGTCAACAGGAAAGATATTTAAAAAGTTCCAGCGGTAAAAGCGTGACAGTACAGTAAGAAAATTCTTCTTCGTACAACGATTCGATCGTTGAACCCGAAGCCACGCAATTAGAACATCTTTATCTAGCAATAAATAAGACCTCGGAAACGTTTAACACTCTTGCAAAATCGATCGTAATATACGCGCATAACGAAAGAAATCTACCACGCGAATAAACGTAAAGTTCGATCGGTTGTGCTCGTGAAAACATGGAAATTATGCGAGCCACTAAACAATCCGACGTATCACGCGGAGCGGTCTTTAATGTCAGCCGGAAAGGAACAACTTAATCTCGAAGGAGATATCGCCGCGTCGTTCCTCCCCCGTGGTCGTGGATCACGATCGTTTTCACGATTCTCCTTCTTCGCCTTTCTTCTTCTTCTCGCTGGAGAAAAGAGATCAAAGTCGTTTCCAGAATTCCACCGTGGCCAGTGATCGAAATTCGACCATAAACGAAAATGATCTTGCCTTGTAAAGGCGAACGGATGGTCGTTCGTTCCAAGTGAAACGGCACCCATCGAGAGCAATAAAACTGACACGGTATAAACACCCACGCCCTTACTCAGACAAAGCCATCTCTTTTCCACCAGGAGGCCACCATGTGGATTTTCGAGGAAAGTATGAAATTACTGGGATTTCCAGTTCCCACTGCAACATGTGCAGTTTTCCCAGTCGAAGGAACCTTACTTACCATCTTACTACCTTTCCATAGCCTACCTGTTCTATCTCATATTTTAATTTATGTTTTATATATATATATTTTTCTTTTATTACTAAACCTGTTATGCCTTGCAATAACCTGGAATGTTTGTAATTTGGTTGAAATTCTACTTGAAAATTTCTTCTACATTTTCTATTATATTTCTCTTGAGAAACTTTTCGAACGTAATTAAAAAATTGATAGTATAATGTGGCAGACATTTTAATAACTATTGCAGAATTTTTTCAGATTTCTTAAAAGTGTAAAATAACAGGAAGCTTAGGTGTAGACATAAACGAACCAGCTTGTGAAAATATGTTTGCCCACAGACCGTTAAGTATTCTTACCGTAGAGGAGAAAGGTTTAACAGAATTATGTAGAATGCTTACTCTAAAATTTAAAATACTATGGGAAATTGTTTGATGGGTGAATATAGGAAATGTAAAGTACTCGATAATTTTATATGCAGCATATGTTATAAAATGACATCAATTCGATAGTTTGAGAATTCCCACTAGTCTCAGTAATAACATTCCAATTCTATTTCCATCTGCACGATTCCAAAATCGTAAATACCTACCTATCCTGTTACATTTTATCGCATCCAAAGTTCTTAACGCCATTGAATATGATTTATAGACCAGATCAATTAATGCAGGAAAGTCGTGTAGTTGGTTAGGTAACCAGGAACAGGTAGCGCGGGTTATTAGCCTGTAGAATAATGAAGACATCCGACACGAATCAATCAATTCGCCTGTCAACACCTACTCGCGAATCTCTTTTGCCATACCGAAGCAATCTTCTACGTGTAACCGACAATTTCTCTTCTTCCGAAAGCTCGTAAGAAAATACTCGACCGCATTGGCAAAGCTCCCGTCTCGTAAAAAAATCGTTTTTCGTTCTTGGAAGAGACGGTCGTTCCTCGCGTCGCGTTTTGGTCGCGGGTCACAGCCTTTCGTAAAATCTTGCGAGCAGTAAATCCTAGCGTGTAAATCACCTGTCGGACGTTAAGAGGGAGACGAAGTGGCGGAGTAAGAAGAAGAAAAGGAGGCTGGCGAGGATGAAGCTGGTGAAATCGTAGATGCGTGACGACCTGGCCATCGTCGAGGACGCCCATTTGAAAAGTTGTCCCAGGCAAAAATCACACCTTATGAGCAACGTATGGCGAACAGTCGCGGTATACCTATGAGGAAAACTGACAGCTTTTCCACTGAACCTCGAAATTACACGTAAATCCCATTATTCCACTATGTATCTGGAGAACACATGTTTCTGGTATGTTGTCCTAGATCATAAAACCTTGGGTCCAGAATTCGACGTGTCCCTTCCACTTTTGTTTGTTCTTCGGTAAACATAACGGTTTGAGTTAGGTTTCCGTAATAATTTAATGAAGCGGGTACTTAGTTTATAACCTTAAGCAGTTATTTCAGTGATAATTTGAATATTTGTTGCTTTTTAATACAATAAATGAGAGTTAAACAAACGAATAATGTAGGAGCAAAGGAAGTTTAAAATCGTGTTTTCTGTTTACTGAAACAATCCCTTTCGTTTCTCTGTTTCATAGTCAATCGTTTGCTAATAGCAAAAATTCAGTTGAAGGAATCTACGGTGTTAAAAATGTTCAGTTTGAAGAATTGAGTTTGGACAAACATTCGAAATCTGCGTGGACCGACCAATCAAGAAATATGTAAAACCAAAAAAAGAAGTGACATACGACGATACATGATTGCATCGGTGTGACACAGGAAAGCAGGAGCTGTCGACAACATTTTACAACTCGATATGATCTCGGCTTTTAGCATAAATTTGTGTTTGACGTGGGCGTCAATTAACATAGTACGTAACGCGAGCGTTTTAAGGACATCAGCGACCCTCTTCTCCTTTGGGTATCGATAAAAGCCACCGATCGAGTTCATGTCGCGCCTTTTTCTCGTTGGTCAACGGTTTGACGAAAATACAACCTGGCATCGGTTACTAACCCAAGTGTGGATCGTCTCGATTACCAGCCGCGACTTAATCGAGCGAACCGATTAACTTTACAATCCGCCGCGGAATCAAGACATTCCGCTACGAGGATCGGCCGCTAACGTCCGCGCTGAATTAATGCGCCCGAAGATCCGGCCTGCCGATAACGCGGAACATGTCCCGACTCTGAGACCCGCGGTGATTCCTCTCGGCGCATCCTCGTGATCACTAGTTCGCGTCGATAGCATATGGGTTGAAAAGTTTATGCGACGCAGTTTCGGAAGCAAACGTATTTGAAAATAATGGAACGTTGCGTATAATTTCTTTCGAAATTATGGGGTTTCGAGGGTAATGGGACTTGCAGTTTTTCAGAATTGATGCTTTTTTGGAAATGATGGAATTTTTTAAATTATTGAGAGTTTTAGTTTATAGGATCCTAGAAGCATCGAAATATTGTGGCTAATAAAGTTTCAGGAGTAATGTAATTTTTATATCTACATTGATTTTGCAGTTTTGTAGAAATAATGATGTATTACAGCTGATAAAATTTTGGAAGAAAACGTAATTGTACGAGGTGGATGCATTTCAAACTTATAGTAATGGCCTTTTGAATATAGTAATACCCTAAAATTCCAGTATAATGTCAGCAGGATTGCATACAGGTGCACCTATTATAGGGACCCATAAGGAATACCTATAAGCTACCAATTTACCTATAAAGATCACATAGCTCGAGGTGTAGCTTAGATCGACATTTACTGTCAAAACGGCCTGCTGTTTCGTGGAGAATTGGTGTAATAATTATCATTACTTATTGCACCTTGCAAAGATTGTTAAAGTTCACATCAAACAGGAAATTCGTTTTTACGATTCAACGTCGATATTCCCATACAATACCATGACGATATGTACATACACACGTTGCGTTTGAGAATGGTATGGGAATCGACGTTGTATATCTAGAACAGGTGACACGAATCCATTTTTCCAAACATACTGTTGCGTGAGTACGATTATGGTATTTTTGTCAGCAGGTGTAACATTAGTCTGTGTGACAATTTGCCAGTTTACTGTGTACAAAAATTACATACCTGTGGAAAGAATCCGTTATAAATATTCTTTCGAGTATATAACTAATCGTAAAACGTCAGAAAAGAGAAAAGGAAATTACAAAATTGGGCAGGATTTTTAATATTTTCTGCGATCGAGCATGAGACTGAGTATGTATGGAGTAATTAGCGAGCGTGAAGTCGGCCAGAGACGGTGTGGTCGATCTTGACTGTCCTATGCAAGCGACTGCGGTCGCGGCGCGTCACAATTGTTAGTCTTTAACCACTTTAACCGCAGCTACATCAGGAACGGTTTCAGGAATCGAAATATTTTTCCCTAGCTCCATTTTTAACCGACAATTTCTATAATATCGTACCATTATACAAATTTTTATATGGTTCACAGTCTGTTCTATTAAAGTTATGTAACTTTATGCAGAAAATATATGATGATGGAAAGCGATGTTATAAAAATTCGAACCTAACCTTTGTTCTTTTAAACATTTAAAATTTTCTTACAAAACTCTTCAAGTCGCCTTTTCGATCTATTATCCACTTACGAACGAAACATGAATTTTTGTTTGTTATACAATTCGTCTATTTAACAACGACTATCCTAATTGCAAATTCGAGAACCAATTAATCGCGTGTAAACGCGACCTCACATAGTGTGTGGACATGTGAAGAATTCCTGGAAAGAACTACGACCTCCCACCCTTCGAAGCATACCTTCGGCTAATTCAATTCTCGTAAGGTGGCCACCTTGCACGCATCCCTGAAACCGCGAAGAAACGTCCGGAGTCGGAGGGTACCGTAAACTCTAATCCTCGGGGACGTTGACTGATTTACGCCGGCGACACATTCCCGGTGCATGCACGGTTCTTCCCCGGCGAAGGATGAAAAAAAGGTTTACTCGCGCCCTTCGCTTGGTCTCGACGAGGCGCGAAGAGGTTGGCCGAGAGAGCGTTCTCCTCGTCTGGGTGTTCGCGTGTAAAAAAACAGACACTCGTCCCCTTGTATTCGCGTTTAAAACGACGTCCGTGGCGAGAGGTGGAGAAACGTAATGTCGAGGAAACGAGAAGAGAGGAGGGTGCACTGGTGGAACGTTGAAAGTATATAGAGAGAGGGAGGATGAAAGAAAAAAAAAGGAAATCACGCGGTAAATCACCCCGCTTTTGCCTGGCCGGTCCGAGACGGACAGACGGATTTAACGTGGACGTCTAACGGACGAACGAAACGTAACCGAGATCCAGCTTGTCGTTAAACGTCCACGAGGACGACGAGAACGCGGCTGATGGTGGTGGTGGTTACGCGGGCCCGAAACCGCAGAACGAGAAGGGGTCTGGTTAATTTTTATTGAGCATAAATTTGCTAAAATATTTGAGCGTGACGTGGATGGCCCGTAACTCTCGAGAATGTCCCTTCTCCCTTTTCTCTTCTCATCTCTTTTCCTCTCACTGGACCTTCCTTTCGTCCTTTCGGTGTCCTGATCGTTTCTTCCTTCTCTCGCACCTTTTCGGCGTCTTGCGTTCCACTCGTGCTTCTGTCTGGCGCACGCTGCAGACCGCTTCTTATATCTCCTCGACCAGCCGATATATATTAAACATCGTTCAATTCCTGGAATATCGCGTGGAATTCGCCTTGAATGACCATGGTGCCCGCCACCTTCGACCCTACTTTCCGTCCCGAAACGCCTCGTCGATTGGTCGCCTCTGACCTTTCAGGGTGACACTCGCATCGTGCCAAATGAAAAAGCTCGTTTCAAGAGACTCTCAAAGCATCACCGACTCGAGTATCAGATGATTAAGTTGTAACGCGTCACTTTATATCGACCGGATGCAATTAAGGTCTTATCGAGCTGCGAGTTTTGTTCTATTTTAATTGAGAAAGCTGTTAGGGTTAATTGAAACGCCATAGGTAATCTATTATCGACATTCGTTAAATATACCTTTCTA
This sequence comes from Bombus affinis, assembly GCF_024516045.1. Classification (NCBI taxonomy): domain Eukaryota; kingdom Metazoa; phylum Arthropoda; class Insecta; order Hymenoptera; family Apidae; genus Bombus; species Bombus affinis. The sequence continues at coordinate 4,195,658 of NC_066355.1, read as the reverse complement.
ATTTACGACTTCTTGGTTAAGGTTAATCGAAGACTATGATCTTGCTGTGATAATTCTCAATCATGATCTTGCTCTACGACTAAACGTTTGGAAGCTTAGATGAGAATTCAGCGTCGATTAGATTTGAAATTCTTCTATATGTAATGCTTCGTTTATAAAATTTGTTCAATCCCATAAACCCGGTCGATGCTTCGAATCGCGCTGAACATTCGTTGGTTAAATCCACAGCAACCCCAGTACCCACCCCCACGACGTTCTCTCGCCACATCGGCGGATGGTAGGTGGTAAAATATGAAAATCAATAAACATAAAAATTAACACGCCCCTAACACCTATAATTTTAGCGTCGGGAACGTAACCGCGCCGTTAATACCAACATTATTACCGTTGCCAGCACTGTGGCCGCATTATGGGTGGCCGGGCACTGTAATTTGGCAGCAGTATAACCCCCACCGGTTTTCGAACCACGGCCAACGAGCGTGTCTCTTTCGTATGCTCCGTTCGAGTACATCGGTAACATACATAAGACGAAGATTCGTTCATTCGCCTCGCGTTGTCGCGTGTGCGTGGATACGCGTGTAATAATGCCACGGGATACTTGCCACGGATATTTATGCTCTTCGTGATTCTGCCCCCTTACGGCTGCCTTCCCGACGATTGTTGGCCCGAGCCTTACAAAGACTTTTGGTGATAACAAGCTTTCGACGTAATCTCCAGAGAATAAAAGCCAAAGGGGGTAATTCTAATTCCCGATTGCTAAATAACAAGGAATATGCTAAGGAATTCTGTACGTTCTCTGTATAATATATATAATAATTTCTTGTATAATACATATTTTGTATATTTCTTGTTTGTCGAGTCTTGGGTTGTTAAAAGAAAAGAGAATTTTTTATCAAGCAATAAAAAGTGGAATCGATCGGATCGGCTTTTGAGAAACAGAAATTTATTGTTTGTTATTATTTAAGATTGAGAGTTTCTTAAGTTACCAAATCTCTTAAAATTTTGCAACTTTAGAATTTAAAAACAAATCTACAGCCAGAAGCAATCCCCCGTTTTCTTCCTCTAACCGAATGTTACTCTCGTAACTACCCTTTTCTACGAGGCATTCGCGAACGCGTATAAACAGTCGAAACGACTTTTCTGGGAGCCGACGTGCACCCGTCTGCCAAATTACACGGCTAAACGTTCCTGATTTATGCGTGCATTTTACAGCCACGATTCGCGCTGCCGTGAAGATGCGACAAACAAGGCACCGTGAACAGCACCGCGGTGACGTCAAAGAGACAACAAGCCTCGTTGCTGGTTACTTCAGGACTTTACGGGCGGCCTTAATTGCGAGCATTATCATCCCCTGGAATGGTAACTGCGTCGCGAACGACCGTAGGTGTCTACAAGCCGCTTCGACGGCCGCATAAAACGCGTCCTCCTTTTTCGAGGGTGCTAAACGCGAAAAAAATCGTTCGCACGTTGTAATTTCTGACCAACAGCCCGGTCATCTTTATTCTTCTTCCGTGAAAACCAATACAGTCTACCGTGAAATTATGAGTTCTCGAAAGATACATGAAATTTTTCAAATGATCGCAAAAAGACTGGTTAAATAATATTTTGATATATGTATATACTTATAAAGCAGTCGTACTTTTTTAATAATTTTCTTCTTGTATGTTTCCATCATCATTAGACAAATTGGTAGCTAGAAAGCGTTAGAAAGTTGTCTATCTATTGGAAGTGTATGAATACAAGCAATTACTATCTGATGTTTTCGATCAAATGTAGTAATAGTAAACGCTATTATTAATTAGGACTCAAATTACAATCGAATAATATTACATGCTACAGAAGAGACAGAATATAGATCTATATCTCTTGCAGTACAAAATTCTGACAAAACAAATACGTTCATCAGATATCTATGGTATTCAACGATTTTTTTGAAATGCTTTGAATTAATCGTTCAAAGCAGAAAACGAAACAGATAAAGAAGGTAGGATATTTAAAGCATCTAAATATCCCTTAATATCCTTAAATATCCTCGTCCTAAACGTATTATAAGGTTTCTTAAGTAAGTTTGTTCGCGCCCAAGTTAAAAACCTAAATCTTTCTAGCAGTTTTGAAGAATCCTAACCCAAGGATAGACGAACGAAACGACGCAAACAGAGTTTAATGCGCGTTTTCAGCGAAATACCTACCGCCGCGTTGTCAGAGTTACCGCGAAAACCGTGTGCTTGCTCGTAAAGCGTATTTTATTCGTGAAATTGACGTCCGTAGGGTTAATCGACAGTGAAACGTCGCTATCGAGTCCTTTGTTCCCTTTTGCTTAGTCTCCGGACCGAATGGAAAATCTAAACGGGCTATAAACTATACAAAGTACATAACTGTTAGGGTCTCGCGGAATTAAGATAAGCGTCTCGTGACTCGGCCGTATCGTCTGCCACTTTTTGGACGTAAAGACGGAGAAAACGGAGGAGCACGAGGTCCGCAGAGATCCGGCGAAAAAGAAGAGAGCTTGGTTACGTAGAGAGGTCTTAGCAAGGCTCGTAAAATACGTATCGTTACAACCGACGCGTTGGGCCTTGTAAGCGGAACGGAGCTTGTCGTTTCGTACTTTCCAGCAACGACAACCGCGCGTGTTCCCTTTCTACTCGTTGTGCTTCGAGAAGGTGGAAGAAAGAAAGAATGGAAGGAAAAAGGAAAAAAGGAGACGAATTCTTGCTGCGAGTCGACAGCGTGTAATAGCAAAAACGTTGTTCTTGTTGGTTAGCACGCGGTGTGCCATTATCCTGCCATTTCATCATTTTATCTTCGTGCCCAATGGCCGGCCTGATGAGCCAATAAAGCTGAAGATATGACCGGCCTGGCAAAAATGTCGCTCGGCTAACTTGGCTGCTTTCCAGGCCACCGAATAATTCTCCAGAGCGTACCGCGGCTGTCGTCGTCTCGAAGAGAACGAAGATAATCGCTGGTCTCTGTGGTAGACTAGAGTAGCTCGTAAGGGTACCTGTTTCCACCGGCTACTTTTCCGGTGGAACCGCGATTATGGGTCTATAATAGACAATTCGAAGATTCATGATGGCAAATTACTTTGGTTGCTGAAATGTCGGTGATTTATTTGTTACCAAATGGTTGGGTGGTATTTCTTGAGGTTCGAGGCTGTTAAACGCGTGTACGTTCGAATAGAAATTTGTTTGCGCTGAGAACGCAGAATCTATTTCAGAAATGCGAATTTTCCACATTTTTAAATCGAAGATTAGAAAGATCTTAATCGAAATATGATACAAAACCATAATCTTTAAAATGAATAACAAATTTGTCTAGCTAAAAAGTTATACACATCATTGTGTATTAGTTGCTACAAACTTGAAGATTCCACGACAACAACGAAGTTACACCGACATTTTCCTCAAAAATGGTATAAAACGAAAAAATCTAATTATCAATTTTACGGTCAACTATACACACTGGAAACCTCCGGCTTAGATAAGAGAAACGTCCATCTGAGAATCAGGTCATTACAAAAAGCCATAAAAGATAATGTAACGAGAATGCAAGGCAATCCTTGTAGGATTAGTAGGAACCTAGCACTCATCAAAGAGCTCGAGCAAAGTGTACCGTGGCAACCGTTGCGACCAGATTGCTCGGTATCGTCCGGATAATATATACGTATTACGTATACAATGTGCAGTATCTTATCAACTAATCGAGCAGGAACGAAGAGAGGCGCGTCGATTCGCACAAGAAAGATGGAGAGTGTGAGGAATCTGCTGTTGGTCCTTGCGCGACCGCATCCAAGTTACCGTTGCGATCGCATTAAAACGAACGTGCACCAGGGTGAGATGTATGTACGACCCAACGATCCTGCCGCCGCGGGCACCGTTGATCTACATCGGTAGTGATCTACCGATCTTGTGTATAACTCGCGCTTGAATCGTGATCAGCCTTTGGGCATCAGAAGTGCAATCGTCCGGAATAGCCGTAGCCGGTGCTCGTTCCACCGGCAGAATATACCGTTTTCTCCGTGTACCGCGCGCGGCTGGTCTGCTCTATTCCGCGGATGGAAACTAGAGGGAGATCTACGATCCATATTCCCACAGAATCGAGTTCGTCTGTTCGGGACGAACGAGATCGTTGCCACTGGACGATTAGCTTTTTCGAGCGAATAGACCTCATCGCCTTCCTGGATTTTACACCAGAGATAGAGTAAAGCTGGTCGGTTTAGAAACGATAAAGTGTTAAGTAGAGAAATTTCTACGGGGATTACTACGATCACGCAGCATCGATGCATGCAGGGTGCATGAGGGTAATTGGAATCCGTAAACCATCAGGCACGCGTGTGTGCTCTGAGTTGAAGAATGACTTTTGAGAAACAGCGTGTTATCTCGGTGGATATGGAGGAGTTACAGGTTATAGTTATAGCGTTAGATTAAGGAGTGGTGATTTTTATTTCGTTTTCCATTCTTTTTAGTTTCCACATATATTTTCCCGGTTTTATCTCTTATCATTTGCCTCTAACTGAGTTTACTATTGCTATTATATTTTATTATTTTTCTATCTATTTCTAATCTCTCGCCTCGAGGTAATCTTCAGCGATAGAAATTACTTGATTTAAAAATCTTGACGCTTCTATTAATTCAATGTTTGAAGTATCTCTTCCAGCTCCTGCTATTCTCATCTTCTTCAACCCGCATCTTGGCGTATACCTTCAAGGTTGCCCGACGCTTTCGAGTGATTTAACGACGCTATCGATCGATCGATCGCGGCGTGCTGGTTGACGTGTAACAAATCGCTGGTAGAAGCGGCGCCATCGAGACCAAGGGGGGATACCAAAAAATAAGGCCCCTCGAGGGACAATTAACCGCGGCGTCCACGGTCTCGAGCTTTTCTGTGGCGCAACGTCGGTGGCTGCGAGCGTCTTCTTTAAGGAGGAAGTCGAAGTGATGAGAGAATCGACTGGAAGAGAGGGAAAAAAAGGAAGGAACGGCCGATAGTAACAAATGACACTCATCAATTAGGAATTAGCGGGCTTACTGGCGGAGCAGCAGGTCACAGAACGTTCGTTCGTTTATGGGAAGTACGCCACTCGAGCTATCGACGAATCAGCGTGTGATTGTTTGAAACAAATGGCCACGTTTCCGATCTCGACGTTCTAACGAGGATACACGCGAGAATTCAAGGTCGAAGTACTTGGCCGAGCTTGGAACGACGCCCATTTGCGACCCAGTTTCTAACCACACGCGACGAATTAATTTAGTCCTGGATGATGGCTCTCTAGTTGAGTAATTGGTTCCGCCAGGTGTCGACCGTTTATTTTTGCTTGGTAATTTTTTCTAATCCTGCAACACGAATACTTTCCCCTTCTACGCTCTCTCGATTAATTTCCACCGCTAGATTGATTTTTACGATAATTTTAATTCGTCAGTGTGTTCCATCATATTTATTACGAATATAGAAAATTATACACTCGCTGGAGGTTGCTCCATTAATCAGTGGAGCGTCCCATGACGGCAGAAGTGCCACAGAAACGGTTGTTCCAGGCAGACACAGCGTCTGGAAGAAAGACGACACCAAGTGCTATAAACATAGCGATGTAAAACAGACAGACAGAGAGGGAGAGAAACAGAGAAAGAAAGAGGGAGCTGCTTTCCAGAAGCGAGCGTATAAAATAACACTATGTCATTTTAAAGTAGAATCTTCGAGACACGTCCCGCGGTCTGACCACAATGGCCAGCTAAAAGAAGATCCGAAAGTAACACTAGAAAATTACTTGTCTGCCCTTGAATAGTCGCATTCTTCGCGTTCTTCCCTCGCCTCATCTTTTCTCCTCTTCTTTTTCCAACCTGTCTATGACTCTGGTTCCAACCTGATGCACGAGCATCGTGATTTTTAGCTTGTTCCTCCGGCTTTCCTTTTTTTTATTTCTTATTACCTCTATTCAATGGGAGCCCCATTAAGGCGTTGGTAACGCGGCATTAATTCCCGCGGGACCACCATCGTGACCAGGGAACAGCTATAGTACGAGGTGGTAATCTCTTTCACCGTGAATGCGCCTCACCATGGATAATCAAACGTCGCTCGATTCTGGCTCGGGCCCACGCCTCGACCAATTCGACTGGCGACCCGTGCCAGCCTGTCGACTTTCGACGGTCTGTCTTTTTCACAGACGCTTGGGTTTAATGAAGTGATACGAGACACGGAAGCTTTTTATTTATCATGACTCCTGGCTGACGGAACGTCGCTAGTATTATCCGAGTCTATGGAACAATAAGTTTGGATTCTATGAGAGGGTGTGTGGGAAGGAAAAATTTAATACTTTGGAAGAATCTTTTTGAGCAAGTCCCTGAAGTTTGATTTACAGGCCTTTACTATTGAATCGATAGATGTTTTACTTTGTTTCAGCAGAGAATGTTAATTTCTAAGTTTACTCGTGGAAACGATTTTAAGAACTGTATTATTAATTAGATAGGACATTACATAATCTAATTAAACAGCCGCTATAAGTCGCCGACCCTTTCGACACTTTTGTTACCCTGACCCGAACGATCCACGAAGTCGCAGTTCGCGATTTTCCTCGCGACGCTGCCCACTCGATATGAAGAGGCCGCCTCGAGTGTCTTCCACGGACATTAGTCCTCCCCCGGTGCATGTAAATTGTGCATGTGCATCGCACGCCACTCGAGGGCTCGTCTTACGGAAGGTTGGCCGAGGTGAGTTTGCCCGCGAGGTGCAAAATAATTCATTACCGCGTGACCTTCGATCCCAGAGCGCGAGCCGCTCATTATGGTACACTTTGATGATCCCAAGTAGGATGTCCCATTCTCCTGGATAAGGCAGTCGTTCATGCTTGGCTCCAAAAGAACGCCAATGCTCGGAAACGCGTCGACTATCGAATTTGGCAAGTTTATTAGAAAATCGCATTTTAATTTTAGATTTTATGTAGTACAAGTACGTTCCACGATATTAAGAAGTTCGATCAAGGATGTATGTAATTACTGGAAGGAGTGTTCTTTCGATAAGATCGATTAATCAGTACAGCAGAAACAGTAGAAGCCTGCTTTTTACAAGAGTGCTTACCAGCCAGGCATTGAAATCACCAAAAGAGACGGCCGAGGTTTCCACTTGCTCGCTCTTCCAACCAATTTATCTCGGGAACGGAAGTGTCCATCGTTTAACAACGCATCGAAGGCAGAAGACACAACAATGAACGATGAGCCAGAAGTTAATTATCTTGCGAGAAGGCTGATAATTATGTGAAATAAATCACGCGACCAACGGAGCAGAGGCGGCTGCCATTGGTACGAAAAGTGACTGCACGCAGGTAAGTAAGTTCGATTCCTCGAAATATATAATGCACCGAGGAAGGTGGGAGGTCGCCTGATCCTGCTGCTTCTTACCTATATACAACGAGCGTGATAACGGTACCGACTCTTAAACGCCACGTTATTCCGTCAAATGAAATCCTCGTGACCCTTTGGCTCCTGCATTCTTTATCCTTCGTTCGGGTCTCCCTTCTCTTCTCTGTCCTTCACCTACCTTCGTTGCGACGTGTTCTCCACCCCATCGTCTTGTTTCCCTTCTCCCTTTCTCCCAGCTGCTTCATCCAATGGTGCCTTATAACATTACAATTGCTAATTCCCCCGTTGCGGTTGCTCTCGACCGCAGTAAAGTTCGGCCGTCGTAAAAGCAAGGGCGATTCTCCTCGCGCTGACACGAATGCACGTGATTACGCGTTCTTGTCACTGCTGGAACACCGGCCCTTGGCACCCTGTTCTCTTCCGATATAATAGTCGTACACTTTTAACACTCGCGATACTTTCGGAAAAATAATTCGGCAGATTAACGAGGATTTAATATCTTTATAGTATGGAAATTGTTAAAAGGCAGATTTAAAAGCATACTTTTGTTCACGTCATACGTAGAACCGTCAGAGTAGTCAAACTAAGCGATTCGTAATTTTTCATGCGTGTTTTATAAATTTTTTATGGTACATGTTTGAAGATTCAAATAATTTTGTATAAAATAGATGCAATTAGATATATTTTCTCATCTATAGCGGTTACAGAAAGTATTTCTATACGTATACGTTTATTTTCCAATGGAGCATTTTTTATCAAGTTCTACGTTTCATTTTCAATTATCCAATTTTTGTATCTATATGAATGTGCTACTAAACCATAGGAAATCTAATCTTCTTTTATTTATTTCATTAGTATGTAAATGCTGCAATAATTACAACGGCATGCTAAATACTTTTGTTGCTTTTTTGTCGATTTCATTGATGCAAATCTTACGTTTCTGTCATCGGTAGTTGTAACATCAAAAAATTGAAATTTGCAAGCTGAAAGTCTCATACCTTTCATCTGGGTTTCGATAGTTGTTAATATTCAATATGCAAGATTGCATATAAATTTTTCAATTACCTCGAAAATCAAGGTAAAAGGTGCAAAGACCACACACGAGAGAAACTCGAGATTCCGTATCAGCCGTAGCATCAACTCGCATTTATACAACGATCACAATGAAGTTCTTATCACGAGGACCACCGTAACAGCGTGAAATAAAACCGTCGGCAAAACGCACGATTCCAATTTAATATCCTGCGAGGATGGGCATCAAGAGAGGAATTTCTTTCACGATTTAATTTCAAGACGTCTCTGCCTCGTTATTCGGCACTGTTGTTTATGCGCAAGAACACGCGCATGCACGAGAGAGCGCGCACCAGCTACGACGCGCACCCACGTGCACATTATTTCATACGGCGAGGACACGTACGTTTTCAGAGGACGTGTGGACGGGACTTTTAAACGAGCGTGGCTCTTCCTGGTGCACCGATAGTAGGTCAAGTTAATATGCCGCATTGTGATTTTTAATATCGTCCCGCTGTCGGTCGTACCCTCCGCCTTCCTGCCCCCTTTCGTTTCCTCCACCTCCTGTTCCGCGTCCAATTCCGACTGGTACTCCTCCTCCGCAAAAAAGGAACGAAAGAATTCAAGTACCGGTGGAACGACTCGTTTCGTGGCGAGGGCCAGACGGCGAAAAAAGCATTGTTGGGATTACAATCGAGTCGCTTAATATAGAAACAAACGCCACTCGTTTTTGCCCTCTTCCTCTTCGCTGTGTTACCTACTATCCTCGTGGAATTCTTTCCTTGAAATGCTGTTCGACTGGTCTCATTCGTATTTTCATATTAAATCATTGTTTCGGAAATTAACTTATCTGGTGGCATTGGTGTGGAGTAGTGATTTTCAACCGGTATATCGTAAGAATGTTTAAAACACGCAATAGTTGACTAGTTAGTCCTTTTTTCCTTTACATCGTCTAACGAGTCGCTTATTTGCCAAACCGGTTAACTCCGCGAAACGAAAAGTAGAGAAAAATGATAAAATTATATAAGATAAGCAGTAATTTGACCTGCGAATGGCTCAAGTAAGAACAACGATAGATGTTCAGTGTGAATGCCCTGTTTTATATCAGATATAATACATTCTTTCATATACGAGAATTTTAATAATTAGTTCGTTATAAGCTATAAGCTAGAAAAGATTGAAAATCGTTGGTTCAGAGTGATTGTAAAACAAGGAAAGAGAAGGTTTGTTGATATTATTTTATTTCCCCTTTTTAATAAATGGTTAATGTAGTTTTTAACCGGTAAAATATTCGGCTAAAAATCCAGGCACCTTTTGCAAGTGAAACCTCGAGACGCCTGACTCTTCAGACTGTTCAAACACACTCCAAGTGGAGTTCGAGTCGAGGACGAGTGCGGTCGCAGACATGGAAACCGAGACAGGGTCCTCTCAGCGGGGGAACTGATAAACTTGTGTTCTGAAAATTCAGTCCGTCAACATTAAATTCTCTTGAAATCGTGATTGAAACTTGACTTTTAATATTCTAAAAAAAAAAAAAAAATACATCTACGTACACCAACTTTTTAACCTTCAAGGAGAAAGACAGAAAAACGACTCTTTCTATTTCCATCTTGATTCGTGATTCTCTTCAACCGAAGAGTACGAAACATTTTTTCAAATTAATCCAATAATTTAAATCGCAATATGGTCGGTATTGCAATATTTCAAGATGCAGTATCGCCAATACTTAGAGTACTCTTAATCTGTATATCAAAGAAACATGATCGATCGTGATCGACGGAACGATCCCATCAGGGATTTCTCAAGCAATCCAGGCCGACCTGGAAGACACGTCGCATCTCGACAGGTACTTACGCTGAAGGAAGCTTATTAGACGGTACGGTTGCATAACCAGGGGCGTTTAAGTGGACCTATCAGAGTCGACTGTTAACCTGGCAAGGGCCCACCGCTTCGTGGGACCCTGCTCGTGACCCAACCTGTCCGATCTACGAGGTCTGAGGCGATCTTCGCCGACCGTGCCATATTTCGCGCTCCGAGATCGCGATCGTTAAACACTTCCGTGCTCTGTGTCTTGTCCGACGGCAGGGACGACTTTTTTCGATCGCAACCTGGGATGCGATCCAATGTACACGAGCTACTGATTGCATCCTGGTCAAAGTTTCTTGTTTTGGTCGAATAAAACGGGATTTCTGGGATGCTAACGTCAGATAGGAACTCGATAGGAAGATGAGTCGTATATATACATAGTTAGGTTATAGTTTGGTTTCGTTGAATTTTATTAAGTCGATAGGAAAAGAAATTATCCTTAATGGTAAAGGAAACTTTGCTTCGTGTTACGATTTCGTCGATTTTAATATCGGTTGAAGTTGGATATCGATCCATCAATTTTCAAGCGAGGAACACAGAAGTGAAAATAAATTGAGAAACTAATTTAATGCCGAGCTCACTGTTCACGGTTCGAATATTCCACTTCTTGTATTTCAAATATCCAACTCGTGGAATCATTCTAAATCTTCTCTGGAGAATTTATTGCTTCTAATCCTACCTGTGTTCGGGTGCGATACATTGTTTCCCATTCAATCTCATAAATCAGTACAGCTCCCGCGCGCGATTTATCAGCGGCTAGCGAACCAACTCGCCTTACCTCCTTCTCGAAACACACAATCACCGTGACTAGTGAGTCGTCGGAAGTCGAAGTTATTCCACGATAAAGAAATTCTCTTTTAATTTCACCGAGGTCGTGCCACTGTCTGCTTATGCAAATCCATATGATTAGGCGGACTTGTCCTTTCCAATGCGCTTTCTACCGGCTACTGAAGCTAATCCATATTCGTTATATATTGTTAAAGCCCTGAGCCGCGTCCTCCGTGGAAACGGTAGCGCGGTTACGTGGGTGCAGCATTAGCGGGCCTGTCAGGTCAATGAATCATTAGAGGCACGGACAGGTCGCCAAGGCGCCTATCGACGACGTGAATAAATGTTGACCGCCATAATTCTCCGTCGTGAGTCTTGCAACCGTACGCGGCCTGTCCAATCACCGGCACACGGCGTCGCCCTTGCGAACCAGGCGCCTCGATTCATGCACTTTTCAAGGCGTCCCGTGACGCGAATAAGTGGGACGTCCCCCGTACAATGAGGCTGCATCGCATAAATCAGCGATCACGATGAGTCCTACCATGACGCTGGTTTGTAGCTTCTGGAAAAATTCGAGGCTCGTGGGTTCTATTGTCGCGACTATGCATACTAGTAACCACGATTATACAGGCTAAGTTTAGTAACTGAGTTAGGCTATAAGTGTGTCCCGTTTGCAGATAGAAAAATATTGTAGAGGAAAGCTTTGCTTTGTTTTCACTAAGTGCAACTATACCGAAGAACTTTCGATAGGAAGCGCTGACAAAACTCCATAGACAATGTAAAAGTTTCATTTATAATCCTTTTCTATTTATGGTAGGAGCAGAACTATAGTCTAGCTATAGATATAATTTTTTCTTTCCCTTTTTCGAGCATGAAATTCAAAGTCGTATTTAACACGGTCGTTTCTTGTATCTGCTCCATTGCGGCTCGTTACGCATGTGGATTCGATCGGAAATAGCCCACGATGAGTGAGAGCAAGGGCCAGGTACGGGTTACAACCTTCTACTCAGTTGGTCGTGTATCAATTTTCTGATAGTCGCGCCGTTATTGGTGATTTATCGGCCGGAAACGTCATTGACTCTGTTGGAGGTATCGAATCGAGGGTGACAAGTAATTGTGGGATCGTGGGTGGAACAAATACTATTGAGCGATGGAGATAGAGGGGGTGGCTTGGGGGCGGAAGATAAGAAGAATTGATTTAAAAACTACGCTCGTGGGAAGTACGGTATTTTAGAAAGGAAAGCTCGATCCTTATGTGAAGTTTCAAACGTAGAGTTCGGATGACCGTTTACCTACTCGTTCCTGTAATAAATTGTACAGTAATTGCAACTGTCTGCCAGCGATTGAAGTCGTTGCCCTTCCATTGACGAAACATAATCCTATACAAAAGACATATTTGCTAATTAAGATAAAATTGTACGTTTGATACCGGTCATTCTTCGAAACGCTACTACACCATTGGTAACTGTACATAACATAAACATAAATCAATAAATATTATCATCTCTGTCACATTATAATAAGTTATCTTACGATTCCAACTGCTCCTACCTTCTACGCTTCCTATATAGAATCATCATTGTTTCAAGTTTCAAAGTTTCCATCGAAATACACCCACAAATAAAACATTAATCACCCTCCTAGTCGTCCTACGCGTCCTATATACGCCCGTGTCGATCGAAAATCGCGCATAAATTGTTAAAAATCTTGGAGAAATAGTCTCGGAAGATGGCGTGGAGGAGAATCGAGGCAGAGATAACGGAATTAAGAGGAATTCGCGCGTATGGGCGGACGCACAAGCCGCGTAATTGTCCGTGTTAACCCACTTGGGCGTCTCCGCACGCGCATCGAGTGCGCGCGCGCGCGCGACACACGCACGTTACAGCATCTACACAAGACGACCAGTGGTGGTACGAACCAATCGTGTGCCGTCCTTTCGTCCTACGGCAATCGCGCCGCAAATATCCCGGAGAGGGGAATGGTGAACGTCGCTCGTTGGAGACCAACATGCACCAGAGACCACGTGCACCAGCCTACCCGTAAAAATTCACGCTTTTTACCGCGAATTCTCCGGTTTACGGCGCCTTTCGATGAACTAGGTTGTTAGAATCCGACGAGAGTGAGTCATTTTAGATGCAAGTGGAATATCTGTCGCATTCTGCGTCATGCTTGAGAAATTACAGTGTTGTAATACAAATTAGGGGTGTTTCTGCTACCTTCTTTGGATAGATGTTACGATATTTGTGCTCGTGAGCGATGCAGATTGATCTGTGAGATCTGGAGATCGTTGTTTTATCGAAGAAAAAGGATTGAATTTTATACAAATACAATAAATTCCTCTTGTAAAGATTTAAGGGTGTGTTTTCTATTCTACATTCGCTGAAATGATAATTTAAGTGTTACAATGCTATAATGTTACAGTGTTAGGATATTCAGGTACTCAGAAACAGATTCATATTTCTCCAGAATATTCACGTACGTCACGGAAGCATTTGTACCCCTGCAATTATTGAATTTGAGGGTTCGTTTAAATTTCCATTTACATGACAACGAATTGCTATTGGGCTCTGTTAAGAACGCTGCGAAATGGAATAAATCACAGAATTACAATCGAGTGTACGATCTCGAGCTTCGACAAAAATTCACCACCGAAAATTCTTCGACAAAGAACACCATTTGTTCACCACGAACGACTCAAATCTTTTTATCGCATCTGCCAGTTAATTAACTACAACTAGCACGCAAGCAAATCATCAAACCTCTCATCGAACGGAAACTGTTCTGCGTCAAAAATATCGTCCATCGTTGATCGATTATCGTTTTACGGACCGGTGAGCGTCCCAGATTTCGAGTAAATCACGTTAGATCGATCGATCTACGAGCGGCTGGCGCAGCGAAAAATTCGCCACGATTTCTGCTTATCGCGATGGTCTGCATTCGCGTCACGCAACCCGTCGAAGTAACAGGTGTTCCCGTGACTATTGCCCCGATTACAACACGCAGGGTGGCACCAGCCGTTGTTCCTTAGGAAACTTTTCAATCGTTTGCTATTTACCGTGCTCGGCGTTTATCGATCGAATCGATCGATCCGATCAATAGATTCCGCGGCAGTCGGCTCGACAAACGTGCGGAAAACTCGTGTCAACCTGACGGAGAACGCGATCGATGCCGTGGAAAAATCAGCGCGTATAACTCGAGTATTAGATCGCGATAAATTATGAAGGTTTGCGCCCCGTTCAGTCACACGAGCACGGAGGATCGTTATTCGATCGGCAATTAGCGGGCCACGCGTTGATCGATGACTGTAACCCTGAGAATTCTCATTACCTCGATTCTTCTCACGTTCGCCACGGCGTTCTTCGCGGGCGGCGATAATTAATCACATTACAATGGTCCGAAAAGCCGGGGTGTTTCTTGATCTGTCTGAACTAAGAGAGCATCCTAAGTTCCGCCCTGATAAATGGGAGGAAGTAAGGAAGGACGATGGAAGATGGAAGATTCTATTTAAAATTCAGTTTGGATTCGCGGTTCGTGCACTGTGAACCTTTGAAGCCAATTAATCATATCTAATCGACGTTTCCGCTTTCATTTTGTCGATTCAAGACTCCTCCATCTATAGTACGATAGATAATTTTGTATTCTATTTCGAGTACTCTAACTTCAATCAAATAATCTTGCAGTAGGTAGTGGCGTACTTGAGAAATACGTAGATTTAAAATCTCTACCGTAAAGAATAATATGCTGCATGTAAAGAATAATATGCTGAATGTAGAACTGTTTCGTCGTCAAAGGGAAGAGCAGAAAAATAACACTGATCTAACGCTGATTTCAAAGCTTAAGATATTTCTCTTTGTCAGTCACATTATGTTCTCTGGTTCAATTGTGTAGTCAATTAATTTCTAAACGACCGAAGACTTCATCAGATATTGCTCCTTCATCTTTATCATTATTTCCATCAAATGGGAAAATTCTGTTTTGTTACAAACACAGTCTTCGATTGTTAATTGCAAAAAGCCAATAAGACGAGTGGATAACTTGAAATTATCGCTATTAATGCCCGTACTCGAAGAGGTGAATACACGTCGAAATAAATAGAAGAATGATCCATTACTCGAGAACTCGGGTATGTAAAACACAGGTTCATAAAACGCCTTTTACTTATTTCAATGTGTATTTACTACCCGTTGTATGGACAGGCATTTATAACTCACTTTGTATATTCATATATAATTTACAGCCAATGCACAATGAACGTATAACTTACTAATTGTCAGCAAACTTCGCAGTATGTCCGACAAAAGAAATATAATATAAAAAGGTTTCTCGTCAGACCAATTACTACCGTTCAGAGGTTAACTACCCGTCGA
This sequence comes from Bombus affinis, assembly GCF_024516045.1. Taxonomy (NCBI): domain Eukaryota; kingdom Metazoa; phylum Arthropoda; class Insecta; order Hymenoptera; family Apidae; genus Bombus; species Bombus affinis. Next base: position 4,180,297 of record NC_066355.1, on the reverse strand, counting down.
TTAATTATAATAATCCTTCTTCGATCGTCAACCCGATACACCTCGACTGCCATAACTCCTTAGGCAAAGCTCGTTGCGCATCGCAGGTGCAAAATCCTTGCCAATGGCATTGCACCGAAGGTCAAACAAGAAGCTGCACCATCGAGACAACGGCAGCCCCTCTGGCTTCGATCAGACGAGATATCGTAGGAGATTACGAGAGCATTATCTTAATTGCCGGGCAGGAAGCTGCAGCGAGTCGAAGAGGGCGCGAAGCAAACGAAGGGAAGCAAGAGGAAGGAATCGAGAGAGCCGATAGATCGAACGTCCAGCCCGATTCGATCGATGACAAGATCAGCCACGAACAATCACCGTGACTCGCTTTAATTACCGACGGCATGGTCCATGATCTCCCATAGAGAAACGACGTGGCAGCCGCACGGACCACCGGCCTGACAGTATGCCAACTATGCCGCGGTTCAAGCTATGCGATCCTCGGACTCGATGACGATACCTCGTTAGCAGACGAAACGTCGTCCGGTGACACGATCGAAACGGCGTCCTCGATAATTAAAACCGCGATCGGTCGATTTGGATGGTCGATTGGCGCGCCTCAGTATTGGTTGTTGCGTAACTTCGTAAGGTGTCATGGTGGTGTTACGGTTCGGTTAGAGCAGCTTCGTGCTCGTTCACAGTGACTCGACCGTTTTTACATACGAAGACACGGATTAGGTTTTGTAAAAATTGGGGAAATGAGACCTGATAGGCAATTTAGGGATATTTTGTGTCCTCATGGAAGGGGGGCGTTAATAGATTGCACATAGGAAGATGGAGGGAGGATGAAATTGATCGTGGGAATGGGAATTATTGTTTGGGGAAATAGTTTGCTATGGCGTGGAAATAAAGATATTGTATTGACTGGGGTGAAATTATTGTCATGGGACCGAATGTTTCATAGGGGTGAAGTCTGTTTGACTTTGATCCGAGATACGCAGAAAGTATATATCAGCTAAATAAAGTATATTCGGTCGTTTTAAGGAATTAATTAAAATGTTTATTAATAATGGATGGAAAAATTAGTAAACAAAGGAGAAAAGTGAAAGTGAATGAATGAGAATTGAAATAGAAAAATATATTGAATTTTGCTGCGCATATATGCAGATCAGAAGGGAACGACATAAGTCACATTTCTTTATCCCACAATTTCCACTTATGTATTACTAAAATTGGCTTTCCATCTATACAAGGTTCTTTTGCAAGATGTTTACATTCAAAGTATTGAATTTGTATGCTGTTAGCTTTTTCCACGAAATTTCACACATTTGTCATCTGCTGTTAAAAGGCTTAAGTCTCTCTATCATACAGCTTGTTCCTCTTTTTAACTACATTATATCAAAGTATACTTTTTTAAACGCTAAATAAGATCAACAACAGAAAATCTTCGTATACAGGCGAGACATTTACTTCTGTACGTTACTCACTGGGTGAGATTTTAATCACTGCTATAGAATATTTTTCTGTTCTAGCGATCGATCGAAAGGAGTTTAAACAAGGAACCCGAACGGGTGGATAAATCAAAGGTTAATCGTTGGAGTGTAGTCGGAACAGGAAGAAAGTTGGAGAGCCCGTGGCGCGAGAAATTAATGTTCGTGACACCTACACGCGATCGGTGTCGTGGCACGATGTTCCGTGGCATTGTGACACTCTTAATCGATGTCTATCGAATAGTAAGGTCGTTAGAAGCTTGTTACACAGTATACGTCTAAATCTTCCTAGGGACGGTGAAAATCGGTTCAGAGAATAGTTAATTAATTCGAGAATACCACGATTCTTTCCTGTTACGTTAAGATATCGATTTCTAAGACTGGTATAAAATAGAAATTCTGGTTGGTCGAGGTGTTCCGTGGAATTTCTGTCTGCACGAGGCGGATGTCACGGGATTCAGAATGCGTGGAATGCACGGGAAATGGATGGCGTAGCGTAACACTTGTACGTAGCCATGTGCTGCTCGAAATACTCGTGTCGGAGACGAAGGGCGTGAAAGAAACACTCTCCAGGTTGCCCACGGGCAGAGTGCCTGCTTTAATTGCCACTCTTCCGTGTTTCGTGATAACGAACCACGGATTCTTGTCGTTTATGCGCTCCTAAGAGAGAGGACAATAACGAGGTAGATGGCTTAACTGCTACTGGAAAGTAGTTTCGACAGAGTTGAAGACGATTTCTTACCGAGGATGAAGGAAAACAGAACGAATGGGACTTTGTGTTTCATATAATAACGTTCTCTGGAATGTTCAATTTTGAAATTTTTTTGAAAAACAGATTGGTCGATCATCTATTCGTTGAATCTTTATAAATTTTTCATTTCTCTAGCTTTCTAGAGAAGTTTTTTAATAACTTTTGAATAAAGGAAATAGTTAAGGTTAGAAAAAAAAGGACTATAGAAGATGCAATATCTTTTTCATTTTTTAAATTTTTATCATTTTTTTTCTGTCTTTTTCTTTTAAGGAACTGTTTAATGATGTTTGGATAAAGGAAAGAGTGACGATTAGGGAGCGAAAGGATAGAAGCAGGGTTGATTTCAGAAAAGAAAGAAACGCGATTCTGCGTGAGCGACCAATCCAATGGTTCCCAGTCGTTATTATGCTAACCAGTCATCAAATGGAGTCAGCGAATTCGAGTAATTCGCCGCGCGTCATTATCCAAGGTGTGGCGACGTCCGGGCTCATAGCTGGGTGGTCCACTGATTGCAAACCACTGCGTGTGAATCATGGTTTCGTTGTCGAATCCACCAACCCCTTCATCACACTCACAAAACTATATAGAACCTGAAGAAATCGCAGCAACAAAGTCTTCCTTCTCATTTCAAAACCACAATTAAAAAATTTCTGTTCTAATTTTACTAAAATTTCAATCTTTCTAGACTCTCTGAATTTTCTATATTCGTTTTTTAGAGATCGATTATTAAATAAAACAGATTGCTTAATTATATGAAATTCGTTCGTTTCAACGTAATGGAAGAATTCAGAGTAAATTACACGTTACAAGTGAAATACAAAATTAGCCTGGCGGATAGGTCAAAAGCTTCCGAAACATTCGAACGGTAGCCATCTGACGCGTTCGGGAAGATAGGACAAGCGTTACTGATACGAAAAAGACAGACCTCGAAAGGGTGAGTCTGTTACCTGTCGTTAAAAAAAGTGGCTAACAAAGCGTGCGTTAGTCATCAGAGTGGATCCTCTAAGAAACCAACAATTTCCACAGATCAATCAGAGTCCGAATTAATTATTTTCCTGTTACTTAAAACATGCCTCGTTTTAACATGATGGATATTTGGACATTTATATAAAATATGGTGTGCACGTTTCTAATTCATCCGATTCTCCCACATAATTTAACTTTGTACTAGAAACGACGTAAAATCCACTTTACTTCTCATAGCGATTATTAGTCGATTTATTTATTCCAATGATTAATTTCCTTTCAATTGTGATATATCTGATGTATTTGTTTATTCATCAAGCACATACCACCGCCAGGAAGAATTCCAAATATTCTAAAACCCATGAAAGCAACAATTCCCGTTTAATTCGCTTCTCTTAAAAACGCTGTCTTAAAATTAAGAAATCCTTAAAACCGTAAAAAGAAAGCTCTTAAAAATCGTCTGGATCTTTCGAACGCTCCAACGCCCATTAAGAGGTCATCGAGATAATACAAAAACCGCCCTGCCATCATCCATGACCGAAACTAATTTCCAACCTTCGTTGTACTCGACTCAAGTTCACGAGGAAAGAATCTAGCGAATCTGGTCGAAAGGTTTGCGCGGCAGGTGTAATCTGCAGGGTCGGGCCGCGGACCATCTGTTGTGCACGCTACCTTAAAGAGTGGACGAAGGGCCGGGTAACAGGTTGCTCGTAGCCTTCGCAACCGAGATTGTCTTGTATCGAACCGCTTAAAGATCGTCCACGGACTAATGAGCCATTCTCCTTCGATATTGGAACGGACCAGTGAACCCGCGTGTTCCATTCATGTCCGTCACACCATGATCCGAAAGCTTGATCGCGTGTCTTCTTCTTTTTTGATCCTCGAGCGCGTCCGATGACTCGTCGATTTCTCAAATTAAGCACCGACAGGCGTGTTGATCTCGAACTGGTTCGTCACCTCGATGCAAGGACGGGTAATTCGGTGCATCGTGATGATCAGGTTATCACGAAGGATCGGCGGGTCCGGAATGAAGCAGATATCGGCCGGTGCGCAGCTGGTTCGAATGAAAGATCGTGGATCTGGTGGACGTTGGCACAATAGGACACGTAGCACCACGGAGTAAAGGGTTGCAAGAAGACGAGAGTCTTCCGGGAAGCGATGAAAGACCCTCGATCCTCGATGGTCAGGTGTGCCGGTCTCCGGGGGACCAGTTTTGTGCTCCGAGCCGATGTGGCCTATGGCTTTTTTGCCCGTTCTTTATGCTGCGATCGTCATTCAGCTCGAAACTCACGATAAAACCAACTCGAGCGCGGTAATTAGGCGTGGAATGAGATTGGAATGCGTTAACAGGTATATCGCGACCGTAATACTTTCTTCCGAATTTTAATTTCAATCCGAAATTCTACCTACTGTAACTCAATTCGTCAAATTTCCTAAGAAAAAGTGCTATTCGATAGAACGATTGATCTTCTTCTATTTCGTTTTTTAATCCCACGAGTAGGGATTCCTTTTCATTTCCTAAATCTTCGGATTATTTCCTAAATAATTCCCCCGAAACGTAAAAAAATGACGGAGCTAAATGGAACATCAGATGGAGCGCTTAATAAACGATTCTTGTGTCTCAAACTCGATTAAAATTTTAATGCTCATTGGAAGTCGTGACTCGCGAAATTTTCGTTTCGTCGTCAATAGCGTTTAAAGGGACTTGAAGAAACATCGATTTCTATAAAAAAGAGTTTATGAAAAAGCCATCACTTACACAAACATCATTTTCAAGTTTCCTTTAAAACTTCTTCTATAGCACTCTATGCTACATATAAAACTGCCCGAAACATAAATCATCCCCAACATCAAAAAAATGCAAAATTCTGCACATAGAATCGAAAGTTTCCATGCGAGCGTGCATCGAAAACGTAATCGACACCATTGCAGTGAAAGTCCAGAGCGCCCAAAAATAGTTTGAAAGGCAAGTCGTCGACCTGTGCCTCTTCCAAGAGGCAGCGGAGAAATATTCTGGGAGGAAGGTCGGTCAGAACGACCCCGTTCCCTTTGTCACGAAAAAGCTCTCCCTCGTTCTTCCGTCCACGAAATCTGCGACGTTACGACCTTTTGTCGTGGAGGACAGCTTCGCATTACACCGACCGCGCGCTCGCTTTTCTTCGGGACTCTTTGCACGCCATATTCCCGGCTATACACACCAGCGTGCAATAATGGAACCTCTTACCCGAGTATATACACGCTGCGTCGGGGCACCTGTTCGATCGGACCAGTCGCCATAAAAGCCCAGGGGCCAAGGTAGCTTTTGCTTCCACACTTTCTTGCGCGGCCACGTATACACACTCGTGCGTACGAGCCGTACGAAGGGCCGTACTTGAAAGTAACGACCACCTGTCCGGCCGAACGAGAAATTTCCTGTCGATTCGGGCCCCGTCATCCGGCGGACATTCTCCACGACCAGATTTGTACGGAAGGATCCACCCTGATTTTTCGATCGTTTACTGGAGGAAGTTGGAATTTGCTTATGATTGACACTTTTTTTTACTCGTTTTCGTTACTTTCACGTATAGTAGAGTTTCATTTACCGGGACGATATTTTTAGTTGATGATTAACTGAATTTTTGCCAGATAAATTCGCTTACCTGAACGTGAACTCTTATTATATAAACGAAAAATAATAGGTGGCGTGCAATATCGGTGAAATTACATTGTATGAACTCCAATTATATAAGATGCTTGTCCTTTGACAAGTTTATTTAAATGAACTTCTACTATATTTTAGCAGCTGTATTTCAAAAGTTAGAAGAATTCAGTTTTAGAAGAACACGAGAACCGTCATCTTTTTGTAAGCTTCCATAATGATTTTATTAATTTCCAAGAATTTTTTATTTTTCTGGAAAAGTTTGTTTAAATTGTGTCGTTTTTAGAATTACGTGTGTGTCTTAGCGATTGATAAAGATGGGATGAACGAGATAAGGATTAACTACAATATTAAACAAATTGTAGAATTATTAATCTTTCGTTCTCTCAGTCATTGAAAATCTCAGATGCGATGTACAAGCTTCTATATTGAGATGTATACGAGACGAGATACATAAGATGATAATCTTATCGATGGATCTGGAAATTAAAATTCTTTGACACCAGAAAGCTAACATCGTTTTGCAATTAACACGTGCCTGAAAATACTTGATATATTAAAATCAAAGAATATGTAGGATGCATGTGACCACGACTAAACACGTTTTCAAAAAAGAGAGAAATGAAGAAATGAATATCGCATTCGACATCGAACAAAATTTCATCAATTTTAATGATTTGTCATGCGGTTCCTAATAAATTCCAGATCAAAGGATCCGCAAAATTGTGCCGCCTTCAAATGTGGATACTATATATTATTATGTGTCTAATTTTTAGCGTGGTTGCGAAGCGAGCGCGCGACAAGTCGCTTCCGCCCACCTTTGACTTTCACCGCCGTGTTTGGCGCCTCGTGAATCCGTCCAAATAACAATTTTGTCTCGAGGAATTAGAGACAAACTACTACTTCAACCCGAGCTTCGATTCAGATACCCTAAAATTTCTCCTTCTTTTCTTTCTTTTCTTTTTTTTTTTTCTTTTTATTAGAACAGCTTATTGAAATTATTTTATATTAAAACGTTAGTTTTAATAATAATTATTGAAATTATTTTACATTAAAATCGCGATGCGATTGAAAATTAATTTGCCTAACTTTCCTTCCTTTGGGCTCAAAATTCAATGTAAACAATTAAATATAGCAAGAGCAAATGAAGGAAAACTACATTGAAAAACGAGTATGCATACATTGTACACTGCAAGAATAGAATATTTATCAGTATGAACGAGTGAGTCTGCCCGTATAGGTGCTCCTGTTTATGTTTTTCCGAAGACATCCGGGCAAGGATATGCCAAGTGGAAGAATTCTACATACAAAAGTGTAAGATAATGGATGAGTTTATCTCAATGATGTGGCAAATAGACCCTTGCACTTTGTGATAGGGTCATCCCTTTTCCTGACGATAAACGGACGGACAGACTGTGTACACAAACTGTATTAAAAAATTACCTGGACGTCTTAAGATAGCGTGAGTGAAGCGTAATGCTGATCGTACATACCAAATATAGACTTTGTTAAAAATAAATTTTTACGTAAACGAGGTTCGTACGATACTCACCTATTTATGATTTTTACTGTTAATTTATATTTCTATTTCATTTATATTTATATTTATTTATATAATTTATAATTTTAATATAATACAATATATGAGGTGGAGTATAGTAGGTGCGAAAACCTAGTTTTTCTTTTTTCCTTTATTTACAAGTACTTTACAATCAATTCTCGCATTGAGAATTTTGAGTAAGTTTCTCTGGCGTTGCGCGGTGACATGGCTAATTATTTATAATAAGTTAATAAACTTATAATTTATAAATAACTATAATTTATAAATAATAATATTATAAATAAGTAAATATTAGTTATTAGAAATATCTAGCTGAATCTAGTGCTTAGGTCTAACGGATAGTGTCTTCTTAGCCTGCGGATCTGGTCCGACATATTAATTAATTTAGCAATTAGGGGGTTTCCATGTTTGTTAACTCTTTTGATATATCTATTACTACAGGAAGTCTAGTGGGGCGGCCGCAGGTAAGTTCTGCTGCGAGTGTAAATGTCGCTGCTGAGGTACTGCTGCATTGTCTTCTCATTTAAGAATCGTGGAAAGAAAAATCGGACCACGGGTGCCGAACGTTCGTAACCTAAGGCACTAACTACTTCGCTGCCGTTGTCCAACCTAGTTAGTGTCGAGTGATGGCATTTGCTGTCGAGTGCCACCACATATATAATATAATATAATATAATAATTTATATTTATATTTCATAGTTTATATGTCTTCAAACAGGTTTCAATTCATGCAATATGTGTGTAAGAGGTTTTGAATAAATTTCACGCCATCATGGTGTATACACAGTGTATACTCGTTTTTATTTCTCGCTGTACACGTATATTTATGATTCATTATTTCTCCACAAAAATGTCTTTCTTTCAGAGGAATTTGAGATAATAAAAGTCCTATAAAGATCGTAAAATAAAATTAAAATCTTTGCAGTCGTTCTTTCGTCGATCCAATCGATCAATTTCTAATATCAACGATCGGTAGAGCAACGGGTCTAAACGAAAGTTTAATAAGTAGTCTTTAGAAATAAGTGTTTAACGACGCGACACAGTGTGACTAAGGGGAATCAGAAAATCGTTGTGTGATTTAGCACACCCATATGGGCGAGACTCTCGGACAAAAAGCTGGATCAGAGGCAGGCAACGGTGATTCAATTGCTGGTACGTGGCAAAAGCGCGTGGGATTTAATACGCGGGGCAGGTAGCCCGTTGCTTGCCAATGAATTGAACGCGTTTGGAACACGCGTTTGCTCGCCATATGTTGTTTGCTTCGCTAAAAGACTTTTGTACGCTCTGCTAACGCGTATGAATGAACGCGTGAATGACCCAAAGGAAGAAGCTGATAGCTCGTGCCGCTCGTGAAAGCCTTTCCTCGTTTACTTACAGCAGCTGTAAATGGACGTGCATCCTGACTAAAATCATTCATTTATTTTGTTTGAGCATCGTTAAGATGAATTTTGTGAATCGATATTGCATTGCGAACAAAAGTTTCATTTCCTACAGGTTTCGTAACTCGTTTCAGCTGCAACTTTCAGCATCGATCCTAGAATGAAAATTATTTACGAATACCTTTGCAAGAAATTAATTTTATTTCAGTTACCGTAACGAGATGATCGCTTCCCTGTGTATTATAAATTTGCAAATAAAGCAAGTGCAAACTCTTTTACCGTCGCAGATATATCATCCTTCTCGTCAGAAATATTCCACTTTTTGTTCAGAAATCGTGAAATCTAAAACACTAAGTGAATTTTACGGAATTAATCTACCTTACTCGTATACACCATCGATTCCCAGATAGACCATAAAATTCGACAAAAATCCCAGTAAAAAAAACTCGACGTTCCAAGGATTTCACAACGTAAGCACGAATATGTCCAAGTTTTTCGTGAAAACCACAGAGGGACGAGTGGTTATTTCGTTTGAACCTGACATTTCCAGCGAGAAACGTTTAAAAAGAACGACTTTCGAGTATCACGGCTGGTGGCCAGGCACGTTGAACGGCAGAAAAAGTCGGCTACGCTAACTGGATAGATTTATCTATCGTTAACGCGGCAAATCTGTCGCCTGGCGGAATGTAATTACTTCGTAGGTTTGCCGTGCCGGTACGCTGGATATTTAGCTGTGGCTGGCTTCGGTTGTCCGTCGGATCTTACCTCGAATCGAATCGAATCGAATCGATTCGTCTCGAAGCCAGGACTGGCTAGCAACAATTACTTTTATCAGAGCCACAAGGGACCCCGAGGCTCTGCTTATACTTCGACGAGCAGCAACGACCGATCGGGACCCGATCGTAGTACGGATGCAGAGATAAAGCAAGCCGCGTGGTCGTTGTTTGTCGAAAGACAAAGCGCATTATTATGCACGTCGACGAAAGTTATGCGTCGTTCGGCGAGCGCTCGCGCTGATAACAAGCTCGTTGCGATATTCGAGGTGTCCGCCGAGATTACATCTCGCTGCCTTCTTGCGCTCGAATCGTGCGGCATATATAATATTTTGGAACGACTGATTCCTTATCGAAACTTCAGGTGAACTTTCATTAATTACACGACAACGAGACTCCGGTGTGCACGTTCGTTTCTCTTTAAGATTATAGTCGCTTGATAGCTTAGGTGTTGCGAACGAAGGGTTCTGCTCTTTATTTTAGAGAATGCGTTACTTACGGGAAATTTTAATGCGCGGATAATATGCAGAAATATAGATACAAGATCTGCAAAGTTGATTAATGATTGTAACATTTAATGAGCGAAACGAATTTTTATTCGATCGTGTTTATAAAAATATAAATTTGCATGGGTATCTGTGATAACGAAATGAATGTCATTGTACGAGATAGATATACGCGATAGTGTGAAGGAATTGCAATTAGAAATAAGTTATTTATTGGACATTTAAACATGTAGATAATATGCAGAAATATACGTACAAAATATCCAAAGTAAATTAATCGTTGGAAGGTTTTGGGAGTGAAAGAATTTTTCATTCGATTATCACGTTCGTTAATTGTGCCAGAGTATTTATAATAATGAAACGAATAATATTCTCCGAGATATACGCGATAACATAAAGGCACTGTATACTACACGTTTTGAAATTTGAAAAGTAATTTACTGAATATTTTAATATCGAATGGAATGGTTGTGGTGAGTATTAGGTTTGAAAAAAAAGATAGAAGATTTTTATGAGGTTTTAAAATCCAAGTAATTTATTTTGTATAAAATATCTCCTCTATATATAGATGATCTGCATCTCAAATAGTAGTTTATTTTTTTTTTTTTTTTTTTTTTGCAAAAACTAGAAAGAGTGTTACTCGCTTCGAGTTCGCCACTTCCTCTTGTTTTTATACGAATATATTTGCCACATAGAAAAAAATAAGAAAAGAATCTATCGGATGACGACTTCACCGTTTAGTTATATAATCTTTTTCGCGTGACCTCTCTGCGAAGAACACCAAAAGACCAGTCGGAGTAATTCACCTCGCAGCGAGCCTCTAGTTTCTTTCCTTTGTTCAATTATATAGATATATATATAATATATATATTATGCAGTGACTAGTTTCTTCGAGTAACTAACAGTGATTTACGAAGAAAGAAAACGCAAAGAAAAAAATACAAAAAACGAAAGGCAAAATGAAGTATAAAATGTAAACTCTCTCTCTGTGCCGCATTCTCTTCCATCGCACGTTCGCTCTTATTCTATCCAAATCCGAGTGTTATCGAAATGACAACAAGAACAAGAACGCATTCGGGTACCAGCCAATTAAATATCTTTCTTCCATCTCGATCTGTATTATGGCGAATTATAATACTTCGTTTCACGCGTGCCTTGACAGCGAATCGTTCAATTATTTACAATCGACTCACGTGGCACACGATCTTGAAAATGGCACTTTGGTGCACAGTACACACGATTATTCGAACGATCCACGCGTTTCTTTCTTACTTTATTTTTATCTTCTTCTTCGCACCGAACGATATTAAACGGAAAAGGAAAAAACCAACGACCGACGATTCCATCAACGAACAAGCGTTTTCTTCGATTTCGAAAAATCACGTTTATCGCGTGTACGTCCGCTCGAATCGATCGAAGACGGAAATTATGAAGAAACAAAAAAAAAAAAAAAAAAATAGGAAATAGAAAAAAAACGAAGATGGCACGATAGCTTCACGGGACCGCTTCAAGCGGCTGCATCGTCTCTTCAGCAACCATTTCCTGCTTATCTTCGGCAAAATTTCTTCGAAGGGCACACACACACACACACACACACACACTCTCTTTTTAGGATTCTCTAAGTACAGTTTCGTAAACGCGCCCATTCTCGCCGATTGTTACACGCACACGTCGAAATTATTTACAATGAGACGACGAAGGGACGGGAGGAGAAGGAAATAAAAAACGCACAACCATCTTTTTTAAAACTGAGAAGTTTTAAAACCGGCAATCGATCCGATTTTTCTCTCCATGACCCTCCCAGAGAACACGTCGTCGTTCTATAAAGTCTGGGTCCAGTTTCTCGGCGCGATGTGTCGTATCGATGATCTCGTTTAAAATTCACGGCGCTGTCCACGGGCATGAATTTTAATCGAAATCCAGGTACTCGATATATCTGTCTCTTAATCTCAGTCAAGCTAATACGATTCACCGAGAAACCAAAGCCTTCGATAATTTTCCTGGTTCTTCTACTTAATCATATTAACTCGTTTGTACTCCGATCAACGCGTAAGGCACTTCGTCGATTGAACCATTTAACAAAGTACTACATATTTAGTAAAGGAACGTGTCGAAGGAATCCAAAGACTCCTTATCTTGGGACAATCACATTGTATTTACTTTTTCGAAAAGATTTTCTCACCACGTTTTTAACAACCGTAACCCATGGGAACAGCGACACCGGGACAACCACCCTCCTGATGTTTCGTCAACAGTGACATTCTGCTGAAGGTTTTGCTGCACGATGTGCACGAATACTTCTTCACGTCACTGTGCGTCTGTAGATGCGCCCTGAGGTTGCTCCTGTCGGCAAAGGCTCGCTTGCAGTGCTGACAGCTGAAGGGCTTCTCTCCTGTGTGCGTTCTGATGTGCCCTTGAAGCAGCCACGGCCTGGAGAACGCCTTCCCGCAGAGATGGCACTTGCAGGGTAACGTGTGCGTCCTGATGTGCATCTTCAACGCGCCCAGGCTGACATACACCTTGTCGCAGTATTTGCACGAGAACGATTTTTTCGCCTGTCCCTCGGCCGCCGCGCAGTGAAATTGTTGATGCTTTGACAGGCCGGAGTACGTCGAATAAGATTTGCCACAATCGGGACATTGGTACCTGGGCGACGTTGTCGACGAGGAAGACGAAGATGAGGACGAAGACGAGGATAAGGACGTTGTGGAACCACTGGACACCCCAATTTTTTCGATTTTCGGGTTCGCGATCGTGGAGCTTGTCGATGTACTTCCAGCGGACGATCTTCCGCTGTCGCTTCCAGGCGAAGATAAATCTTCGGGTGTAACTGGTGGAGGCGACCTGAGCGATCCAGAGCTTAAGGAACTCGTCGGTGACAAGCCACAATGGTCAGGACTGGCCCAATGAGCGTAACTCCTTGCGATCGGTCTTTGAATTGTTGGACAAGTTAATGCACCGTGCGGTGGCGGAGAAATCGATGGATGATGCTCCGGTGACGAGTGAGGGTACGCTGGTATCGGATAGGACGGATACAACTCTGTTCCCGCGTGGTGGTAATGATGATAAGCCGTCGGATAGGGCAAATAATGTGGCGGATAGAGTGGAGCTGCTCGAACCCAGGCTGGGGTCGCGTAATGCGCCAATGGTTCGACCGGCGTGTTCAAGTTTAAGGGTTCCAGCGGTGCCTTGCTCGCCATGAAGTGCAACGGCGCCGACGTGGCTGTCACCGCCGTCGATGACGAATTATCGTGCTGAATCACTTCCACTCGCGCTTTCTTCGCCACGAGATGAATCGGTGCGATGCCTACCGGTGGCGTGATCGCTTTCGTTGGATAGTGATGATGATGGATGTGATGCACAGGGTGCACGTGATTGTGCATCGTTGGAGAGACCGGCCTGGTTATCAATGGAGGCGACAAGGACGTTTTGATGACCGGCGAAGGAGACCTGGAGACGCGTTGCTCCGGTTCCTGTTGCTGCTGATGTCGCTCCGCCGTTTTACTCAGATCCTGCGGCTTTGTGCTCAGGTTCTCTGGCTCGGGGATATCGTCCATCACGACATCGATAATCTCTTCTGGAAAAGAGAAAGGGAAACGTCGTTTTAGACGATTGATTCTTTTTGATAAACATAGGATCTTGAAGAAATTTCGTCTTAGACGAACGATTATTTTCGTTGATAGGATTTGCAAGAGAAGCAAAGTTCAAAGGCTAAATTGATTTTTCGGTGGTGGAAATATCGAAAAGGAGGGGCGACATCGGAGAACGAGTTGAAATAATCAACACTTACCTTTAATTACTTCCGGAACTTCTTCGGCTGGCAGGACATGCACTGGCCGCTTTTTCAGCGGACAGTGGCTGTAATTGTTGTTCTTCTTCACGAAGCTCCTCGGTGTTTCTTCGACCAACATTTTGATCACTTTTTGTTTATATCCGCACTGTTAGAAGGTTTGCGTCGGCAGTTCGCAGGAACTGGGCACTGCGAAGCCGTATCGCCGCGGTATTAATCCAATTATTCTCGATTGCTCGGCACAGATCACACCAAGTACAAACTGTCAAGATAATCCTGGGGTACGTGATCACTGCACTGCGACACACATATAACCGATAACAAAACAGTCCTCTTTCTTTCGTTCGCTGGTGAAATCCACTTTTTCGTAGCGAACATACGAACGACCCTTTTCGGCAACGTAATATCGATGTCCACTATACGCTCGTCGAGATTAAACTGAACTTGACTGTTCGATCAAATGTGCTCCATTAACGAACGATACAGAAACGGTATACAGGAAGAGAAAACGGGGTGAAGAAAAGAAAAAAGAAAGAAAAGGAACGAACGATTGGCGGGTAAATTCGATGATACGATGTTCGAAGGGACATAAGAACTCTTAACTGTGAAAACGGTTCGGCTGCAAACCGTCCTCTGACTGGCAGGGGGATGCGTTAGGGCCTTTTATAACAGTTGTCCCCACCAACTAGGTGCAGGTGGCCCGCACGTGCTGCCTGACCAATACAGGCCCGCGGGCCCCGCGCTACCCGCCAATAGGGGACGGTCGGTCGCGGGCCATCGACCAATCGCAGGTTGGGCATCTGTTCTGCTGGCTTGCGTATCCCCCTCTCGCTCCCATACAACAACAGGAGGTGCAGGATGTTCATGAGTGCGACGCGATTATCCTGCTACACTCTCCTCTCCTGCTGCTGTTTTCTCACTCCCTCTCTCCTCCTTTTCCTTCCTCCTTTCTTCTACCTTCTTTTCCCCTTTTTCGTACGTATCGTCCCTGTCCCTCTTGAACCAGGAGGGGGTACACAACACTCACTGTGTCCTTGTCCCTCTCGTTCTCTTTTTCGCTCTCTGTTCGGGCTCTGTTACGTTGCGTTGTTGTACAGAGAGCAGATGCTGGGGCCTCAGCGTAACGCTCACCCGCCCCTCCGCCGCAGTTGCCGCCCCTCACCGCTCGAGACCTGGCCCAACGACCCGTCACCTCTGCGCTGTCGTCAGTGCACATGCACCACCGATTCAACGCAAACGTGTTTTCCTCTCTTTCCTACTTGTTCGTTTATGTGGCAATGTTCGTACAGGGGTACGTTTGCACCCTCCCTATCTTTGCTCCGTTGCTGGTCTCACATTTTTCTATTCGAATTTCCGTTCAGTCTACCTGAATCTCCCCCTCTCGTTCTACCTTTCTATATCGAATAAGTTGCCTCACAAATGTGTACGTTTTTCTGTATATATACATAGAAATGCATAGAAGTGCGCGTTCTCGAGTGTCGCATTGGCTGCTGTGCCGTTTCTTTTTTTTTTTTCCTACACGCCAGCCGCCTTTTCACGTGCTTACAGACGAGCAAGGAGCTCGCTGTGTTGGTATATACGCAGCGATCTGCCTGGTTCCCCTTTCTGAATTTCACCCCTCGTCCCTTTCTCGCCGCCCCGCCAGCGCGTTTCGAACGTGTAACGGTCGTGTCGCGTGCCAAAGCATCGCCCACGCGTGCTGGAACCCACACACGCACGTGCGTGCAGCGAGGGACCAGCATGATTGTGTGCGCGACCACCCTCCCCTCCTTCCCTAGAGTAGGATTCACGAACGGAGCCAAGCATTTTTGCGCTTGAGAGAGGGAGGATTCTGCCTGCTTCCATTAATGATCCCGCCACGCGACCGCTCACGAGATCATCCAACCGATAGCGGTTTTGTTATTTCTCGTATGTGGAACAGAATCCACGACGAACGTCGTTCTCGCCATTTTTGCATTCAAGGGGAAAAATATTTGGAAATGGCTATAGGATGCCAAAGATTTTGTGAAAATTTTGTAAAAGATCTTTGGCATCCCAAGAATGCGGCGTTCTAACTCTATGAAATTCCTATGAAAAATCGTGAATTGGTTAATTTTACTATTCCGTAGAAAGAAGATCGTTTTATAAAATCGTTAAATTTACTCGGAAACTACCGTATAGTTAAACTATGTATGTAAACATCTATGTAAATTTACAAATATATTAATACGATTGAAGAAAATGGAACATAGGTAAAGGATTATTTTACCTACTAAATAATGCAACAAATGTTACTATATTTCGTATGCATTCTTACATTTTTACATGTCACATACATTTTATGGATTTTTCTACATTAAATTTTTCACAAATATTCGTTCACAGTTTAATTATTAGTAAATACTTTGCGTCATGAAAGACAATATTACGAGGGCTTATGCCATTTGATGGTAAATAGGAATATTGTGCGTTGTTCAGTTATACAGATAATCAACTTGAGGGTTTGAACCTTCTTTATGTTTAATCTCTATACCTGATCACTCTGTTTTTCAACGTTCATCGACCATGGGATTGTCTAATACAATCAATGGTAAACATCGTAATCTATGTTTAGAATACGCAGAATTAGAGATTTGTCAGTTGGTTTACGAGGCAAAGGTGCAACCGGGCATTCCGGTCGATCGATTTTCCGTTTCGTTCGTCGATGTGTCACCGGCACTAAATCAGGTTATCAAAGCGCCACGAAATCGGCCGAATCGATTGAGAAACGATAAACCATGGCCCGAGACCGGTATGGCAACGCGGAGGGGCATGATTTTTGATGAAGGACCCTTGTACTTGTCCTCGTAAACAGCTCGTTCGTTGTAACACTTTATTCGTCGAGCTGGTTCCGCGATCGTTCTTTCGGATTATTTCGTAATAAAGGTGACAGCATTCGTGAACTAAATTTCGTGGTAAAATTTAAAGGACGCGATTGGGCGAGTGGTTGTCTTGAAACGAAACGGTTCCACCACGCGGATTCAGCGGCGAAGGCAGACAGCTGAATCATCAAGCGCCGAGTCTGATGATTCGAGGGAATTTGAGAAGAGCGAGATGATAGTTCGTTGAAACGTGTTGGTGGCAAGACAATGGTGCGTTGTATTTAAATTAATTGCCAAGTACCCCTTTTTTCCGATTATGCGGCTCTTTATGACATCCTACATTTTGTTTTCGTTGTATCAAATTTCTGTAGCTGTACGAACGTACCATTGAATGAAACGAAATTTAATATTTAATTTGGAGCTAATTCGTTTTAGAAATTTTCCCAAAATATTTTTTTCACAAATATATACTTGGTCATGTATTAAAAATCGCGATTAAACTTTTCAAGGATAAACTTTTAAATCGAAACCAACTTCGTACTGCCAAACAGTTGTCATTAGAGACGTAATGACTTAATACACCATCGCATTAAGCTAAACATAAACACAAATATCGACTTTGAAGACTCAAATAAAGCAGATAATCGTTTGCTGTTACTTATTTATCGCGCCATCATTCGTCGAGAGCAGACGCGATATTCTCGTCGTTCATTATCGACGAATGTGCCGAGCCGACGTTTATACAGGACGTATTAGTCGAAATCGCCTGCATGTTCGCCCCCTCGCGTTATAAATTTATTCGATCGTTAAGCGCGACAGAGAGGTCGATTCGCTTGGCGATAAACGTGGCGACTCCTCGGGGAACCGAGGCCGCGTGACGATTCGAATCGCTGAAACGTTCCACCGCCTCTTGTTCCTACCGACTGCGCCCGCGTTGCTCCATTTTCTCGCGTCTCCTCGCGCTGCTCTCGCTTCTCTCGCTTATCTCATCGACACCCACGAACCGGCGTACGGCCGCTGTTCGTACACGCGAACCGTGTCCTTACACAACGGCCAGGGACAATGCGTTCCAAGGGGTGGGTTCTGGTCGAGAAATCGACGTCGATTCCGGGTGAATAAATAATGGAAGGTAATTGTTTCGAACTGGTGATACATACATAGCGATAGGCAGAGCTTCTGGAGTTGAAAGATTAAGTTATGGCATCTTCTGGTGACGTTTCTAAAAAGATCAAGTTTTGGAATGTTGGGCTAGTGATTCGAAACTAGAAATAGAAATTTAAAGATGCAAAAATGTACAAAATGTGCAAAAGTACAGAAATACCTGTTACAATGTTTAATGGATAAAACATATTTCTGCTTAAATTTCATTTACTCGTCTACGTTCACAAGAATGTGGATTTGCATGAATGATAGTTAATTTACAGTTTTGTCTAACTCCAGCGCAAACGTTGAATGTTGCAATGTCTTTACGATAGACTGTAGATGTGCATGATATCATAGCGGAAAGGTGACGAAAAATGATTTGTAAAACACGTGCAGGGAATTTCGCTCGATAAGGGTTGGTTAATCGCGCATCGAAGGTTACTGGAATCTTTCGTTTCAAAAAGTGGTAGAAGAATCATAAATCAAATCAAAACAACGTAGGTCATTTGGCATTAATATGTCGATACGCTAGAGTATCAAGAATACGAAGAATATCAAGTTTTTCTCTTCACTTTTCTGATTCATAATATTTACATGTTCGAACGATCGGTTCTCATGGTGCTTGGGATTTACGCATGGCTAACTCATTGACTTTCAAGTTCGCTATGTTGAGCTTGTCCGAACGTTCGTGCGAATTCATAAGCAATGGAAAAGAACACACAGAAATAAATTTTCAAATATTAAAAAAAGCGGGATATTTTTACTTTTAAATTCCAATAAAACACGATCACAACTTTCGTATGATTTTCATTAGACCAGCTACTTTCAAAGTGATTTTTAAACGATAGATATTCAAGAAATAGTTACAAGTGGCCAATGATTTAGGGAAGAATTATAAAGAATAGGATGTTAGTATACAGGCCAATAAGTCATCAAATCATCCATTATCCTATTTTCGCGATGGAAATCACGCGCTTCCTCGTGTTCCCCCGACTTGTCGCTTATCTCATAGACACCCACGAGCGGGAATACAAGCGGTGTAATGTAAAAGTGTCCTGACACTCGACGTGCGGACAACACGGCCAACGATCAAAGGGACGACAAACAAGAGCAGTGGTCATCGAGTTTGAGCCGAGCCGACGCGGCGGATATGCCGCGTTGACTTAGCACGCGCACCACGAGTGATCAAACCAATAACAATTCCTGTCTCGTGCAACAAGTAACCCGATCGACACGAACAAGCTGGTGACACGATTGTCAAGTTCCTATGGAATCACCGGTGATTAGCGTTCGTGCGAGTTTCGTCATAGTCAATAGACCGTAGAAAAATCTGTGTGCATATTAGAATATTAGTAATTGATTATAAGTATCAGGGAAGATTAAAGTCCACTATAGCGTGGAAGGCGAACGACATCGAATCTTTTTTAAATTCAAAATAAAAAATTTCAAATTTTTTAATCATCGTCTGAATTATTTTACTTACACGCAGATTATTGTTGCAAATTTTGCTTTTAACAAATCTGAAAAATTCTCGAGATACGTATCGATGCCTCTGGTAAATTACGCGATCATTTGTTATGTTAAATATTTAGGATATTTTCCGTTTAAAATAAAACTTCGTGAAAAAGTGACGTGATTCTGAAATTTCGCTTAGATTTTTGATTTTAAACTTCTATGATGTTAAAATGACATATTTGTAACCCCCGGGCATTTTAGTTTTGTTAATAGCATATTATAATTGCTTTGGTCCGTCGTATTGTAAACATTCTTCGCTTCAATGCAGGTTTAGAAATTTAAAAATAATAATACCTTATAAATTGCTAACCGTTACAGAAACCAGGAAGTTCATAAATAGTTTAGATTAAGATTCTTTTCTTACAGGGAAAAAATATACCTATACGTTCCCATTATTTAGATATAAGTGTATTATAAGAAAATACCATAACATAACAATGGTTTATATGACGAATATAGTGCTCGACTTACCTGCTGGCCAGGTTGAGTCATGTTTTGTTAGAAATATAGATTTACCTGCAGGTTCCCGTTATATTATATATTATATTATATTATGTTATATATATATATTATATATATTATATTATATAACATTGTATATATTATCGTTATATATCGTTATATAATATATGATTGTATATATATTATATAACGATTGTTTATATATATATAATACGAACGTAAATAGTGTTCCACTTACCTACTGGCTGGATTAGGTTATATTTTATTACAGCTGCGATCTTATTCTATCCCCGTAAGTTTGTGACAACAGAAGGGTACATGGATCAGCGTGTGGTATGATTGCCAGTAATCCGGCATCGGTAGACGAGCTTTCGGTTATACGATCCCTTTTTACCATAATCCGCACAACACACTCGTATCGAAAGGATGAATCGTGCACCGGTTGCCTCGCGAAATGATTTACCTGCGTCTTCACGATGGACGCGACCTAAGTGCGCTTTTAAACGCTATGTTAGACCAAGCATACCTATATATCTGTCTACCCTACAACCCTTCTTTCACCTCGATACGATTTCGCGGGCCAATAAAAAAATGCGAGGCGAGGAAAGAAACATCAGAGGAGGACCTGTATGGTTGGACGGCCGGTTATTCCGGTAGCTGGTTCCGCTATGGTATTTCGTTCCTTTGATCGTTGCCAAGGCGAGCAACGAGTTCACGAAAAGTGCTGCTAAATTATATCAAATACTGGCTGCGTTAACTCGCCTCGCTTTTTGTTTGCCCCGTGCACTCTGTGTACTTATGTGCGAAACCAAGGGGGACATTTCACGTTTTCCTCTATACGTCGTTCCTGTATTTCGAGTATACGCAGGTTGTTCGAAAAATCGCACTTTTTACCAGCCACTTACTTACTTATTGTGGAAGCAGGTCTCGCAGACGAGATACGAGTCCTGATACGTTGGTTCCTTCGTGGGACGGGTAGATTTTTGAGGTTTGTTGGATCGAGCGTTGTTCTTTCGCTATTGTTGGAAAAAAAGCTTGAGAATTTTGGATGGAAGCTACGTCCCAGGGGAGATGTTCGCAGATTTAGAATTGGGGAGAAGAGGTTAAGCATCGGGCATTGTAGGGATTGTAATTTTATCGCAGTGGTAGATATTTTTTCACCAACTTGATTAAAAATTTAAACAAATTGGTACGTTAAAAATAACAATTTTATTAGGCGGCACGTCCAATTTCTTTTACAAAATTGATTAAAAAATTACGTGATCGAAAAATTACCCATTTCACAGTGAATACACAGGAATAATGTCAAGCTTTACAGCATAGAATACAATCGATAGAATAACACATTTTTTAAACTTGCAATTTCAATCTTTTTGCATAATTAGTTACAAAATTATACGATCAGAACGTTACATGCTTCAATAGTATATAACGATAAGCATACAATATACACAAGCATGATGTTAATCTTCCAATCATAAAATACGAAGCATAAATTAACTAATGAAATCCATAGGACGTCAGAATTCGAACAATTGCGAAACGGATAAAATGGTAACGAACCATCAGTTTGTGAATTGAAGCTCCAGTGGGTCAAAGCAGTAAATTACATGGTATAATGGAGGTACCGAAAGGTGTGACCAGTCAAATCCAACGATATAGGAATGCACGTTCAATTTGAAACTTTTAACTAGTCTTGCGGCCTACGTACATTTCTACCGGTCGTGATTTCGTCCGGCCGAATAAATCTGTATAATTATTATGGCTTCGTACGTGTACATAACGGATGGCCTAGGCCCAGTCTGAGCGTGGAAGGTAGCCCCATCGGAAGGAAGCTGGTTTATTTTTTTGTTGTGCCGCCTCGAGGAACGAGGGGCACCCCATAAGCCTCACCTTTGAAACACCTGGCTATTACCGCTGGATGTTTTATATATACGTGTGTTATATATTATATATTATATATACATATATATACCACCATATGTGACTGGCCCCACCGAGACCAGCGTACCCATTTTCGTGCATCCCCAGACATGTGCAGAGTATACTCTGAATTGAAGGGAGGCAAAGGTCCCGTTTCCTTTTTTCTCGTGCCGTGCAATTGCTCTTCCAGGAATGACCCTGAATTTTCCACGAAACGGTGAAGATTATGATTTATTATTATCTTTGTAGCGGTTAAATTAGGAGTTGATCGTGTTTCATTGAAAACTTCTATGGACTGGAAGAAGTTTTCTTTTTTTTTTTTAATATTAGTAAACAAATTTTATTAGCGGAAAATTGTTATTCCCTCGTGATAGTTAAATTAAGAATCGATTATGGATTCCTGTGAAGAAAATAGCTTTTTATTTATATATATATTTCTTATTTAAATAGCGATGGTTAAATTAGCAATACATCGTACTTTGGATATTAGGACGTTTGGAATCGTGTTTGGACATTGGCAACATTCGTCATGCTATGAATGGCTATACGTCACTTCTATTAATTTTTATTCTAATTATTAAGTTTTATCGGAAAGAAGAAAAAGATTTGAAAGTAGAAAGAAAGCATAACAAATTCTGGAAGAGTACTTACAAAACTTTGGAACAGTATTTTTCCACATCAGCTCTACCAAGAAATCAGCCGAGATAAATCTACGGTCACGCTCGTCGATAAACTAAATACCGTTGTATTGTATCACTAAATTTGTTTACGGTGAAACTGTCCATCGAATCAGTTAATGCCCGCGTCTGGATCTCACGAAGCTCAAGGACTCTTTATCTTAATCTAAACTACTTAATCGGTAGTTGTACAAGTGAATCAATATTGATTTTGCTCGTGGCTAGCTTTTATGACAGTGCTTCTAACAAATCTTTTCCTATATGAATCAGAGTGTGGTGAATTGCACAAAAGGATGACCTTTGTTCGTGATGACATATAATATATCATGATAATTCAAGTTTTTAGCATTTACCAATGTTTCGATATAGTAGTAGTAGTAGTTTAAAGAGTCCAATGTCCCTTTTTTCTTTCCTCACCTTCTTCCTTGCGTTCGGTGTTTATGACTGAACCTGCGAGACTCTGAATGACAAGAGCGTTCAACGAGCTTTGGTTCGTGACACCAGTCACTTACCTTGAAAGTAGAGAGCCCCTCTTTTGGCCAACGACGTAAATAGCGAGAAATTGGTAAGGTAACAATGGCCAACACCTGCGTTTTTGCCTCTGCCTCAAGGCTCCTACGCTGTTAGCTAATTAGGACCGATTATGCAGGTACTCCCGGTATGAACGGGTCGTTTGGTCATTCACTGACCGGTGATTCATTCAACAAACATCGTAAAAGAGAATCGACAAAAGATATTTCTAAATAATTTGAAATTAATAAAAAGAACAATATATTTTCTGATCTTTTGTCAATATTCACTAATGACAAAGCTCGTTTTCAAACCTTTATTCTCAGAGATAAGCTCTCTTTCTCTTCCTCTTTAAGAATTATTTGGCAAGTTGATCGGTGAGGAGGTAGAATAATTCGGGTCGAATAAATCTTAATGCCACGGCAGGAGGGCTTATTTGAATTTGTTTATCCTTGCCGCTTCAAATTGTATTAGCAAGTTATCTATCGGTCGACCTATCTGTATGATACGTTATAGATTTGTTATTTTACTTATCGCTTATCTGCATAATGTTATGCCTGTTGCGTTCTCTGCAATGCGTCATATCACGGTTGTGTTTACGCGGAGGAACCTTCGAATTTTCCAACGATGAGTGCATTTATTGTACTTCGACAGGACGTGTTTGTACAAACGGGCGGAGGTTAGGGTTACTCAACCTTCACTGAGTCTTTAACGT
This sequence comes from Bombus affinis, assembly GCF_024516045.1. Lineage (NCBI taxonomy): Eukaryota > Metazoa > Arthropoda > Insecta > Hymenoptera > Apidae > Bombus > Bombus affinis. The sequence goes on along the minus strand of NC_066355.1, from coordinate 4,156,685 downwards.
GCTCACTCAATTCTGTTTGTATTTTTTATGTTGGTAGGGTGCTCTTTAAACAATTCAATTCAAAGTAATCCAATATTATTACACTGAGCGCAGGGGTTGTTTGTTTTTTAATAACAATCAAAATTATTTAATTTTTTGTATTTTCTATTTATAAAAAGTTAATAACATTCTCATTTTACTTATTGTTGATAAAATAAAAAATTGATTTATATTTCAAAAATAAAAATTGATTCTATAATTTTCTACAGACGAGAAGAATAAAACAAACATACGCACGAGGAAGCAACAGATGACTATTCTGCAAACATCGATGATCCCTTTTCATTTCACTGAAGCGTCTGACTTCCAACACGCATTTCAGTTTTGCTTTTCCGGGCTTGTTTACAGGCTTATTAACAACTGCGATAACCAGATTGCAAACAATGTACTTGAGTAATCCGCCAGTAAAGACACAACTCCGAATCTTTCGGGATCCCGCTGTTTCATTGTTCCACACTGCGTACCTGCTTGGTCCGTGAATCCTTTCGTCCTGCGAGCTTTCATCCAACTGTTTCGAGAGCTCTTCTAGCGTTTACTTTTGTACTGCTTCTCGTTCTTCCCTTTACAACTGACACGGTAACAGCGTGTCGCGACAGTTTCATTCTGGAAACATCAAAACAGAAAATAAAGATTAATGCTGCCTCGCTGATCACTAGATCTCTGTGGTAAAGTTCTTTTTTTGAAGCGTAGAAATATTCTTAGATTGTACTGGGGTTGACATTGTCCATAAAAAAGGAAATAAAAAAGAATACTTTTTCCAGCGATTCGTGAATTTTTTTCATTCTATCGACTCTTCGTCCTCTTCAAAAACATCAATTTTTTATATAAATAATTCCAGAGATTAAGGAATCTCCAATTTCTCCAATTAAGGAATTTCCAATTTTTACCGATAGTTTTTTAAGTATTAATATTATTTTTAATTTTTTTTGCGGTGATTATAATTTCTTTTCTATGATCATACATTTTTTAATAATACTCCCATTAATTAAGGAATCTTCTTCGATATTTCAAATCTCAGAAAAACGCGGTATGAATGAGTTTCTCGGATATCGAAAAGTTACGAAAACTGAACGTTACTCTAATCGTTAACAATCGTCTCTTTCTTCCATTTTGTTTACACCAAATTCAACAACTCCACAACATCCTGTTCATCCCCAAAGTCATCTGCAGGGATCGTAGAATGCTGAAGAATGGTAGGTTCTCGAAGAATGAAACGTTTCATTGAAGATTGACCATTACACAGTGCGAGGAAGGTATCCATGACGAATGACAGCGGGTTTCTTCGCAGGAGTCCCGGCACCGGAAGGTCCTTAAAGTGTCTTTAGAGTGCAGTTTCGGTCCTTCCACCGCGAACCTGGTCCATTCATCCTCAAAATGGATAGTTTTCCAGACAACAGGTTCAAATTCCTCAAGGTGTACGTATCAAATTCACAGAATATCTTAAACGTCGAATCAAAAAATTTCGTTTCCAACCGAATGCAACAAACACAGCAATCTATAGCAATCTTTTAGGCTTCTCCCACTTTAAATTATTTTATATTTAAATTCAATTACTAATCCACTCTAAATTACATCCTGAAATGCAAATACAACTTGAAATTTCCAAGTTTACTCGGCTGCGATATTTCTGACCTGCTTATTTTCAATCTAACTAGATCCGCAGTTCGCGCGAGTAATTCCGAAGAAACATACTTATGGACGATTCAAATGGACGTGCAAGTGTCTCTAATATCTGCATCAGCGTTTCTCACCGCTTGAAAATGTCGATTTTACTCTTAGAAGATTTATTTTGAATTTAGAGAACCACTGGCGCGGTAGAAACGACGAATATATATATTCCGTTGATCGTGAATGGGGAATAGCGTGGCAGAGTTTTTCCTCTTATTTCCTCTTTCCTTTTTTCTCTCCCGACATGAATAGCCGTCGCGGCACGTAAGACCGCTCTCCATTGTACCGAAATCTTAAAGAATCACTGGCTCCTCTTAAATCCGCTCGCTCGGTCAGGGACGCGAAGCACGGTACTTGTCCTTTGTGTGCCCCAGACCGAGGGACCTGCTGCTGTAATTTTCGAAGAAAGTACCATGTCTGCCCGTATCCACGTCCACGTCGCTACGAAGATTACGTCGAACCATCTTGATTCTATCGTCAGGATGGACGTGTCCACGGTAAAAGCGACGTTTATGAACCGCTGATCACTTTTCGATTCAGATTATCTTTCTACTGGTCTACTCGAGATTAAAGCTTCTGTCGTGTATCGGTTTCAACGTGATTAGGGACTTGTTAAGAGATGAGTCGTGGTGATTACGTCACGTGTTGTTGGATGCTGCGGGTTTGAGTTGTGACACGGAACAGATTCTTATATATGTATTGTGTTGTATAATTTTTTTGGCATTGATTGTTAGAAATGGAGACGGTGTAAAATAGAAGCGAATGACGGTGCCGGTAGGAAATTGAGTAGATTTTTATTCGTGTTTTTTTCTGTTGAGGATTTATTAAAAGGTAGAATCAGAGAATCTTGAATTAAAATAAAGATCTATTTTGAATTCAAAATTCAACGTTCAGTACTTAAACGTTTTATTACTCAATCGTAAACTACTTGAACTAAAACTTTAAGTTAAGTCATTAAAAGATTTTTAATTAAATATCGATTTTAAATTTAGAAAATACGAATAACATGTTATACAATATTAACGAACACACTTTCCATTGTTTAGTAATTTCAGAGATATAAAAGCAATACACCATGCTTCGTAACGCTACAAGAAATCATATCTTACCAATATTAAATTTATCAACATTGTGAGTCATTTTTCAAAAAATGATGACAGCCACATATTCCACGTAAATGAATAGAAGAATCGATACAATATCCTTTGCTATACCTTCTTCCCTTCGTTGCTGGCAATATTTCTTTAAATTCAGGGGAATTCGAAACCTTCGAGGCTGCAAACTGCCACTATACGATTCCACGAATTTATCTTCCGATCGAAGACCTCTCCTCTCGGGAAGATATCGATTTTCCGACATTCCTTTGCACGTTAGAACCTGCTCGTGCCGAAGACGTTCACCTGCGTGCACGGGCGAGGAAAAATCGAGGCTTGAAAAGATCGGAGCAGGGTGCGAATCCCCGGAGCAACGAACGCGAATGTGGTAGCGTGGCCAACATCTGTCCTGGATCCAGGACAGCTGAGCCTTGGGCGCGTGGCAACTTTTCGTTTTCCAGAAACGCATGGGGGTCCCTCTGGAAGCTAAACCGATCTCCCGACCGGACGTTTCATTGCGTTCGGTCTATTATTAGCGTCTTAAATAAAACGTTTCGCTATCCGTATGCCACGGGCCGCGTGTTATTTGTCTTGTCTCTTAACGGTCCCCGCTACCCTGGATTATTGTTAATTAAAGTATTTGAGGTTTATTTAGTATGTTTAATTTTGGGTCTTCTCTTAACACGTTAGATGGCGATGTACGTTAGAACAGATATTCTAATTGCTATTGTAGGGACTTAGGGGTTGATAATCTTTTTCTAATTTGCTTTCTTTAGGAAGTATTTTGTTTGATGAGATTAGGAATTTTTTAGGCCTTTATAGTTTAACAATGGCCGATAATATGTAAATAAACGATAAAAGATTGTAATGTAATTATATCGAAATACTTTAAGGGTAGTTAACCCTCGGAGGGTTAACATTTTCTTGTGTAAATAACTAATTGGTTTTCTTCCTGTGAGCATATATTTTTAAGTAATGTGAGGGATTGGTCGAGGATAGATAATGCGAAATAACGAGAGCGAAATATTGCTGTCGCAGTCCGTCAAATATATTTGGAATAAATAATAAATAAATAGATGTACAGCCATATACGTGAGTCGTAGTACAAAAATATAAAACGCGGAATAAATACTCGTTATTGTTCGTTGCGTAACTCGTAGATACACTTCGATACTCTTTGATACTCTTTGATACTCTTTGATACTGTTCGATACTAAATCGCTCGCGGTTTGTACTGGTCGGGAGAGAACCGGAAAATTCGAATTCGTCTACGTTTGACGGTTGTACGTAGCGGCGACATTGTTTTGCCCGGAGTTTATTTGTTCTTACATTACCTGTAATCTAACGGTCTTGATACTCCGAGGCAAAACAACAACATGATTTGAATTGTCCTCTGACTCATGTGTCGCTACAATAATTAGGAAATTTTAGAATTTTTTTTTATAATAATTACAAATGTCGTTTAAAGACATTCAAATGATTAAGTTCCATAACGAAATTACCTAAGGGTTGAAATTTTCTTCTATGTACTTTTAATTTGTTTTCTTTGGTTTGAAGTAAACAGGATGTTCCGAGGGTTAAATCTCTGTTATTAATTGTTAATTACAGATAGATAAATTGTTAGATTTCATGATTTACTTGTATATATTGATATATTTTAACAGTTGTGGATATAGGATTTCAAAGTTGAAGATGCAGAGAAACACAGTATTTGCCGTAGAAAATTAAAATTTCGGTAATCTACAGCGATAAGAGCGGAATAGATCGATTTTCCAGGAACGCGGCATATGGTCAGTTTGCCAGGCGATTTTCTTTTAGCAGGAGGTCGCGTGCTCATCGGGGGTTCGGTTTAGGGGCGGGCAGGTGACGAATGAACCAGATGACCAAAGCTCTGTCAAACTTTGGTCTCGTAAAACTGACCTAGAAACGACCATCCTCTGTTGAATCCACTTATCTCAAGTAGAGAATCATTAATCTGTAGAAAATTTTGAGAACTCTTCGAATTTTCCCCAAACTTATTTCTTATACTTTCTAAAAGATATAAAAACAAAATGGTAACCGGTAAATTTAAATCACTGCAATTATACAGAGTAATTAAAGAAAGAAACAAACTTTCAACGTCTTTCTTTTCTTATCTCGATTTTTCTTTTTATATTTCTAATCTGTGAATTTGAATCATCATTGAATTATGCAAAAAGAAAAAAGAAATTGCGATCTTTCAACATCTCTTGTTCTCTATTCCACTCTCCTTGACAAAAAATTTTTTTTTAAGAACTCTTAAAACTTTTTAAAATACACTGATACACCCAAGTACAAAATTATTTCTTCTCACGATTCTCCCGAAAATTCGAACAAAAGACACATAGATCCCATGCCTACTATAGGAACAGTGATCAACGTCAGTCGTCAATTAAGACACGTCCAATCCAGGCTCTCTGTCCTCTGTTCCAAACACTTTAGCGTGGAACTGGTATTCAGACAGCGCGTTTACTAAATCGTTCGGACCCTATAATGACATCACAGGACACATCCCAGGGGTGTGAGAGCGTGCGAACGCGATATGATCTCTTTAGGACCACCGGACAAGGAGTCCTTATCTGATCGGCCATTAGGGTGAGACACAGGCCACGGACGATGCATCACAAACTGCTTGACTTTTATATTTTTCGTCCGCGCCCTTGTTTCCCTTCGTTCGCATGACACGCTGATCATTATTGTTCCTGTTCGCCCATGAACTGATTTTCGTCCTCCTTTTGACAGGATCTCGCGCGTTAAGAGTCTTTATCTGATCCTTCGAGATGCCTCCTGTGTCTACGGTAGTTATCGTTTGTGTCTTTGAAAAGTTGATGGTTTTATCTGAGAAACTCTAGAATGATTGTAAATATGAATTAGTGTAAAATGAATCTTTCCAGTCTTTTTTTATTTATATAAATCAAGTAAAAGTGTAGTAAAAGTAAAAAGTAAAAAGGTTTAAATCAAGTAAAAGTGTATCACATCTTTTGCTTTAGATAGTTTCAATTTGATCTTTATTAGAAAGATGTTATAAGGGAAAAAGTGATATGCGAATATAGAGCTTATTTTAGTTTTAAAAAAAGGAGCATTTTTTCATAGTGATTAGATATACAAAATAATATATTACGAATTATAACAAGTATCGAACTAAATAAGGTGCAAAATATCGTCGAATTCTTATTTGATTACATATGATATATGTAATTAGTTCACATCTCATCGATAACAGTTATTGGCGAGTACACATCGATAATTATATGGCCGTGCACGATGTTGATAGATCGTCGATAGATCTTGAAAGTCGCATCAACAACCTAGTACAACTGTTAACGCATGTCTTTCTTCACGATAAAAAAGTAAATTAAATCCAACGACTTCTGCTGGCGTTCATCAGCTCGTAAACATTAAACGCGATCTCGATTTAATCGCTCTCTTCGTTAGAAGGATCTACGTACTAGTCGACTTCCTTTTATCATTTATCCAGAAGATTAACCCACATACTCTCGAGCATTCCTTTCTCTAATATCTACCCCATTTGCTTTCGTTGCGTTTCTGCCTAGCAGCAGAGTTAAATTCTCTTTTGCTTTGAAACATGGAGTACGATATTACCTTGCAATTCTAAATTATAGTAGGCAATTTTCAGCACTACCAGTAGATTTGAAATACTCATTTATTGTAATTCTATAGTTGATTATAATTCTGTATAATTATATTCTAGACTGTGGCTGCTTATGCAAATTTACACTTTTACGAATGCAAGAGAACCTGAGCAGAGATTTATTTTACCGACTAAATATTATAATTATACTTTGGACATTTTATATAATTTTATAAACATGCGCAAGTATCCGTAGTCTAATTATAATCATTAAAATACTTTAACAAAACGTAAATTACAGTAAGAGAAAATTGCTGAAAGATCATTTACTACGAAATTAAATTTCGTAACATATCCCACTTTCCACAAGTTCTAAGAATCTCCAAATATTCCAAACCTAAGAACTTCGTCGCCCCAAAAGAAGGATATTTGAACCATAACTTTCCCATACCATAAAGTCTGCAAACTTTATACAAAAAATAGAACGCTTAACTGTTCAAAATTTCGTCACGAGTTCTATTAACTAACCCCATTGTTTCTTACCTTATTCTTAAAAGAAGAAAAAACAAAAGAAAGAAAAAACAAAAAATCGGTAGTCCACGTGACACGTACAGCCGGACAACGATTTTTCAACGACCACCGACCGCGCTCGTAACGCTCTCGATTATGATCAAATCGACTTACAGCACACACCAGGCAAGGCGCCTGACGCGGTCGCAGGTCCGACGTAGCCGTGCCTGACGTCTCCACGGGACCCTGCTTAATTAAATTAATTTCAATTGGGCTCTTGTATCGAGGGGGACCCAGATACACTTTCACCGTGTTGCGACAGCGCCGCTGCCGCCGCCGCCGCCGCCGCCGCCGCCGCCGCCCTGGATCGACTATCTCAATCTGATACAGGTACGGCGTCTCTTGATAACAATATCTGGATGCCTCAGGCGATCGTGGGTGCACCATAGTGTGCGTACACATGCGTCCACTCGAACTTGTATTAGATACATTATGTATATACTTGCGGCCATTGGCGAGACCCGTTGTTGCTCGACTGTTACGCGTCGCGCTTCGAAATTTCAACGATTTATCGACACGAACTGGAACGCGACCGATCACCCTCTCCCCGTGGGCCCCACGCGATATCGGCATAGAGATCTTAGGCTGATTCGTTGCCCCGTAATGCAATTACGCCGCGAACGTTTCTGCGACACGCTTTCTTCCCGCTAGGGTATCTGTTGCGGTTCATTTCAGTTTTGGGAACTTTTCGTTTGGGTAGTGTATAGTTTAGGGGGTGAAATTTGAAGTTTTGGATATTTTAGGTTGGAGACAGCTTTTTTTTATGAGAGCAGAAGGATGATTTTATAATTTGGAATTTTTAAATGGCGAAACTCAGTATCGAAGGTAGTACACTTTTGTCCGAAAATTGTATTAATTTAGTTTGATATATTTTTGTCTGGTACTGTGATGCGGATACGAGATTGTTGTATTTTTTCGCAATTTCATTGAGAATGCGGTGGCTATAAACGCGTTCCATTTGTATATCGCTCTATGTATTATGTCATTTACGTACTAGTTAATTAGGTTAAGATATATTAAATTCCGCATCATTCAGTAATACTTTTACGTGATTACAAAAATTACTATGAAATTGGAACGTATAATCTGATAAAAGAAATTGCTTCATTGAAAAGTAAGGGTATGTACAAATAAATAATTTTACAATACTTTTACAACATTGCAATGATGATTTTAGAATATCGACACGAAATTTGAATTAATCAATGTAAATTCCTATCGTTGAAACGAAAAATCGTTGGGTTAATCAACGGGTTTGATCATCAGAAATTGATAGATTTAATGATAGCATCATGTAGATAGCAGACACTCGTAAATTCTGAAGTACATAATATTAGGGCCCTTTAAGGAAAATATTATCATTCTTAAAATATGGACTATCTCCATTTTTTCTTTTTTAACCAAAGCATCCTACTTTTGAAACTCACTCGTATACTAAATGAAAAAACTTATTACCTCACAAAAATCACATTGCTTTACTGGACGTTTGCTTGTCCCTCCACTCTCAAGATACCCGTAAAACCCTACCGAAGGAAGCAGCCGAAAGAAAAGAAAGAAAAAGAGAAAGAAGCTCCGGAACCCGCTTAGGGTTGAACGACCCTAGGCGACGTTTCCTCCGTCGTGTTAGCACGCAGTCAGCGAAGCTTACGGGTGCGTTCATAATCAGCGTCGACAAGGCGTACACGCATCTCGTCAATGGTACAATGAGCCCTTTCCTCGTCGTGGACGAAGCAGCGGGGGTGAAGAAAGGGAAGATGAAGGAAGACGAGGTGAAAGAAGAGCGCAGAAAAGTTGAACGGAGGTGGAGGAGGATATTCAGGATCGTGAAGATCGACCGCAGGAGAGAAGGAAACCGGACCTTGTTCCTGATTCAGGAACGTCTCGAGCCAGTTGGGAATCCCTGTTGATGCGCACCAGAAGAAAGAAGAAATCTATATATATATAAAAAAAAAGAAAAGAAGAGAAAGACTGGAAATCTTCCCTCTGGATTCGTGTGAAAGGGGAGAGAGAGAAAGAGAGCCGTTCGTTTTCGAGTTTTCTCACATGGTCGTACGTTTTAAGACGATCGTCGTGTGGACGAGCACGTTCTAGAGACGGGAGGTGGAGAAGTTTCAGAAATAAGAACGGAAGGGTGAGGGTGGTGATCCCCATTCGTTTCATTTACGACCCGTTCGTCGCGTATCGAGTCTGCGCGAGGCGGCGTCACAAAGAACGAGAACGTATGGCCATTGTCGCGTTTGTTTGTAGGGAAAATATAGTTTTGGTTTTGTGAAACTATTAAAGCAACTTGGCGGTGGCTTTTAATCCTTTGGGCGCATAGCGGTGAACGATAAACATTAAATAAATAGGGTGACGCGGTAGACATTTGATCGTGAGCATTGATATTTAAATCGAGTTTAAGACACGGAGAGTATGGTTTTCTAGAACTGTATCGATTATTCCAAATTTGAATTTCTAATATGCGACTTTCACTCCTCATAGTTCAAATTCCATCACCTGAGAGCGAGTAAATATGATAATCTTTAAAATACTATCGTTACTTCATTCCATATGAAGTAAAGTTCAAGTTTAATACATTTATGAGATTCTTTCTATTATTATCACAATCGAACCTCTTATCAAGTATCCTGAGATTATAATTCATATATTAATTATTATTCATATTAGATCCTACTACTATTCTACATCAATCAAATCACAATCTTCAAATTTCAATTGAAAAGACTCTATATAAATACCAATTTAAACCCAGTCCCTTACTTTTCTTCTCAATTATATATCCTTCCATATTTTATGCCAATTTCTTTGATATATATTTTATACTTTAGTTACCAGTAGATCCAATATTAATCTCTCGACCAAACGATCGGTCTGCAGCGTCTCAGCGTACACTCGTAACCGGTATACACTGGTAGTTTGGTCGAAGTGGATCATATCCGCGCGAACGGGCCAACGTTAATATTTTATCGCGTGTAACCCGGGCGAACACTTATCTGTTCGATTCGAGGAGGCTCCTCGTAGAAAGTAAATCTCAAAGAAGGAGAGGCCGTGTTGCACGAGGTCGCTTCGCGAGCATAAACATCCGTACGTGTACGACCTGGAATTCCCGTTTGATTTACTGCCGCTATCTCGACGCATTAGTCTTTGGTCCCCCGGGGGCCGATATCATCTGCCTTAAAAAATGCTGCCGTCAACGCGGCCCGCCAACTACCGTGCTACTCATCCTCCACGGATCGACTCGTCGTCGTTTCGTGCCGTTTATGGCCTACCATCGTCTCTCTCTTCTTCTTCCTGTCCGCCCTCATCCTCGAGAGGATGCTCTTCCTTCCTGCTACGAGATACCATTTTGCCCTTGGTGAGATATCGCCTTACGAGCGGGCTTTCGAGTCGAAGATCGACCTTTGCCAAGGCAACAGGTACCCGTTGGATCGCGAAGGGTTGAGGTTAGTTCGATGGTACAATTGAAGTGGCTGTTCCGATTCTGACGAACTGTGGTTCGAACAATTAAAATAGTACAGTGGCTAGTAAAAGTATTTGGGTATTTAACAGAGAAAATTTTGATGTACATATTGTTTATGTCATACGAAATATTTTGGAATTTTATCCCCTTTGTAATAAAATACGATTATTGTAATTATGTTGAGAAATTTTGAAAGAAATTTGAAAATGTGTATGGTAATTACAAGATATTTAGTGAAAATCCATATTTCGTAGAAACCTTTGAATTCTTTTCATTTTTCCTGATTACCACAAAAAAAAATTTAGTATAAATACGTTAAATTTACCAGGAAGGGTGTATCCTCGACTCATTTTTTTACTCTTGGAGTAACAGGACTTACAGGATCGTGTCAGGCAATTCATAAAATATCCCCTTCACAATAATATGTATCCACTTTACCCATAATTCTTGTACCTATACAATATTTTAATTACTTTAATTAGTTTTAATAAAATAAATAATTATAATTCCTGTACGATAAGACCAAATGTAAAGTGTCCCAAAAATATCATAATCTTTAAATACCTAACGAAATGAATATAAGAAAATATCATCATCGAATCTCTACAAAATAATCGATTATCTCTTCCATTAGAAATCCAAATTAAAATCAATCAAACTTGTAAACATACCAGGAATCGTACACCAATATCATTTCCATAACTCAATTCCATACTGAAAATGTCATTTGATGAAACAAGAATGAAGAGACAAACCGAATTCTTCTGTGCTTAAATCGAAAAGCAGAGTGGCGGACAGGTAGAAGAAATATGGCGAGGTGAAAACTGCTCCGTTTCCATCCGATGCAATACCCTGGCTGTGTATCTCTTGTTGATACGCCTCCGAAAACGAAATTAGTGCGCCAGCACGCGGGTGGGTAGTCTTGCTCCCTACTGCTTTCGCCGGTCGGTGGTCCCTGCCGGGCATACATTAAATAAATAATCCCGATCCGTGGCTCGATATAACGTGACCGCTTAGAACACACCGGCGAGAAGCTACTGCCGGTACCTCCTTCTTGCGCAACTGTCGGCCGGTCGTTTCAATTAATTAGCATCGCGGTATAAAAGACGAGTCTCATCATCTTTTCCTTCCCTCGTTCGACTCTCACGTTGCTCTCGTTGCGCTCCGGCTCGGCCGCCACCAGGCTTAGATTATTCAAAACAACTTTGCCGTGGCGAAGCAACGGTGCGCGACCGCCGAACGTTATTCATTCCCGCGTGTATCGTGTGCGTGCTTCACGTCCTAGAAAACATATTAGTAATTCATGCCCGTTGGCCAGTTCGTAGATTTTATGGGGAGCAATCGTTAATCGTGGCAAGTGAGCGTCGTAACCGAAGACACCATGCTCTTTCGGTTTTTAAAGGACAGACGAACGAGATACCGGTCCACGAGACGACATAACATCGGAACGCTTTCGATCTCGTGGGAGGTTGTTGCTCGTGAAACTATGCGGCTGAGCAAGGGAAGCATCTCAGTTCCAATTGGGTTTTTCTCGATTGTTATTGCTGTATCGTTGTCTTATTAATGTTACATGATTCTATTGTTTTAGCAAAGTTGTTCATTTCAAGTTAGGTAAGTCTTCCATACTGTGTGGATGTAGAATAAAATCGTAAAAACTAGTTTTGTTAAAGAGCGTGTTACGACTGTTTCTCACTTCTTCTCTTTGAAGAACAATACAATTTTATATTGAGATAGAAAGGAAGCATATTGAATTTATAGGAGATAGAGTGAATCAGCACACGATTATGTTTTTATGTACTTTTGATCATTTTTGATATAATTTATATCTTTCTAACGTTAAAAAATATCTTCAGTTTAGGCAAAATATGGAAAGGGTCTTATCGGTATACATGAATTCTCGTTTGAATTTCATATTAAACATCCTCTTAAAATATTACAAATTCTTTTTGTTAGCTGAAACGATTAACAATGAAAATTCGACGAATAAAACAGGATTAATAAGCTATAGAATAGCGTTAAGGTACTACAAACTTGCGAATTTTTGGGTTTTTTCTTCGATATAGGAAATGATATTAAATCTACATTATTTTAATATCAAGATTCTTTCATAAAATCATAGAATACTTCAGAATTTTTTACTATTTCGATGATACTCGAATTCTCATCGCATTTCTCAATTCTACCTACTTAGAAGTTCGATACTCATATGTTTCTCCATTTCCATTTAACACAGTCAAAACATCATAGACCCGATAAACCCATGTCGTTCTTGTAAAAATATACAACGTAACAGAGGAAAATTTCAACGATTCCCAAGAGTTTCCATGGAAGAAGACACTCAATTCGAGTCACAAGGGTGTACTACTTGACGATACGACGTTTTGACGTTGTGCCGGTTAGAGGATGACGCAAACGGTGAGATACGTCTCTTACGCAGACGTTCCTTCTTTCGAGATAGCCACTCGAGATTCCAGATTCGGATCTGCGATTGAGCGTCGATCGTTAGTCACTGCCTCCCCTTCGCCACTTTTTCTTCTCTCGGACAGATTTTCGCAACCGACAATTTCACCCGTCGACGCACGCGCGTAAGCACGCGGCGTACACGCAACTCGCGCGCACTCGCATGATCGAGCCAGAGCCATTGTCTCTGCGCCGCTTGGAGAAAGTGTGACCCTAATAGCCGGGAGAATGATTAGAGGAATCGCGGCGCTCCAATCAGCACGCGCCGTCGCACCCACTCGTACAAACACGGCAGACCGGCTCCTTTCTCTAAAACCGCGAACGTGTATCTCTGGTCGATGCTTTTCTTCTTTCCCCTTTCTTTCCTTTTTTCTTTTTTTCGTGCGTGAACCTCTTTGCGGGTTTGAGTCATGCAACTATTCACATGATCGAAAACAGGCGGAATTTGAAGAATTTTCCTTAGCCCTTTGGATCCAATTCAATTTTTTAATTATGATACGATTTTTTTAATTATGATATGAATTATATATCCTAAATATGTAACTGGGGAATCGTATTTTCATCGTCTTGGTATTTTTTGTTCGTAAATAAAATTCGTTGGAAGGTTTATTCTAGGAAATTTTTGTCATCCCCTTGGGAATAATTCCTTTTTAGATTAGTCTTTTCAATAAAATCATTCTTAATATTATCGCTTTAATAAAATTCAGCGAACCTTTCTACTGTCCAATTTCTTCGAAAATTAGAGTCTTTAAACGAAAGCAACGAGTCGTGCTACATCTCAGCGAACCGAATTTTAATTGACCTAAGTTCTTTGCAAATTAGAGCCTTTAAATCATTGAAAGCATCGAGTTAGTAGATCTGCGTGAACCAAATTTCACTTGTTCCAGTTTCTTCTCAAATTAGAGCGTTTGAAAAGTTGACTGCGACTAGTTAAGCAACTGAAAGCAAAGCCTCCGCTTATGACGTAACGTAATTTAGAATTAGAAAATGATTGAACGTTTTATTAACTTCACCGTAATTTGCTTTGTTATCTGGTAATTGAGATCTGAGGCTTCGTTCTGAATCCGTGCAACGTAAGCAGCCAGCGAAAGCGACTTTCGCTATTGAAAGACCGACTAGCTCGCGAAAATCAGCTCAGCAATCTTTAACAGGATACTGGTGCTCAATAATAAAAATGTGTGTTATATTTGTGGAACGTCGATTCTTGGGGGTGTGTCTTGTATCATAAGGACTCTTGAAGACACTTGGGGCAATGCGTTCTTAATGAACCCACGTGCCTGTCACTTGTCAACAGTTCGTGTACACTATATATGAATATGTATATAACGTCCATTATTCGATTATTATTCATCGTTACAGCGAAGTGACATAGGAAATTTGCAACTTCTTTTAATGAAAATTATTATTAATATTCTTTGTTATAGACATTTACCTTTTTTATTATAATATCTATTATTATATTTATATATTATATATATTTTATATATTTTATATATTTTATTTTTATTTTATATTTTTTAATTATATATATATTATAATTATTTAAATATTTTTTTATATAAAATAGAATAGCAGTCGCATTACATTTTTTAAATTCCTGAGTTGTTCCATATTTTCCACCCCATATTCTTCAGATTCTCTAAATCTCTACGGTTTCCTCTAAAAAGAAAGAAAATATCTATACATTAATTATATTATATAAAAAGGCGAATTTAAAAATTGTTAAGGAATTCGAACTGACCGAAAGTAGTAAAATTCTACTATTCTAAAAGCCAAATTCTCTCCTTTGATAAATAGAGTAATATTAAACAGGCATCTGTATATCTACTAATTATCATCCAGAGAAGAGAAATTAATTCGTTGTTAAAGGAATAGGATTAATAGTTCTTAGTACAAATTCTCGAAGAATCGATTTAATTTCTCCTTTTTGTATTTGCATAGTAGGACATTACCTAGCGGAGAGATCGTCAGGTGGCGCCGTGTACAGGGACCTGGACGATCTGGCGCCTGGTTACATGCCCTAAGGCACGATTGCAAGAAAATCGTGTAATTTACGGGCGACAATACGCCCTGTTCCAGCTCATTGAAGCATGAGCAGCTGAACCTCTAATCGATGCCTTATCGATCTTAACTAGCCATCGTTCCCTCCAGCCATGCAATTCTTCTGAATCTCGCGACCCTGGAAGCCCTTAATTATGCCAAACCATGTATTAAAAGACGATCGCGACATCTCTTATCAACGATCATATAATATAATACTTATCGTTCTATGCATATTACGCTCAAACGAGTCACGTTTGAACACAATTGGCGAGGTAAAAATATTTGTTCCTCTTTACATCTTTTATAGTTAGTCCAGTTGAATTTGTCTCTACTCTTACAAGTTTATAAATTAATAATACTACTATCTTACAAATTTATTACTCGTAACTTGTTGGATTATTTTAATCCTTTTCATCTTTGTATGGGAATTCAAATAATTGTCTTTCTTTCGAATTTTTGCTTCCTTTCTTTCACGTATACATTTTTAATTACTTTCTTATTTTTAGGTTCGTAAGAATAGAATTTAATCGAAGGAGAGGCAATTATTCATTCGGTCTTATTCTTATCAATTTTTCGATTACTTTGTTTAATACGGATGCCTGTAAACAGAGTTAAGCAACGTTAGAAAGAGATATAAATAACTAGCATCGTTGCTGATGGCGTTTTAACGAGGTCGAACGAATCCTATCCTCGACGAGTCGATCGATCGAGTCGAGGTGCCACGCTACCCAAGGCGCCAGAACCTTTTTAATGTTCAATCGCCGGCGCGACCGATCAATTAGTGGGCTATTGATCTTAGTCGAGCCGCATAAGGCTCTACACGATGACGATGCCTTGGAAAAGTTCCTGCCACCTGGCCAGACCCCCGCGGCACGAGCAGATGCGGTTCGATTCCTGCATCGATCGATCGCACGTCTCTCTGTCCCTTTTCATTTTCATGTTCTCTCTAATATCATGTTTCAGACAATTTCGATATTACCTATGTCGTTTTTTCGAATTGTTCAAGAATTCTTTCAATCGAGAAATCTAAAATTATTTGAACGCAAGAAACATAAAATTGAAATTCCTTAGGGTGTTTAAACATTTTAACAGCCAGAACGTATCGATTCATCCATTACTTCATCTTCAAAATTATGTAAATTTGAATCTCTTTCACTCGAATATTCGTGGATTAGTAAGAAGATCAACAATCACTTCAGATTTTCAAAAAAAAAAAAAAATCATAAATAGACCGCAGATTTTTATGCACCTACAGGCTATTGTAAGATTCGATTATAAAACGTATCGCAAATGTTGTAAACGTCTAATATACCAATGTTTATAGAAATATTATTAACGTACCTCGAAAGCATCGTAACCCATATTTTTACCGTGAGTAGCTGAAACGTGTCGCTTCCTTGTTACGAAATGCGGAAAAAAGCGATCGCAACCCTGCGAGAAGGTTTTCTGCGACAGACAATCGTCAGTTTTTCACACGTCCAACGGTCCTGCCGTTCGAGACCGGCCTCAACCTGTCCGGCTCTCAACGGTCATTCCCACAGTCACCTGTGCCTCGTTGAAGACACTCGCTGGCCTATTGTAACGATCCCTAATACGCGTTATCCCACGACTCTACCGGTTCGCCTATCCTCTCTATCGTTGTCGGTTCGCTTCTCGTCTCGGTGATTTCTTCACGCGACGACACCTTGCCCATTGGAGACAAAAGGATCGCGGTCGCGACCAAGCTTGAAATGCTAATCCGCTTCGGTAGGGGCGCGCCGCGCCTTCGAGATGAGAGAAGAGAAGACGCAGAGAAGGGCGAATGAAGAAGCGTGGAAGAGCGAACGAACGGGGTAAGGGAGGGCCAACGTGAGTTACGGGACAGTCTTAATTTCGTCATTCATCTCGGCTTGAGAGAAGAAGACCGGAGAGGAACGTCAGAACGGTTGCGTTCGACCAGTTCTTCTTTCTTTCTCGCTCTTCGCATCCGAAGCGTAAAAAGCTCGATGCCTCTCCCTTTCTCGCTCCTCTCAGTCTGTGAAATTGTTGTTTACTCAACGGACTGCTTACGTGTTAGCATATCGGCTGATTTATAAGCGCGCCGCAGGTCTTGAGAGATTGGCCGTGGCCTTCTTGTTTCGCCTCGGACCGAGGAATAGTCCCGTTTGGCCACTTTTTTAGCGGTCGACGCGGTGGATGATTGTCGGAGACCTGGAGAAAGGGGTGGCGGGCTGATTGTGTGCCCGTTCGGAGGGAAGGCTTGTATAGGGTGTCGTAATTTTAACGTTTCGAGTATTTTGTCTGTTGTTAGTCGAGCGTTACATTGGTTAATGGATTAACTTCTGGAGTCTTTGAAATTGTGCTCTCCGGGAGAAAAGGGGAGCCCTTCTTTGCTACTTTTGAAATATTTCAATGGCTGCGATTAGCGCGCTGGAAGTTGGCAAAAGATTCACCTCGTTGTATCCCCTTGCGGGAATATTCAAACTCGCTCTCTCGTTTCTTCTTTAACAAGTCTTTAAAACCTTGCTACGTCCTTTGCGTTATATCTTCCTGTTACTAACAATTCCTATTATTTAAGTCTGAAGAAACTTTGAAACACTGTTATTCGCACGAATAACATACGCATGAATTTTTGTTCCAATCTTACAATAATGTTTTTCTTTAAATATTATAAGTAGACTGTCGATGTTTATACGAGTTCATACTTTTGTAAACGCGATTAAAAGATTAGAAGTTAAAAAAAAATTTATCTCGCCGACTAAATATCTCGGCGCGTGGCTTGCTCAGGATATTTTACGTAACTGTAAACGTTATACGCATTCTGCAAATGTTTGCATCATTAAATTTCACATAAATGCATAAAAAACCGTAGTCTAATTTCTTGCTTGTTGGAGCAATAACGTGAACGGAATATAAAAGCTCGAGGAACGCGGCAAGATTAAAAGAAGATCTTGAAACATTCCATAGGAATACCTGTATAAATTTACAGGAACTGCCACGTCCAATTAAAAGAATAAGACATTCTGTACACGTTTCCTTGTGTATAGTGCGCGTCCAATGATCGTGCTTTATTAAATGGTAAAAAAAGTACGGCGGTAAAACGGGAAATGGATCGAAAGAAGGTGAATGCATCTTGTATCGATGTTCTCCGGAAGTAGTCGATTTCCTGGATTATCTAAAGACGTAGACGTTGAACAGGCAGAACTTACAGAAGCTTCAATGGCGTTATTAAGTCGCGCTTCGTGTAGCGGCCGCTCGTGGACCGGCGTTCTCATGAAAGCCCAACACAACTATCTAATGCCAGCGATCCATCATCTTCCTTTGGCGGAGCTGCTGGTACCGACCTCGGGCAACTCGAGATGGTTCTGAATAACATAATACCGTTTTCTTCGTGACTGTTCGCGCTGTCTGCTGCTGGCGCGCGCCAAGCCCACGAACAAACGAGCCTTAATTAATGCGCCGATCTCTCTGTTTTCGGCCAGACGGGTCCGATTTGCTTCTCTCTAACTACGCAACCGTCGTGTTCCTTCTGAAAATGGAGTGTGACGATCGTACGGTCCAACGCAAGCTTCTACTTTCATGGGGAACATACGGGTTAATGGTACGGAATGCGAGTGTTACGAGATGTGCGATTTAAGAGGAAGGTTGATCGATGTTTTATGAAGTCTTTTGGTGATGACAAATTGGGAATTTAATTATTTTTTATGAATTTGATTTATTTTTTATAAATTGTTTTCTTAAGATTGGATTTTATTGTCCTTTGAAACTTTTTTCAGCTTTTAAGATGGCAAAAATATGGTACATTCATATTTAACAATTTGGGGATTTTTATATTAATTATATTAATTACAATTGAGAAGAAGAACAATTTGTTCTGTTTTAAGATATAGGTCTTTTTCAAGTAGGTAATGGATACTTGTATGATATGTTATAGAAAGTTGGAGGTGTAGTTAATGTTCGACAGAAAAGCAAAAAATTGTAATACGTAACGCCATATTTAAAAAGACAGCTTTGCAATATGAGATTAACCGATAGTTAGCTGAATTTTGCAATTGCTCTCGCGATACAAATACCGTTTCTTTCAGCTGAAAATCTCTATTTAAATATTAGTTGTCGATGGAATTTCCCACAATTTTCACACAAAAACAAAAAATTATCTGTGGAAAACGTCTGAAATGTGATGGTCACCGACAAGGGGATGAAAAAAATCGTCTCCTTTGTATTCGACACCGTGTACAAACCATAATCTTTATGTATATTATACGTTAACATCCAGTGGAACCGACGAGATTCCCCAAAAGAATTGAAGCATCGCAAAGCAATATAAGCATGATGCAAACAAGGATTCGATCGTTGTAACCGATGACGTCGAACGTGATCCAACAGAGGCGCTTTTATGCCCCCTACGACGGGGCTGCAGAACAGTAGTATTTTTGTGCCCTGTTAACCACATGCCAGCAGGATGAAAAAAGCGTGCCATTGAAATTTGCTTTAACGCACGCGTTATCGAGAGATCGATAAATGCCGACACAATGAACCATGGGAAATATGTATATTGGGACAGTGCGGCTGATAAAGAGAGAGAAGCCTGACTTTTTATTGCTGACAGGCTGAAAGGGTGAATGGTACCTTGTACCCTTGGAACAACGACCTCTTCACACGTGTCCACCTTTTCCACAATAATCGAACCTTTAATTTCCATATTTTTTTAGCCTTGAACCGTTTCTACAAATCGGCATGTGTTTCGAATCGAAACGATAGAAATAGGTAGTGATTTCTGTGTAATTTTTATGGAAGCACGTCGTTTGGGAAGGTGCAGATGATTTTGGCAAATCGTTAGATTCCAACGATCGAATCCATCATACGTGTTATAGGAAATAACGCGTAGGGCGTTCACCTAAATCTCTTTAGAAAACTGAGGTTTGTATATCTAACAACTAAGCTATGGATATTGATGTATTCATAAGAAATTTAAAGATTCTAAAATGCATGGAATGTACATAATACGAAAAAGTATACGATATATCAAAGTGTAGTATCTATTTATTACGATATTTAATAGGTAGATATAGTCATAAAAATATGAATTTGCATTACTTGTATTCATTTGCTTACAAATGTGTTATACCTATGAAAAATCAAATACGAAGTAGTACCTAAAGGCCAGTTGCTCTCTTAATTTACATTCTCTTAATGGTACTCCGCTCTCTCTTTTATTTCCCTAAATTCCCATTCAGTTTCACAATAGTATAAAAACTCTACCCCTTAACTATTCAAAACATTCTTCTAATTCGATCCTCTACCATAGAACCATCTATTTATCGAAAATTTTACAAGATGTATAACGATCAGATCGTTAGAGCGATGTATTACTCGAAGCAATAGGAGACGGTCTGTAACACCCTTCGGCACAATATAGGATGATTAGGGAGAAATGAAATATACGGTGGCCAGGATGATATTCGGTCGTAAAAATGGTCAAGGTAAATACTAAGGTTGCGATTTCGTGGATAAACGAGCTTGTTTTCACGGTTTCTCTTCCATACCTGTACGTTTGGGGTATTGGGATTAGTATTATATTTAGGCGGCTAACGGACGACGCACGGACATAACGTTGTTTCCTTTTCCTTTCCCTTCTTAATGCACGTTTTATAGTAGTTGCTCACCGAACGGGCTGCACGTCCGCCGATAGAACACGAAAGGTGGGTGGAGGATTAACGTGTTTAATCCTTGCGATTGGAGAGCAAATAGTGCGAAGAAAGTATAGGATAGATGATGAAGAGACGGGTAAACCGGCTGCGGTTAAAATCACAAAGGTTCGCTCCGGTAAAACCCGTGGTTTCGGGCCTCTCATTTTTTACCCTGCCACGTTGTAATTACGCAAATTGATAGCAGAAGGACCATGAAAAATTTAAAATAGGATAATATGTAATTGTGAGTATGTAAATTTCTAGGCACTTATTTTAAGCACTTTTACGTTCTATGAAGAATGAAGGAAGATAAACGAAATAAATAGAAATCTATGTGTTGCGACGTATAGATTTTTATATTTAAAATTTTCAAAGTTGAGATCCGAAATTTCTAATTCCAATAAGTTCCATTAAATATTTATATTAGCAAAAATAAGGTATACAATAAATCCGAGTAAAATAAATACGACAATGCTGTGGTCAGCCTATTAACGATATAACAACAGATTAAAATCTGCTATCAATAATTATTAATTTATTATTATATCCTAGGTTTGCTAAACGAAGTACAATGGAACCAATATGATATTAAAATCTATATCTTGTAGATCTCTTCAAACTCGATGGGACACGATAAATCACTAGAAACGGCTTTAATGAAGCTTACGAAACGATGTTATTGTCCCATAGCTAGGTAAGGATAAGACGGAAGTAGTCTGGATAAAATGGATGTTAGATCCAACGAAACGGTTCCATTTACCGATCGTATAACTACGAGTGGCTCTCACGAGAAAGAGACAGCGTTATCGAAAGCTCGATCGTCTAATACTCGCATTAGTTAAATGCTCGAAACCGGTTATTAGCAACATTTAGCCATTATACGGGCTGGCATATCTTACAACGGTGTCTCGAGCAGCTCGAGGATATTAGGCTTTTTCCAGTGAAACGGTTTAATATACACGGTGAACCGCGCATAATAATTGTGCTATGGCGCCCTGATCTCGAGGACAGCGACAATTTCAGACGTTTATATCGTGTTAATCGTTGTTTCGCGAAATTGCACTTAGCAGCTTCTATTAATAATGCATTAGCACGTTTCTACGTGTGATCTGTTCGAGCTGTTGCAATCTAGTTGTGACAGCAATTTTGCAAGCGACCAATGAGTTTAAATGTCCTTATCTTGATAGAATTATTATTGACAATTATTGACAAGGTAATACTATAGTATATGGACTGGAAAGTATTACAATTTTGGCATACGATGATATATACTTCGATGGAATTCCTTCTTAAGAGTAAATATCTTATTGTATATTCGCTAAAGTTATTGCAGTAAAAGATATTATACACAAAGTTTCGCGCGTGTACTCATGTAAGTACATGGTTTGTCATTTTCCCAGGCAAGTGAACGTTTCGTGGATATTTCGAAGCCAAAATTTTTTCCTCGCATAAAGACCTCTCCCATATTATCACACGCCATATCTTCCATCTTATCTGTCTGTCTTTCCAATATCCAACCGATCCTCCGTCGATATCTCACGAAGGGAAAGATCGTGGACGAGCACGTACACGCATGTCAAGTGTGTGTACAGAAAGTTTCCTTTTCTATCTACGTGATTCCATGGGATCTGATCTATATTTGCGTTTGCCACAAGGTGCGTCCATCACCGCGTGCGATCGTGACGAACGTGTCACGGTCTGTCACCTGCCAAATTGGCAAACACTCTTATCGAGAATCGACAGGGAAAGTGTCGTTCTCCGTGGACGCCACGTTTCGATATTTGACTAAACTTGCTTGTTATCAGCGCCAGAAAATTCCACCGATTCCTAGTGTGGCGTCTGAGAATTGCGATTCAGTTTATTTACGGTATATCCACGATAAATTGTTGAGAAATATTAAGGAATATTTATATATTAATGAAATTAGAGAATATTTTGACGAAAATGAGACGTTAAACTAGTTTTTAATTCGTACGGTATATTTTTCACAAAGTGAAAATTAGAGACTCAGGTGTTATTTTGTAAAATCTGTGATTTCGTGCCATTCGTCTTTTACGCGGTGACGTTGCAATTATGCGAATCGATAATGAAAGGACCATCAGAATTTCACAAGTTACAAACATTATAACCGTATCTCTGTATCTATAAATTTTTGGCAGTTAATTAAAGCAAATTTTCATTCTATAACGAGTGAAGGAACAGACTTTCGGAAATTTAAAATACGAAATTAAAAATCTTTTCTTACGCTCAGTGTGCAAAGAGTAAATAATACCCACAGCGTGACAGACATTCCACGTGAAACTTTGTCGCATCTCACAATCACCATACACAAACAAATTCTTACATTCTTCTTTATCCTCGACAAACTTCTTTATCCACGTACCTTTGAAAGACCGAATCTTCGCAAACCGCGTGACAGCAAAAGAGCAGAAGACGAACGGGTGGAGGCAAACGGTAACGGTTTCAATTAAAATTCCACGAGGAATTATTTATGTGCGTGTTGGTGACACGCGAAAACCGATTCCACGGTTTCTCGAATACGCTTGTTATTAATCAACCCTTGTTGGCAATTGATCGCATCGACGCGTGAATTTTTTGTTTCTTGAGAGAACCGGAAGAAGCATCGTATGTCCTTCTATTTACCGAGGACACCACCGGCCTGTCGCGACTTGGTTTATCGCGACTCGGTTTTCTTTTGCCCCGTTATCACGCGCTGTTTTCAGCGTGGCAAAAGACGATTCCAGCCACATTCCACGTAGCAGCCAGGAATTCTGACCCAGGATATGTTTTATCGCACCGTTTGTCGTGCCTTCGGATTAACCGGTGTTTAAAAACGATACGGGAACCTGGAGGATCCTGCGAAGAATAATTCGTAACCACAGGTCGGTCACGTCCCCTTTTCCACTGACAACTTTCTACTTTCCTTCAAGGGGCTGCTTCTTTTTTATCTTCGTTCCACGTGCGCTCAACCGTACTTTTCCTGAATTTTCTACGCATCTGTCTCTCTGTCGGCTTCAAATGCAGACCTGTGCATTTGGGTCATGCGGAACTCGAGCGGGCAAATTGCGTTTGGATGCTTCTGATCGTGTCAGGTGATTCTTGTGTTGAGTGTTGCGTTTAATTTTGTAAGTTGAAAGTGGTAATTTTCCTTTGTACCTTTTATACCTTTTGTTAAGGTTGACTAATAGAGCAACGAGTAGATGAATTTGTAATAGAAAAATATATTGAAATAAGTAAAGATATAAGTATAAGTACAAGTACAGATATAATGTATGCTGATTTAGATCCTCACTCTTACAATACAATGCAATACAATACAATATAAAGAAGGTATGATAGGGAGCACGTTCATATATTTATAACAAAGGACATTACCAAAAATTTAAACCTGGTGTGTAACTCTAGCTCAAGTCTACAAGAAACAGCAATAGAAATCTACTTATAGAAATCTACTCTCTTTTGTTTCTAGACCTTGTAACCCAAAACAGAATTTGTATTCAAACGCACACTAATATGGACCTCTCCTTACTAACAACGGTCTCCAGGTCACGGATATACAAGAGTAAAGATGTAGAGTTTTTTTGAAGTAATTATTTCAACACCTTTAATTTTGACTGTATATCAATGTTAAGCGGCCATAATCAGTAGATTATAAAATTCCGGTATTTCGGATGGGTCCTTACATCTTTACAATGCTTTGGGTTTCGCTTCCCTATAGCGATATGGTATCAGTAACTATCACTTTTTTTTCTTCTACGTGAAAGATGATTATTCCTTTGGGTATATTTAAATAGATATCTTGGCAAACATATTAAATCCTATCATCGTTATTCGAGGATGAAAGTTCGAACTATCTTAATCTAAACGTTAATTTAGACTCAGATGTTACAAGATTAGACGTAACTTGGATGTTACAAGAATGAACCTTCTTCTGCATCTGCTAACTTTATCAATTTCTGTTATATCATAATTTTAAATTGTAGAGAACAAAACGAAACTTTTGATTCTCTTCAGGGTCGATATTTCAGACTTTAACATATCTGATATATCTAGTCTATAATAATATGTAACGAAGGAAGATCTTTATCGATTTCTAGCGCAGGATTTTCAAGTGGCTCTCTAAACGCGCGGTGTTTCGTACGAAACACAAAACGATTCGCACAGAGCAGGCTCAAAATCGTCTGTAAGACCATTACCAAACCGGTCTTTAGTCTCACACAGTCTTTGCTCGCTCGGATCTACGAAGCGAAGGGCCGTGAAGTTCTTCAGGGTAGTCAAGGTGTCGGTTACGTCGGTGTCAATTAGGCTTCGTGCTCGAAGGCGTGATCGACCGTGAAAAATACCTGCGGTCACTTTGTTGGATCTTGTAAATCAAATCTTATTGATTTCACGTCTCCTTTCTTCGGCTCCTTTCACCCCCAGGCGATACCGCTGCTGGAAACAGAAATTCTGTCAAAATGAATCCCTCGTCTCGAATTTATTCTCTTCTTGTTTCTTCCTAAGTCCTAAATCATCCTCTTGTTTTCTTTTTATTCTTTTGTTCATCGAAATTTTTACTTACCGTCCTTCATCCGTATTATTCCCAGAGAGTTCCATTTCTTTTGGATAATTGTTTGAATGTTTAATCTCATATCTAAGTACACGTCATATATTTTACTTTTAATACGTGATATTGGTCTGCATAGTTTAAAGAAATTAGGCAATTTCATATAACCATTCAGAGCTAAATATTACTGTACATACAAGATCATTAAAACGAAATTTGAGTTCAAGTGCATACTTGCAACAATTTAATCTAAATTACCAGTGTACAATTGGAAATCATAGAAGAGAATTTAGATTTCTATAAGTTTGATAACACTTACCAAATGAAGGCTCCTTTCTAATCGAGAAACAAATACGTTTAATATTTTCAATATATATTAAATCCATTGAGCTTCGATTAGAATCTCTAAAGTCATCTAATAATCTCTATAAAAAAAATTATCAACTAACGAGTTATTAACAGAATTTATTCTGACACCGATGAATTTTCTACGCTCACAGTCTGCAGTTTCCAGCTATTCCGTGCAAACCACGAATTAAAACCACCCTAATCTATTTATTAACAAGCAAACACGAAGCATCGTCTTTCGTAAACGTAGCTTGTAAAAGCTGCCACACGATAAGCGATCAGTGGCAAACATATCGTGAGTAAAATCGTATCGTGACCCTTCTTAAAAATAGTTCATCGACGAAAGTACCACCTGCCGGCCCACGCATCGCCGCGGTCGAAATAATCAGGTACGAGTCTATTGGCCCATTAGAGTGCATGATACATCGTATTAGCTCGTGGCAAAAGGAACACGATGCCATTAGGGAGATTGAATCGGTTCGCCTCGTGCGGAGAGAACGGCCCAGAGGAATAAAGAGAAAGCGAGAAAGGACGAGAGAAGAAAGAAGGGACGAGTGTGTTTATCCACGTCATATAAGCATACGTAAGATGGGGTAGAACCGTGACCATGGGTGTAACCAAAAGACCACGTGGCCAAAGAGCATGTGTTTTCTGAGTGAGTAGCTACTTTTGTGCCATCTGCTTTGGGAGCTTTTGGACCGATAGGTGTGGTGTGTGTTTGATAAATACTTTCGATGAGGGGCAAGAAAGTGGACGATCGTAGGAATCGTGGTTGAGAAATTAATAGGAGTAGATGGACGATTAACGATTCGACTGAAGAACAGTGGCATGTTTCGCAAAATTTTAAAGATTTTTAAGATGGGATTAGGTTCTGACGTATCAGAAGTACTACTTTCATATTTACAGTATCGAAATTCCTTCGCTTGTTATGTAACGATATTTTATTCACTGTTCAATAAAACATTCTTGTTAAATTTTAAGATTGATATTTTCGAACAGTTTGTACATTGAAGATAAAAAATTATTGTCATAAGGGAATGAAATTGGTATTTAATAGATATAGTATTATAATATAATGTCTAGAAGAGTCTATAAAAGACATTTCGTATAGCGTTAATAGGTGACTGTATTTTTAAACTTGCCTTTTATGTAAATCACATAAAAATTAGAAACGTGAGGGGTTATTCTACTAATCCATGGGGACACGTCTGGGTGGAAAATAGAACAGAGTTCCAAATTTTTCCGGAAGACAGGAAACATGCGGGGCTCGTTCCACTTCGATGTCCTTGGAGGACCTATCCTCCTGCTATTTCTGAATTTCGATGAACTACGTGCTCCACGTCGGCGCCTTAAAGTGTCGTCGAAGGCAAACAACGTGTGTTGATGTTTTGTCGAAATTACCCGATTCGTCGCTAAAAGTTGAGGGAGGATCGTGACATCCTTACGAGGCCATTCGTAAAAGGGTGTCGATGGTTTCCTAAAAATAATTTCTAACATTCCAAATGTCACGAAAGTCGTTCTTCATCAATGACAGTCATAACACGATCTTACGGAAAAGAAATGCGCGAAGTAAAAATACGGTGCAGTATATTATTTTCGAGAACATATTGGAAAAATAAATGAGACATGTGAAAAATATCAAACTGAATTCAACGGAATAGAAATGTGATTCGGTTAAGTGCACTTTGGGAAGCCACTGCTAGGGTGAGAGAAGCCTCCCTTAATCAACGACCGAATGAGTCAACTTCACCGGAACCCATGAGTTAAAAAATTATCAGAAGAATCCAACTAATTTTTCATTCAACCTCCATTTCTCTACCATTCTCAACCTGACCCTCTTAAATCCTCCGCATCAGTCACCAACAGGAAGTGCCCTCACCCTCTACGTCACTCTTCTATGAACCAGCTGTATCACGCTTCCACGCATCGACTGCATTTTGCGAGACGAAAGAATCACGAGTTAAAAAAGAAGCTCGATGAAAAGGAGGTTGTAACTTCATCCAAACGATATTCGCACAGCCCATGATTCTTGACACACGTTTTACTGCGTCGCACGGTGATCGCGATGACGTGATTGTTCGTCGAGGTCGACGAAGAAGAAGAAGAAGAAGAGGAGGAGGAGGAGGGGGAGGAGGAGGAGGAGCAAGGGTGAGCAGACTGACGGGAGGAGAGGGTGTTTAGAATTTCATTTCCGGGCATTCGGAGGAGAAACGACGTCTCCGAGTTCACGAGAGACGGCCAGCAACTACAACCACGCATCTGTCCGCAGATGCGAAGCAGATGCACGCGCGCGCGCGATCAACGAGCTCGAGCAATGCGCGTGCGGTCTAATTGCAACCCTTCCACCAAAGGGTGAATTCGCATTGTCGCGAAACTTCATTCATGGCTTCGTTGTTGAACGAGTCAGGGGTTGACGGTCGAAGACCTTGCTCCCTCCGGAAGTGGCTGCCCCGTGGACGGAAGCAACAAGTAAAGAATCGGAGGAATGCGTACCCCCTTCCTTAGGCCACTTTGAATCAGGCGTGCATTAATTATGCAGCTTGAATTCTTTTGTAAGAGAGTGTCTTTATAGAGCATTGCTGGTTTTAGAGAGATTTTTAATTACAGAAATTTTCTGCTAGATATATAGAAAAATTAAAGACTTCGATGATATGTAGATCACTGATAGAAATGAAAGATAACACTTCTACTACAGAAAGAAAAATATTAGGTCATCCCATAAGTTCGTTCCGTTTTTCGAACGGTTATGTATGTTAAGATTGTTTACATACCTTTCAGTTTCATGAAAAAATGTAATTCCCCTCTCGTTGTACAACTTCTTCCCATTTTTCAAGTGCATTGGTCCCTTATCGCCATATGTTTATAAATCGACACA
The DNA here is from genome assembly GCF_024516045.1 of Bombus affinis. Classification (NCBI taxonomy): domain Eukaryota; kingdom Metazoa; phylum Arthropoda; class Insecta; order Hymenoptera; family Apidae; genus Bombus; species Bombus affinis. The sequence goes on along the minus strand of NC_066355.1, from coordinate 4,128,303 downwards.
TGAAATGTATACACAAAAGTCGGCACGAACTTATGGGATGATCTAATATCTTTTAAAAATTATTATCTGAAAATAGACCAAAGTGTCATAGCGAATAGATTCAAAATTTGATTCTACTTTCACGCAGGTGTCATGAAGTTATATTTATCTCTATTTTAATACAATTAAATACTTCACTGTGAGTTCTTGACTTCATTTCTAATTTCCGCGTAATTTTCCTTCCACGTGGAACATTTAAAAAAAAAATATTGCCCAGACTTCGATATATTACATTTGAGGATAAGATTTATCCTCGATAATCCAGTACAAATAAAGGATTCATATAACCTACATGATATCACCGTTTAAAATATTTCTAACAAATTTCTAGAAAATTTCTTTCGATTCTCGTACTATTCTAACATGAACTACAGAGTCCGAAGAATCAGATACCCCAAGAGTAGAACTCTCTGATGCAAGAGATCGCAAGAAGACGAGATTTTTCCAGTCGACGGGATCGATATTGCGGTTTTCCTTTCATTGTGGTGTTAGGCATCCCGTCAGAAGTAGGGAGAGGGAGAAAGCAAGATTGGAAGGAGCACGAAGGGGAGGATTCCTCTCGGGCACGCTTCTCGGAAACTAGGTCCTAAGATCAACCTACCGACAGATGCAAAAATTCATAGGAGAATCAATGCGCGGCTGCCTCACCTGTCCACACACTTCTTCTTCTTCTTCTTCGTCATCTTCTGGTTGCATGGACGAAAAAGAAGCTCAGGGACGCATTCTGCAGGTTCAAGATGCTGGATCAGTAACTTTACATGATCCACATCGGATCTGGAGATTGTGTGGTTCCTTTGGGATTCCAATCCGTACCTGTGTCACCTCGACTGCTAGACCCTCTGACAAAAGAAGTCCCGGACTCCTTTGTCGGTTCCTTTGCCCGGTTCTTTGTGAATTCCTCTCTATTCAAGGCCGTGAACCATTCATGGTACGCGCGCCGTCTAAGAAGGAAACGCGGCAAGTGCGTTGTTGGCTTGCGTAAACGGTGCACAAGTGTAGAGAAAAGGACCAGCTTCTGGCGAAAAGGACTTTTAAAGTCCTGCCATTCTGTCGGACTTTAAACTCAACTTATTTCGGCTAACCGTATTATTTCGTAATAATCGTAACAAATGCAATCTTTCTATCTTTTTTGTTGTTTGGAAATTTGGTATTAACCGTCTTACGTTTCGATGAAGCTTTTTTCGATAAAAATGGTAGTGACATTTACACATTGGTATTATTCTGCTGATGAAAGTCTTAATCTCCAATTTGGCAATTTTTCCGGATTTATTAAACATTAATACTTGTTTACTTCTTAATCTTCAGTTGTGCAATTTTCTAGAGTTCATTAAAATTTATTTATTATTTACATATACGCTTCGATCTCTGTAAACGAAGTTCTTACGTTAATCTATTATTGTATTTAATTACAATATTGTAAAAATGTATATTGTAATTAAATATATGGGAATAATGCACGGCGCGGAGGAAAAGTTTAAGAGGTATTTACATTTGGGGCACCCATTCGATAAGCACGAAAGATACTTTCTACTCGATGTTTAGAGACAGACCCTTCGCTTAGATGGGTCCTAATTTCATTGGGCCCTTAAAAGAAAATACTACTCCCCCCTGCGTGGCGAGAAGGGGCTAGGAACGCAAGGGGCAAGCGAGGGCCACGTGTCTCAGCGCGTGCCGGAAGTGACCAACCGGATGCAGATATTCTGAAACGGTCCTTCTCGTTCCGTCCAATCGAGTACACGCCTTCAGTTAGCTTTGTTCTTCCATGGATTATGCTGATCTCCCTTTCACAACGAGTCTCTTGCGTCTCGAAAAAGAAGGGTTGCTAAATGCCAGATCTGCCTCTTGATAAAGAAACATCTGTTTTTTTTTTTTTGCATTGTCACAGGAAAAGAACAATTAGAAGCGGAGGAATTGTCGAAGGACTTAACAAACGACAGTTTAATAAACTATAATTTCTATTTTATTGATCAAATTAAATATAAAGTTGGGATAAGTTAGTTTTTGAGAGTTGGAAAAAATGGATATATTTGGTGCACTTGTACGAGGGAAATTCGGCTGAAGAGGCAAATGCCGAGTCACGTCACGTGCAACCTGAACGAATCTCGAGAAAGGGCAGAAAGGAAGAAACAAGGTTGTTTAAAAAGGCGAGAGTGGCGCTCTTCAACTTTTCAACGACGATGTAACACGATCCTGGCCTCCGTCTGCTTCGCTTTCGGCGAACGCTTATTAGCAAAGTGCTCGAGGGCGGCTGCACTTGACCGCAGGAAGCGGCCATTTTTTGTTTTTCTTCTCTGGACAAACAAGTCTGCACCGTCTGCGATCTTGATTACCAAAGAAACCTCAAAAAATCTCCGAAGGCAGTGTGAAATAAGAATTGGAAGGCAGTGCGAATTCTTCTAAAAAAATCATTAATTAAATTGTATCAATTATCGAGAATTCATTATGAAATTTTAATTTTGATTGAAATAACGAAATAGAACTATTTCACAAACATTTCCATATTTGGAATTCGATACATTAAGAAGGGCCTTAAACCAAAGATTAATTTAACACCAGCAGTCCACAATTAAAGCGTCAAGGGAAGCTGAATAAATGTGAGAACGAGCCAGAAGCAAAGATAACAATGAACCCTTTGAACTCCGACGCAAGCTGCCCGTCGAAGAAGCGAAACCTTTCACAGCTCGACTATTTTCGTCTGAATTCAACCCTTGTGCATATCGTTGCCCCTCGGTGTTTCGTTCGGTCCAGCCGACTTTCACCGATGGCACGCGTCCGTTTTCAAACCCTGGCTGAAAGGGGGTGAACGCACACGCCCCGCGGAAATGCACAAACGTCTCTTACCCTTATTATTGTCACGCACATGCTCCCACCCCTCTTGCACATTCCCCGGTTGCACGATGACCGTTGAGCTTCTCCGATTCGCGACGTCCCACCAGGAAATCGATGTTTATCACTATTGTATTCGTGTGCTCTCGAAGAACATTGGTTTCTCCCTTTTTTTCTCCCTTGTTCTTTAACGAACTTTTCTGTAGCATCTCATTTCAAAGAATAACGCCTACGTGACGCAAGCTGAAAGAAAATTGATATCATTTAGCTTTCTACGAGGAGTTTATCGATTAATTCATAATCTGACAGATCTACTTCTGAAAGTATAAGAAGAAATATTTCAATGGTTCTGATGGAAACATCGTCACCCTTCGTTCCTAATATACTCCTTTGGTTGTGTCTTCTAGAAACCACGTCTACGTGGCATTGAGTAAAAGAAACTTGATATCCAACATCCTTCAGAATTACAAATAGATATCAAAGATAAACTCTTCGACGTTTATTCTTCACCCTCGAGAGTGAGAAGTCTTTCCAACGGTTCTCAAGTCACGACAGCTTTGATTCGCGAAGAAACTCGATTCCCTTCACCCTCCTTCAAAGAAACAATCTACCTTCTCTATCTTCAACTGTCACCGCCAGAAGTAAGAAGTCTCTCCAACGGTTCTGTCTTCGACACCTTTGATTCTATTCGTCCAGAAACAACGCCCACAGTCCATAAAATAGAAGAAACTCGATCTGCACGAACTTCCTCCGAATCGAAAAGGATATATCACCAACGATCTTCTGTCTCTGAAACGATCAACCCCCGAGAAGCAAGAAGTCTACGACGTGCTCATTCATAGTCGGTAATCGGACGCAAGCCCCGCACGTGACCTTAACCGAAGGTTTTCCGGTGTGCTCATGAACGAGGGGTCGTGCTCGTGCACAGCGAGGCTGCGCGTCTCAAGACGTTCTCCTTGGCGGAGGAAATAATGGAACGCGCGAAGGGAGGATGGTCTCGAGTCGAGGGAGAGAGAAAGAAGTACCCCGCCCCCGCTCGTGTGGGGCACGCGCCCGCTACGAATTGAGGGGAGTGCACACCTGCCCCTGCGACTCATTGTGCGTCAGAAAAGCCGGCAGCCAACCCCTCCTAGACGAAACTAGACCCCCGTGTAGGGGCTGCGAGCCAGCCATCCAGCATCTGCTGGAATCTGCGACGAGGGATGCGACGAGGGCGATAGGTTATTATTGGCATTGTGCCACGCGTGTATACGTGCACAAAGCAGACACGCATTGGGGGTTGACGTGTGTGCACACACGTCCGCAGAAACGCGCGTTACGTACGTGTACCTGGAAGCACATGTGTCGCAGGCTGCCGATGGACCCGGCAGACTAAAAGGTGCACATGCATCTGTCCGCATTTTGCGCGCATCGGCACCCAGCGGACCTCCCCTCCATCGTCGTGCAAAAGCCACCCTCTCCGCATGGGTATCCGTCGATGAGTTCTCTGCGTCGTATGTATCGGCTTTTAACGGTCCCGTTCCTGGGCTTTTAGGGATGTTTGGGCTGGAAGGTGGATGCGTAGGGGCTGGATTTTTTCAACGGTACGCGTTGACAAATAGTGGAATCTGTTGGGATGCTTTTTTTGTTTCGTTCCAGAGGATTAGGAAACTGTGAATTTCTTGGAAGTGGATTTTACTTGAATCAGTGATTCGAGTATAGTTGCACCTTTCGTCTGCCAAGGTATTTTTCGAGTCTTCCCTTACTTTTGAAATGCAGTTGATCCTTTGAGTGTTAAGTTCAGTTTACGTATCGCGAGTTCGTTTTCTCTTTAGATTGCTTCTAAATATTTCATGAGAATTCCATTTAAACTTTCCACTTTCTTTATCCTATAATTACTTCAAAGTGCTATTCAAACATCATATATATGAGCCAAGTGGAAGGAAGGAAGAATGATGAGAAAAAACGGTTATGAGTTCGAAACTATCGAATAATGAGCTACCCCTGCGGCGATCTCGAGTCGCGTAATTCAATTCTACGATTCGATTCTCACGGTTGGAAGAGGCTGGAGTAGCCCTGCTCGTGAAACTCTTTCATCCCTTGCCACGGTGTAACGACGACAGGTAACGCGTATACTAAACTATCAAAAAGAAGAAAGAAGAGAAGAAAAAAGGAACTCTTATTAGACGACGGACGATGATTGGCGTGAGTGAGCACTCAACGAACGATTCTTCCGCCAGAAGGAGGCCTCCGCCTCATCTCGCTTCTCGTAGAAATTATTGCCCTCTTCTTCTTTGCACGATGAGAGAAGAAATAATAAAATAAAAAAGAGGTACACATACGGCCCGTATGTGTATATAAACCGCGCCGGAACTCTAAAGTATCTAGATCGTCGCCCAGTAACGTGGACTCGCCATTATTCAACGTGCACCTGGGCACTCGAGAGCACTATAAAGATTTGCAATCACCTCCGTTTACACCGGTGCCACCTTTTGTGACCACCCTTCCTTCGAGGTCAGCAAAGGAATCGAGATTTCCGTTGCGGACCCGCTAATCTTCCGATCCCTTTCGCATTGTTTCACCTGACTGACGGAAGAACGAACGTGGAAGCTGTCAGCTTCTGACCGTTTCTTCTCAAATTAAGAAAGTGGCTGAACTCAAACTTGAAATATTTGAGCTCTAGAGTTTCTTGTTTGAGGATTTGGGTGTTTCGTGGTGACTTTGGTATTTTAATCGATCTGTCGAGGGGTTGTATTTCTCTGCTTTTAGAGATACTCCAAGCTAAGTACTTCAAAGTAGAGATAGTTGTTTAATATTTTCATAAGACTGACTATTTCAATTTTTCTCTTTTTTCGGAAGAATAATATTTGAACATATTTTTGTTCAGATTTCATTCGCAATTCTTTGGTTCGTTGAATTTATATATTTTGGTCTAGTTCTAATATCAATTTCTTCGCATGAAAACTTACAGCTGGTTTCAAGGAAGATTCTAAAACATATGGCAAACTAATGCATTCCGAATCATCCCAAATTCTTCCACCATGAAATATTTAAACGTTCAACGACTTTCTTATCCGCACTATCGCTTTTCTTATCCGGACTGCGTATAGATACTTGATTTCGCGTTATGCAACTAGCGAGCGTGCTCCCGTTTTGTAGGTGTGCGTGCGCATGATTGATAGCCGCAAAGCGTATTAGGTCAGCCCACGTGTCGCGTCCGGGAACTTTCTTCCCAGAATGTCGTACAGCGTTCTGTCCGTGTTCAGAGCATCGGCGAAACGCCGTTAACTGCGACACCGGGATAATTAAGTACCGGCCACGGGATAATCATTTTTACACGTTGTTATCGTGCGTACAACGCCAGTCGACTGGTCCACCACCAGTCTTCTAACCGTCGCCTCGATTGAATTGTTCCTCTTATCCAGATCTACGCCGCCGAATGTATAACCGTGCTTTGTCGACGTTATGCAAGAAACTCGTGGTCGTCGGTACTCTAACGCGTATGATTGATAGCCGGGAAGCGTATTAGGTCAACACGAGCTACCACGGTAGCCCTTTCGCGAACAGTCGGCAAGAATCACCAGCGCCACGAGAGAAAGCAAATATCCGCGAATCTGGGACCAGTTACTTTGTTTCACGTTGATGCGTTGATTACCACGGTGGTCATCGGTTACCTCTGTTACTAAATTATTTTACAATGATTGAAGATAAGAAAAATTTCATGGACTAACGAATTTCCAACAATTTGAATGACATAGGCGACATTATCAGGAGAAACAAATACGTCATAAAATATTTAGATAATATCAAATATAATATTAAATATAATATATGAAACAACTGTACATACAATGTAACATTGTGCAAAAATTGAATGTTATGGTCTAGTATGTATCAATTCATTGCAGCTGCCGAAATATATAAAATTTGGATAGCAGTAACCACGCATACGTGTTCGATTCTATCGATTGATTGGTCTCTTAGACTGTATAGCAGTGGACAGTATCACAGAGTAGGAAGAAAGCAACGCTGATGTTGTTAGCATTGGTACATGAGTAGTTGGTCCGTGTAACCGCTGCTGTTAGCCAGATATGCGTTTCCACCAAGTTTAGCACGGCCCTAGTAGACTGGTGGATTTATAACGTCATTGGTGTTTAGATCGCAGATAGATCGTTTTGATCGTTCTCGGACCAGGAGGTTCGTACGAGGTTTGCGGTTTACTGAATCTCGATGTGGAAAGTAATTTGTTCGCCACATGTTGACATGGGCCGAGGTGAACTGGTTGTGGGAGGTGGTACAGCAGTTCCAACGCTCGTGGCGGTGATTTTCGTTATATCTGAACGGAAGCAGCAATTTTGCTACGGTAGTTAAGTTATTAAAAGTCGTAGTACAGGATTTAAAAATCTATTGAAGTAATTGTATCAATTTTCTTCGTCAACGCCTATCTAACGAAGAGTTCCTGAATAAATTACGATATAGAAAAACGATAATTAAATGCTACGCAAATTTCTGATGGAGATATTCACTTGAAACGAACAGAACTCTTGAAGTATGCAATCATTTTCCGCATTCATGAAAAAATATCTTCGAAGCAGCGATTAAATGCGTACTAGCCTTTTCTAAACGTGGATCCAAAGATTCTGATGTTACAATTTTAAATGATTCTTCGCCAAAGCACAAGTCAAATTCTATAATAAAAAATTAGAAGAGATTTTCCTTCGTCAATAATTCTCATCATAATCAGAGAACAAGAGTTCTTTGATCGCTTAGAGTACCGAAGCCTATTTGCATCGGCTCTTTCTAAAAATAGACTCAAAGATCCTGACCATTCGTCTCAGAACACAAGTAACCACCGCACGAAGCATCATAACTAGTCTCTCTATTCCAATACTTCGAATAGCCGAACATGTATACACCCATCCAGACATCCTAAGTCATCTGTCAACAGAGCAGAGGTAAAAATTTTCGCGTTCAATCTCCACCGATTCTTACCGTGTTCCCAACACCTAACCTGCCAAAGAAACAGCACTGGTCGATCGCGAAAACACCGCGAATCTGTGTAAATGTGTTCGTAGCAGTACGAAGGAAGATGCACGGAGTTTAGTTGTGCGCTTCCATTTATGGGGGAACCTTAAGGCGGTTTGTCAGCTAGACGTAGGTATGCGATCGTAGAACAGGCTGCTAGGTCGGTGAGGAACGAGCTCGGGCCCACGCCGCAACAGCGAGCCGCGAAGCAATTGTCCTTAGCGGCTGGCTGACTGCCTGTCTGGCTATTACGCCGGCGCTGATAGGAGGATTGTCTTACCCGGTGTTGTCTAGGTGTTTAAGACCGCGCTATTATGTTTCTCGCGAACGAGAAACGGCCAGACCGAGAGCGGAGGAAGGTGGAGAAGCTGGAGGGAGACAGTGGAGTGCGTGATAGAGGAACAGAGTCGTACAGGGAGAAAGGTGGACGGATAGAGGCGAAGCAAAGAGAGCAGAGAACGGGACACCATGGGCGGCGTGGTAAGGGTATAGTGAGTTACGAGCGCAGCGGGAAGAAGAAAGACAACGGCCTTCGTTAATGAGGAGCCAGCTAACTTGGACTGAGAATTCTTCCGCTGCACCGGAAACCACAGCGTTCTACACCTAATTCAATGTTTTATCAGAACATCGAATTGTTTGGAATGTTTGTTGCATTTTTGGTAATAGATATTTTTCTATTCCTTGGGCATTTTATGTCGGTCCTTTGTAAAGTAAATAAAATAAATAACAATTGAATTTAAATATTAAATTATCAGTAATTAAAGGAAAGCTTGGAGGTTTGGAATTGGTCAATAGATGAGAAGTTGTCCTTCAAAGAGATAAATAAGTTGGACTATAAAGTATTTATAAAAAACAGATGAAAATTTCTGGATTTTAGGTAAAATCTTCAGTTTAATATGTTTTTTATATAATACAATTGTATGATTCATACTATAACTTGCGACTCATTGAATCAGGTTTTACAAAAGATCTTGTTAATGAACAAGACCATTTTAGAAACTTGTAAAAACTACCTGGACTCATTACATGTATTTACAGCTTGAAATTTTAATATGACCACAGTAACCAGAAAAATCAAAATACTATTTATCTTAATTTATTTTAAGCAGCAGAAGTGAACGAATTTGAAAGCTATTTTATCAGCAACCCTTTGTCTCAGAATTCCTACATTATAACGCAGCATTACAACAAAGGCTCTATAAATCTCACAAGATATTATCACAGGAATGCTTGCACAGGAATTTAGATTCGCATAGACCATGCTTTAATTAACCATAAAAACATCATCTACAATCAAAATTATCAGATCAAATCGTCATTCATCAACTTCCTCTTCAAACAAAAAAAAAAAAACCCCAATGTTACAAAAATTTGGAATTTCACAAAATCGACTGCAATCAAAATTGTCATATCAAATCATTTTCTTCCAGATTCCTCTTGAAACGAAAATAGAGAAGACGCTGCTATAAAGCGAGAGAAACTTCCTGTTCCGTGAAAAGTTTCACATCTACGGCATTATCTAAAGAATGAAGCTAAAATCGGAGCAGGTAGACTGGAAGACTTTCCAGTCTCGGACGACCGCAAGAACCGGAACCGCGTCGCGAAGTAGTCGAAGCGGCTGAGCATAAGCTCACGCGAGAAGAACGTAATCTCATTGGCCACGCCAGGATGGCGGTCTCAGTGATCCGCGCGTTGATCGCGGCGCTTCCGACTCGGGTCTTATTGTCCACGAGCGCAGATTTACTGCGTTTTTTCGGATTTATGATTTTCGTCCCGCGTACGAAGGATCGTAACTCGTCGCCACCCCCGTGTCCTTTTTCTTGTTTCTTTTTCGTATTCAAGCAACTCTCGAGAGCTTTCGTTTCACCATGTTTAATTCGTGTTCCGCTCCGGATACGAGAAACTGGGATTTATCGTGGGTAGAACAGGCGACACGCTTTGAAACAGGGTCACGTGGAACAATCGAATATTTATGGTCGAACAGAAGAGAAGAGCCAAGACGATGGTTCGATTGTAAAATTAGATGTTCTGCTTTGATGAAGGTGCGGTTGAAGGGCGATCAGTCTGATGTGGTTTAAGGTTATGTTGTAAGAAGGTTTTGCTAGTTTTTGTTTGGATGTTCGGTTTTTGGAAGGCACTGTTACTGACCGGAACCGTTGTATGCGGTTTCATTGTACCCGCGCGCCTCCTCCGCTTCAGCTGCGGTCCAGCGGTGACTGCTGATGGCACGTGCTCTCTGCACAGCTATCGATACCAAGTGGGGGAAGTACTTTTGCACACTACAGAACGTGGTGCAATGGTGCAATACTGGGATATGCCGCGAGTTCGTGGTGGTTCTCAATCGACCGTGCACGCTTTGTAGTTTAAAACCTACAACCGGTAGTTGTTACGTATCGATAAAAGAAAATCTACTTTCAACTTTCAAGAAACTTCGGCTCTTCCTACGTTATTTTGTACTTTATGGTACGAAGAAACGTTATGTTCAGTCTTAGAATATTTTGAACTTAGCAAAATCTTTTATTCTTTTAGCTAGAAAAATTCCCCAAACGTATGATCGATATTTTGTTGCAGTTTGGTAAAGACAAAAATCTATAGATAACTTGTCTCCCTAACTCCAATTTTCAAGTTTTACCTGCCTCTATTTATTTCTTTATTTCTTTAAATGTTGATACGATTTTCAGTAGAATTCGTCCCTATTTCACAAAACGAGGTTAGAAATGCGAATCCACGCGCAAGAAATATTTCTAAATCCTCTGTTTGAGTAAATTAGAATCAATTCGATCCTAATGAAAATTCAAACACCTCGAAGACGCTCAGTTTCCCAGTTACCCTTGATTTTTATCGACTCTAATACTCGTAAATTTCGATCCTCGCGATGAGAACCGCGGCGAAGAGTCGCGTGGTGCGGACCGTTCTCATCACCTGCCTTTTCCACGTACAATAGAGCGAGAGTACACTCGTTGGACTAGGTGAGCCGAGGTACGGCATCCCTATTGCCATCCCGAGAGGCCAGCACCCCTCTTCTGCCATATACATCCTCATTATGTGTTAGCTGCACCCTCTGAAACCCCGTGGCTCTTTCGCTATGTATGTGACACGTACACATAAGCATTTGTCGCTGTCGACAGCCAGGAACCCTTCGTCGGGACACGGAAACACGATCACACACGCAGCCAGGCAAGCAGCCACGAGGTACAGAAAGGCAGAGATTGACAATGCAGGGGGCCCACCTGCCCCCTACCCCAATCTAGACACGCGCCCCGCGCTAGCACCTGGTTCTTCTCGTAGGGATCCTGTGCTACCGGGGATATCCGTTTTCGTCGATACCTCTGTTTCTTCACCGATTTCCCGCTATTTCATTCACATTTCACGGGCATGAAGACAGGCATCTATAGGCAGAAGAATTTGCTGGATGTTATGGGATTTTTGCTTAGTAGAAATGCCATTTTTGTAGGCGAATTCTTTAATTTTATTAAATTCTAATTAAATCCAGCACATATTTTACCAAATATAGTTTATTCATTAATATATTCGCTCCCATGCGAATTTTATATATCTTGCCCTGGAAGCTGCACTAAGTTCAATTATATTGTACCACATCACGATATTTAATTTTTGCAAAATACTATGTTTGCATTCGCGTTATTCTGACGATGTTATGAAATAGACATATTTCGTCTCTATTTTACCGCTTTACCCAATTTCATTGTTAGACTGCTCATTCTTTATCATTTATGAGGAATTTGAAACTGCAGAAATGCGTAGAATGCGCATAATATATAAAGATGGATAAAATGTCAAAAATAGAGTACTCGTTCTAACGTTTAGAGGGCGAAATTTTCTGCTTAAGTTCGAATTTGAAATTCATGAAAATATGATTAAAAATCCGCATTCTATTAATAAGATTGGTTAAAGCAATAAAATGGAGGAGTCTATTTGTATGTTTTATAGCGTTGTCAGAAAAAAATTGCGCAAATATAATATCATATCTTGTAGAAACTAGATGTTATGCTATTGTACGTTTCAACCTATCGCGGCTTCGCTATACTTACATATCAATTGGATGAGGTCAATCTCCGCTAGACTGCAAGCAAGTACAAGAGAATCAACGTCGAACGCATCTTCGCGTGCTCTCGTGGCGCTGTTCCATGATCGTTCGTAAAACCGCGCCGGTATCAGGTTGCCGAGGCCGACACACGGGCGGCCTTCTCTTCTTCTCGGTCGTCTTCTTCCTGTTCGCTCTTTGCATGAACGTCAGCTCGCGACAGGAGCGGCGAGCGCCATGACGCTAATACTATCGTGATGTCCATCAGGATTATCAATCCGCGGCAACGAAGACGAAGAACCTCTAGACGGGACGTTGCCACGAGGCAAGGAACGAGAAAGAAAATCGATGTGCCGCGAGCGATACTTCTCCTCTCTTTCGCGTCGATCGATCCGAGTCATTGTTCGTCGTCGACGATAAACGCGATCGAGAATAGCCGCGATTGATCCGGTCCTGTTTCCGAGAAGAACGCGCCTTCTTCAGGTATGCAAATTAATTTGTAACACGGTGCAAACATCTGCAGGTAGTCATAGCTAATATGTTCGATATTAAGATAATTGGTTATTGAGAAATTTTGTGGAAAAAGATTGATCGATTGATTGAGTGACTGATTTAGTAATTGTTGGAGTAATTTTTTGATGAATATTGGCTTTTTTGAGGGGAAACAGATATGATTGGATAATAGAAATAGTTTCGTGTTAAGTATACGGCTGGATAATTTTATATGATCTTATTTTATGAGCATTTCAGGATGATGTATTATAGAATCCTGAGAAGTAATTACCAGTGAGTTTAAAATATTAAATGCAATTAAGGGTTTGGTTCAGAATATCGACTACAGAATAGAAAACAATTAATTTAATATCGTCGATGATCGGCTTAATACTAACACCATTTTAACTTTTTATAACTATCCTTTTATATTTTCAAACGGCGATAAACTTTGATCCAAAAAGCATCTTTTCGATCTGCAGTTACAATCTTCAATCTCCCTAAATATTCAATTCTTTCTTTACAAATGCGTATCTCGTGCTTCTAGAACTTTTACATAAATTTCAATTAGCTAAGCAGTATATCTTCTCGTATCCATGTAGATTTCGATATTCCACGACATATTCACCGTGACCACTTTGTTAAGCAATAATGTAACTCAAATTTATAGGAAAATTATACCACGAAGAATCAATAATCAGGAGGTTCATAAAAATCATGCTCGTTTACGATCGTTGCCTGTCAATCCAATCGTGCGTGCTCCAATTGCATAACTGTGAAAATGCGTTAGCGATCAGCGAGCGACGCATTCCTTTCTGGACCACCTTGATCTTTGTCATGGGACGAGAAGGGAGGAGGTTCAGGGTCGACCTGCATTCTTCACGTCGGTTACTCCCATTATGCGGAGATCGCGACCTCGCACCGATATCAGCCGTCATCGTTCGTGTACAGGTACACGTGTCGGATAATTATGATTCTTCCTGCACGACGTACTTACTGCATGACCTCGCTGCCTCCCCTGAAAACCTTAGGATTTAACGGGCTTCCTTTGTACATATACTCGAGCGCAAATTCCCCTTTGTTCACCTTCTTTCTGATTCATCATTGATGAGTACCTGTATTTAGCTGCAAGTCTTGCAAGTAATTTTAGTGGCAAGACTTTTATTATGTGGATTCGTGTTCTCAGAGAAAAATGCCTGTAATTCTACCGTGGTCTTTGAATTTTTATTCGCAAAGTTTATTCATTCTCATTTCAACAGAAGAATGTTTAGTACCTTCGCAAAATGTCTAGTATTGATAGAGTTGAGAAGAGAAATCACATATAATAATAACAGTTCGTTCATAATTTCGTGAAGAATTTTCCTTAAGAAATGTTTACCGATTGTAAAACAAAATAACATTTTCGAGTGAAAAGTGGCACAAAGTACGTAACAGGTTTAGTAAAATCTCCTCAAAATGTCAATCTCATTTATTGTAAGTTATATAATGAGTGAATCTGTTACAATTTTGATATCTACTTCACATAATTAGACAATTACGTACAACTTTGCTTCGATGCCAATTAACAGCAGACAGACAAATAGAGTAGCAAAGTCAAGTTTCTACAAAGTGAAATTAAGAAATTCACCAATACCGAAAGTTTCATTTTGAACAAAGCACTACCATCAAAACAAAAAATAGCAGTACATTTAACTGTACAAGTTTCTCTACCACGACGCATCAGGTTCGTTTGCCCATCAGGTTTCCCTAGGTATAAACGACAGCGTATCTATCAGGGCATGAAGTTCATTGAATACGGGTCCGATGTACCGTTTCTGGATCCTCATTTTATTGCATGCCCCAAGGTGCGACCTTTGGGGGATGGAAGATGAAGCCCTCGTGTTCCATGTTCGAACCAGCTGTTCGCGGCAGAAAAAGGATGGTAAAACTTAAGAGAGAAAGAGAAAGATAGAAACGAGATCCACTGTTTGTTCAGATTTGGTTAATGTCGGCACATACGACGTTTTACCTTCGTCATCGGGGCCATAGTAGCGAGACTTATTATGGGCTGCGCCTCACGTGTACGTACGAGTTTCCGGCTAGGTCGATCCTTCACCCCTTTTTTCTATCGCGTGCCCCGCACCATTGACTCCAGTCGGAACCCAAAGGGATTAGGCGGTTACGTATGACCGTGGCGCGAGGACCGTTCTTCTTTCATCTGTTCTCTCCACGCCACTTTTCAAACCGTTTGAAAAGTGTTTGATGTGCGGGAAAGTTTGATTTACGCTGCTTTAAAAGGTGGTTCGGGTAATTGGTAACAGTTGAGGAAGGAATATGTGATGAAACTCGAGGAAGAATTAGGTTTGCGCGTTTCAAAATTTTCTTCCGAGCGTCGCAAGGCAATTTTCTCTACTGTTTGTTATTGACGTTTTAAATTCATGTAAGAATTAGGTAGGAGGAGAGATGTTGAGAATTAACAAATAAATGTACAAGATTATTTAGTAGATTATTTAGTAGATTAGTTAAAATAAAAAAAATTTTTATCTCTTAATGGTATTAAAATCGTTACATAAAATTAGAAATATAAATTTCATTGTTTGCGATAACGAATCTTTTATATTTTCTTCCAAGTTAAAGAATTCTTCGGTTCAAACATAACCCAAAATTACGCGAAGATTTTACCAACAAATTTACATATTGTTAAAATATTTTTCAAGCTTGTCGAATCATTCTCAAATACTTATGCATATCAGAAACATCTTCGATGAAATGAGTCGAGTATCGACAATTAACGAGAAATAAATTCCGCAAGGTTCGACAGTTATCCGATTTCCGGAGAAGTTTTGAAACGGCCGCGTACCTGGCTAAGTCGCGAGCGAAACCATTCGGAACCGTGTCAGGGCCGGATGAATGACAAAATTCGCCAAGGTGCACGGGCAAGGAGAAAAATCAAAAGTCTTCTTGCGCAGGTGTCCACAGGCTGAAAGGTATATACACGGACGGCAGGTACCTTTCGGCTCGGCTGGCTTCATTGTGCTTGCGGCACACAAAGTGCCTACACGAGGAACGATCCTGAATGGATCGAGTTAAGGCTCACGAGGTTGCGTCTTTGCGTTTTCCTGTGCCCCGTAGCTACCCCGAAGGAACACAAACACCGATACGCGAGCGTACTGGTCGCTTTTAAAGTTTAAGAGGAACGAGACAACCGTTCCCGTCGAGATTTTCATCGCACGCACGACAATCGACTGTTTTTCTTGTCCACGAAAACGATGTACCTGAGTTGGGATCGGTTCTGATGAAATCACGGTGTATTTTATTTGTCTTGCATACTGGTATAGTACAATAATAATATAATTTTAGAAGTTTGATAACAAAAGCTAGGTTAATTTTGATTTTGTGCCTTATGGTTCATCTTTGTGGTTTATTTCTAGATTATATTTTCGTATTATTATTTTATCAAACTATATTATTCGGCGTTTAGTTTTATCTTTATCCTTATAATATAAGTTTCTATTCGATGCTGACAATCTGCAATAGGGATGAACAAGTTTTATCGTTATCTTAATTGTGTCGAAAGAAAAAGTAGGATGATTTATTTCCTTCTTCTTTAAAATGCTATTATTCTAAGTTATGATATTAAATTTACAATGCATATTCTTCGACAGAAGGTTAATTAACATTTATTTTAGAGTTCTATTATTTACCTTAACTACTTTGTATCTGACTTTGTATATATGAAATAAAAATTAAATTTTAAATATCCAGCAGAATATTATTAATCGAGAAATATTAATCGAGATTGAAAGAAACAAAATTAATTTCTGCAAGGAGAAGGGAACTTTTACATAGTTTAATTTAGTGATAATTGTACGTGGTTCTATACATTGGGAAAAATCCTTGATTCTGTGTCCTTGGACGATCGCGAGCGAATCTCGATTCAGGTGCAGGAATCACATGTCGCGTTACGTTTATCCTACCTCGTAGGATCGCAACACAAAGGGCTTGACACATAAAGACCTCCCTTCCGATCCCTGGGAGCTGGTTGCTCTGGAAAGCGTGCCATTCCTCGTCAGCTGCTACCCTCCAATCACGGGATACGTTGAAAACAACGTTCCCGGAAGCAGGTATATCGACGTGTATCGAATGCCAAATGAATGTCCCCAAGTCGAGAGTCAAGAATCTAAAGGATGCACGTTTTAACGTTCGTTGAGTATCGATTTTCGTATAAAAATGAGCTAAAACTGTCCTTATATTAGCGGAGAAACTTTAGATTCTATTAAAATTCGATGCAATACCTTGCGTATGAAATTGTTCTTTTAAACAGCACATGTGCGTTGTAATATACAATATTTTCATTTCTGATCCTCCGAATTTTGAAATTTTTAAAGTTTCCAAATTTTAAAATTTCCGAGTTTCAAAGTTTCATAGTTTCAAACATTCAAAGCTACAAAGTTCCAAAGTTCGAGAGTCTTAAAAAATAAAATGTTCAAATCTTCGAAGTTTCTAAACTACAAAAGTTCAAATTTTCAATATACTGTATTTCTACTTTGGCGCAACGTCGTCCCTCGCCACCAAATACTGTTTTTCTTCAATCAAATAGACCGTGTCCACACGCAAGAAAATTCTTAAGTTATAGCTACTTGATTTCCCGTAACTCGAGCATCGGAATGTTACTAAAAAGAATCGTTGCTGAAGGCAAGACGGTTGACACAGATGAGAGAGAAGATCTTGAACCGCGTAGAATCGCAGCGTTTTTACGATCATGCTCCCCTATATGAAAGCTCCATCGGAGACATCGCGGAGACATTGGGGTGAATTTATAGCGGGACTTTTACGAGCGACCTATTTCAACCGCGTGCTGCGGACCCGTTCCACCGAATATGAAACCAACGGACGGAAACATTGTGGCGCATTTTGTATCTCATACGACTCCATTGTCAGTCGCGTCTCTTTGCTATGCATCCTGAGCCAGATCGTAAAATTTTGTATTAATGTTTCTGTCCTTCGAACACGGATTACTCGCTCTAGCTACCTTGAGAATTAAACTTGCCAGTCAGTCTCCTCTGTTGAATGTGGCGAATATATATACTGGGTGTACCGAAGGGAGTGTGTAAAACTTTTAAGTCAAATGGCATTCGCGTCATTTATATCGAAGCAAGGATATTTAGGCGTCTTCTTTTCTTTCAACCTTTGACACAGAGAATATTCCCATAATCATTAAAAAATAATGAAAAGTTGCATCTATTGTAGCAATCATAATAACAATGCTTTTATTATTATGGTAATCTTAAAATATAATGCTATGGTAAAATAAAATATAATTTTATGGTAATGGTAAAATATTAATGGTAATTGCACCTAACAACCAAAATAAATATCCTTACATTTCACCTGTGATCAAAATACATATTATAAAACCTACATTGCTCATCTTACAGCCAAGCCAGAAGCACAGCTCGTCTTCTCCCTAATTCACGGGAAATATACTCCGAAACTAATCAAAAACTTCAATATACGACGCAATAAAATGTACCAACCGTCAGCAGCCTGTTCTATTCGATGTGTATGTGAATCATTTCTCAAAATGGCAGTCAATTAATTTCCTGTAGCAGCGCGGCTCGATGGAGTACGATCGGGTATCCTTCCACGCGAACACGTAGACGCGTCAGGCCGCATTCTCCGCGAAGGGAAGTGCGGACGCGGACGTATTAGAAGCATCTATAAATCGCGGCGATCCGAACGAAGCCGGGAGAGTGTCAGCGCCGGTATCGTGGCATTAGAATAATTCGAAGGCGAGAGTCAGGAGTAGCAGCACGCGCGAGGCCCCCGGCACCTCGGTAGCCTCCATTAATACCGTTCCGTTGAGAGCCACGGGAAAATAATTGACTTGGGTGGACGGTGCCGAGACCCAGCTGGAAATCGGATTGTTGTTTGGCCATGTAAACGCGCAACGGTGCCCTGTAACCACCGATAAGATCTGTAATCCGCGCCACCAAATGGGCCTCCCCTTCCTCTTTTAACTTTCGACGCTCCCTTCGCGTCGAGATTTCGGTGGCCCAGTACAGTAGACATCCAGTTTCAAGCTTCTACGCTACCTTGCAGCCACCAAACGATTATCAGATTACACTGCAGAACTGAGAACCTTCCGTTGGTTGATTGGTTTTAGTTAACAAGTTCTATCTAGTGCCTCTTGTTTTCATTTCTTAAGATACTTTTCACTTTTTAAAATATAGTCACGAAAGTATTCCAACACTTGTAGATAACATTTATGAACATATCATACGTTTTACACGAGTCATTATTAAATATTAAATTTTATCGTCATTATGTTGGTAAATGTTGAAAGAAGTCTAAAAATGTATGTAGAAACTACAGGATGCTTAACGTAGGTACGTCGAAACGTTTGAAGTACCCCGTGTTTTTTATTTTTTTAAGTAGAGTTAGAAAGCCTAGACTGTACACTATACCAACCCCTTACACAGTTTATCTAATGGCTAATATAGTAATAAAATAATAACAGTGGTATGGTAGCCAAGATAATACTAGTAACGTAACATACAGAGTGTTTCTAACAAAACCAAAACAATTTCCTTCGTAGAATAACACGTTATTCTATTTATAGAGCTCTGTACCTACGAATTACCATCAAGATGTTGACTGAGAAAAATACAGAATAGCAATTTAGTGGTACGATGTTGTACGATGTTACGTTGAACGTTACCAAAAAAGCAAAAACTCTTTTTGCATACGTAATATGTGCCTCGTATCTGACCGGAAATACCGGAAATAGGTGTCGAGGGGTTAATCGGCCCGCCTCCCCTTCCTCCAGATCGCAATCATCGACGAAGAAGTTCGCTCATTTATCATAATTTATGTAGAACACTTTGGATTCTCCTCAACAGATAGGATCGGCAGCGTCACTCTTAATTAACCGCTTATTTTCATGCTGCATTACGGACAGTAATCATAAGCGCGGCTAAAATAGATTGCCAGACAAAATTAAAATTCCGTTAGTCGACGGCGCTGATAATACTCGGTGAACGGGGCAACCAGTTCCACTCTGATACGATCGAATAAAATCTTCCTTCGTTCCCTTTCTTTTCGTCTCTGTGTAACGATTAATTGATACATCGTGGACATTCGGTCGTTTTTTCGATCCAAGATCGATCGGAATCAAGGATGTTTGGAATTTCGAGTTCTACTCGAGAGACTCGGTTGAACGCGTGAAACTAGCTCGGCCGCGCCGGTGTGAAAAATAAGAGGAAAAAGAGGAGATTCGAGCGTCGACGAAAACACCGGGGCCAGGATCTCCCGGCAGTGGAGATGAACGCGCCGATTATCGGTCGGTAATGTTCTCGGAAGCATGAAGCGGCGATGCTTCTGGGCCTGTTCAGTGTCGCCTTAGGCGTTCCTCACACAAGCCTAATCATTCTTACGTGAACGATGGAGAATCCGACGATATCGTCGCCAATGTCCACAGCTTGATTATCGATTAATCAGAAGCTTGACCAACGATTAATCAGCGTCGGTGGATAAAAGAAACATTTTTATGTCTTGAACGAGGTACAAGGATGATTGGAACTGGCTAGTAGGATCTTTATCGAGATTTTTGGACTGGAAGATGCAGTGTCACAGGAAATTAATTGTAAAGTCATTTGTGAAAAATGGCGCGAGGAGTTTAGTGTAAATTCTTGATATTGCACGAAAATACTATAAAAAGAACCGTAGAAAATTAGAGATCTTTGATTCTAAAAAATCCTAAAATTAGTTCTCGATAGATCTGTCTAAATATTCACAAAAAAAAAAAACTTAAAAAGAAACTAAAAACTCAATAGAAATCAATTCACGTTCGTCAAATAAATATTCCCAGTAACTCTTCGTTATATCTGAAACGTTTAATGCAATACAATTTGCATACGCTTCCATGCAACGTGCAATTTTCTTCTTCTTCGTCAACTTTCCGTATCTGAATACACGTTGAAGAATCACACCACGTTATTACGGAGCAATTCGTATGGACATAGTCTCGACGGTCATTTAACTAAATGGATACGAGGCATCGAAGAAACGATCGAGCCACTTATTCTAACGATCGTCGAAGATGGTTTTCGGTGTGAAGCCGGGTTAACGGTGCTCAGCATTCACCGAGTCGGGTTAAGTCCGGTCCAGGTGCCGCCTGCTATGCCAGCCGGTGAGATGTTGCTCCTGGTGGACCTGATCGAGCTCGCTCGTGCCATTGACCGCCATTGACTCCCCCACATACGACACATTGCTCGACGTGTCCGCCATGCCGGCGTGTTCCTCGAGTCACCTCTACCCGTATGGATTCGACGAGGAAAGTGAGCATTTTCGAGAGGATCTACGCTGAATCAATTCGATCGATTGAACGAGCTTCGATCGCCTGGTTAAAATCTATTACACCGTTGTCATGGGGTTGAATTCAAGAACCGAAGTCATTGAAGATCTATAGAGTTACATACGAGTATAATTTGGAATTTTAAGAGATGATAACGAGTTGCTCAAGTTCATCGTTCTTTGCGTTCGTAAAGGAATTCCTTAAATTCTTTATTTGCTACAGAATTTTTACTCGAGCGGAAGATTTAAAGATCTATGGAGGTTTGTAAAATAGCTGATGTCAAGCTTTCGAATTTAATTAATGCTTAGATTTGAATACTTGGAATTTTTAGAATTTCTCTGATTTAGATACTTCAACGTCTCACATATCGTTTCACAATTTCTAATTTTTTTGTTAATTGTTCGAACATCGAATGACATCTACGTAAGTTTATCACATAAGTTAAAATAGTAGTTTATTCAAATGCTTAGGTTTAAATACTATGAATTATTCGAATACATTAATTTAGATAGTTCAACGTCTATATTGTCACAATCTCTAATTTTTCCCTTAATTCTTCGAGCATTAGAATTCCCAACTATTAAGCATAGATACCAAAAGTCTTGCCGATAGATTATTCATTTTTCTGTAATAATTTCGCGAATAATGCAACATAGACAATACTTACGTGTTGAGTATAGAAAATGGTAACGCGGAACGGCCACGAATAACGGAGATGGTAAACGAAATTAATGAATCTATGGTGTACGCGGATGGACTTATGGACTCTTAATAACTCCGGGAGACCCCATTACGGACACCTCGAGATCGACGGATCATTCGTCATTGCTCAATCGTCCGATCGATCCAATTACGGTCTGTGTAGCGCCCGATGATCCCGCCGATTCGATCCGTTGATCTATGACGATCATATATTGTAATCGACTAATCGAGAGACGCGCACGATGACGTCCGCGAATGATGAGAGCGAGAGAGAAAGACAGGAAAAGAAAAAAGGAGGATCAGTGAGTATTTTTCTTCATGAATGATCACGCACAATGCTTAGTTTAAGCGATTACGTATGTAGATCCTCTACGCGCATCATTTCAAGACACGAAAACCGTGTCGAGTTAAACCTTCGTTACGTGAATTGTCTTGCAACAATGCGTTAATTATCGCCAGTGAAAGAATCGCTTCACTTCCTCCTTTCGATGATTTTTGTCTTTTGCCGAATCTTCTTCTTTTTGACGTATATCGAAGAGTGTTATAGAAAGTCTAATTCATCCTTTTTAACGAGCAGAGGTTTTAAGATTCCAGATGACCGATTTTAATGAAACTTTTTGGGACAAGTATTTATGCGTACGAGTTCTTTCTTGAGTGACGTCTTACTTCCACGAGTGAAACTTTAGAGGCTTGGAAGTTTAGAATGTTCGATATTTCGATTACTCGAATTTCCAAATTTTCGAGTTTCCCAACGTTCAAATGTTCAAGTATTGAAGTTTGTATATTTTCAGATTTCTACATTTCTCTATTGTCAAATATTCAAATGTATTATATATTGAAATGATTGAATTTTTCGAATTTCCATATTTCGAAATATTCAGATATTGAAATATTCAAATTTCTAGATTCTTTCCGAAGTGCATTTAAATCGCTAACCTTGATTGCTAATACAACGCTACAGTTTTCGTTATGAAACACTTATTACGTACAAAATTATACTTCTGTACTTTTATAAATTAACTTAGACAAAACATTTGATATTATATCGTACATTTCCAAGTATACGAACAATAACAAAAGAATCATCTTTGAAGTCAAAGCAGCTTAAAGATTCCGCACGAATCTGAAAACAGAAGCATGATTTCGTGGATCCGGAAACGACGAAGGATTCCGCGCAAAGTTTCGGCGATTTTGCTAGGAAACACGACACTTCCGGAAACCAAGACGGTCGACGAAGTCGTCTTTCACGGCGTTGGTTCGCCGCGTGGGCGTACCGAAAGTTCAGTACGACCATATCGCAAGGGACGCCTTAAATATATGTTGCCGCATAAACCGTAAACCTGCTCGGCCGTGCCGGTAAGCCGAATCCACCAAAACAAAACAGAACCTGCTCTTTCTTCGACGCTCTCCCGGAAACTGGCTTCGACTCGTATTGCTGGCGCGAACTCAACTCGCAGAATCGCGATCGGTGGGCGTCGAAAGTGAAACGCGGACCCGATTCTCCGCGAATCCTCGCCATTTCAATTGTCCCGGTGATAAATTGTTTTCAAGTAGCCATAGATTTCCTTCCAGTGTTCTTTTAAAAACCATAGAATTGTGGATTTACATTGGCATGGCTGGAAAGTTGAACTTTTGCTTTCTTTATTCCTTTAAATAAAGAAATTTTCATGGATTGAGTATTGAGTAGATTGTATGTAAGTTGAATTACGCGAAGATTGAAACTAAAAAGTTTCAGAGAATTCTTTACTTTTATTGTATTATATTTTACATATACGTTAGGAATTAAACGACTACCAAGGATTAACTAAATAAAAATGGAGCATATTAAGGAGGAATTAAACAAAAAAAATTTTCTTTAAAAGAATATTCTACCTATAAAAATGTCCTAAATCTCTTATAACTCATCGTCAAACAAATTGAACGAAACACCGAATCACGTTCAATCTTCTTACTCACCAATTCTTCTTCCCTATTTACTAGTCTCCAAGCTACATAATTTATGCTACCATAAACTCGGCAATTCAAAGAGTTCGCCGAGCGGAAGACGATTTTATTTGAAACGCATAAGTGCTGTCTGTACAGCTTTATTAAAGGAAAGCGGAAAGGTCTAAAGGCGACTTCCCATGCGCAATCGCGGTGCGGCACGATTGGCCGTGGTTCGCCGTCGTCCAAATTTGGAGGATTTCTATCGTTCGAAACGAGGCTGCACGCGGCCGCCTCCACTGCTGATTTATCGGTAATTTACCCGGGGCACCACAAGGCAAACATAAATCCTGTATCAGCGGTTTACATCGGTTGGCGCGCGACGCGTGTCGCAAGAGAACGTTTTCTTCGGTGGCGCTGGATATGGAGCAGGTTCTAGGCCGACCTCGACGATGGCATCTTGCGATTTCGTCCAATAATATCACAGTGTTTTCGACGTTCACGCCGCTAAATTGACTTTCTAGGGAGACTTAACCTGGCGGCTGTAAAGGAAAGCCATCGTAGCTAATTGGCGGGATGGAGAAGAAAAAGAAGAGAAGAGAAAAAGATTGGATATGATCTCACGACCTGAACCGATCGAACCCCGGTGAAAAGAGAGCGGAAAGGTGGCTGGTAATGAGATTTTCTAACCGTGGAAACCGTACGGTAACGACGACCACGAGAGAGGACGAAGAAGAGGGCGTGTGCACGAGCGGTTTTATTAAGGTCCCCATGGTCACGAGGCGACCGATCCCCTCCCGCTCGCTACCAGTAGATCGGATCGACGACTTTCGGGCCCGATGGCTCGCTTACCGCACCACCGCGCGCCGTGCTGAGCTCATTAATTCAAATAAATCGTTTTATGCATCGCCGCGATCTCGAAAGACCCGGAGAAAAGAAACCAACAGTTCCCGGCGCTCAGCCTGACCAAGACGAATGGAATAGCTCTCGCGTGGTTCCTTCTTATCTCCGATGCATTCCTCTCGAACCTTGCCCTCACGGTTACCGCCTTCCGCGCGAGGTACCGGCCGCGTTATTCTTTCCACGTTCGACGATCTGCTGAGTTGAGAAAACTGATGAAACGATTGCTTGATCACTTTCCAATTGGCTCGTTTAGGTCATGATTAATATCAGTATTGGCAGTTGAATAATTTCTTTATATATTTGACGTATTTCCATATGTATTTACAATAACCTCCGATTATCTATCTTTAGTTATTCCCAGTTATCCTGCGACAGCTGGGAACTAAACAAATTCACGTACACCTGCCAAGCTTTGAAACTTGATTTTGTGAAAAATGAAGTTCCTATGCAGTTTTGATATTACCGATTTTCGTGTTACTTTGAGCCATAGAATCTTCCTTAGCTCTGACCCCATTTGTACCACGAATTACAGATTATCGTGTATATAGTTTCGTAAATATAAAAAAATTTCGAATTATTATTTTTGTAAGAGAAATAATCCTTTAAAGTTTATGGAATGAAATGTCCCAATATTTGCTCGCTGACAATTTAGTTTTAAATATGTTGGTATTCATTTTAAAGATTCACGCTTTATGGGGATATCCTTAATTTCGATTTCTAATTTTTCAACCACTCACCTTCTAAATTCGTGATAGTTGGTTTTCCACGTATCCGAACGACAGATCGTGCAGCACATAAATTTTATTAACGACCGTTTCGCGGCTGCTTCTGCTAACTAACGAGCGTAATCGAGTCGGTGGACTCGAGCTAGCAGCAATAAGACGAAATCTTTCGGTTGCATGTGAGCAAAGTCGGCCTGCAATCTGACATCTCGAGTCTGCGGGGGCGTGTGCGGCGCAACCGCATGCGCGTGTACGCACGATACACATCTTGTGCAGCATTTCGAGACGCGGCAAAGCGTCTTCCAAGCCGCTTCACTTTCAGCGAAAACGCCCGGCAGATCTTCTATTCGATAGACATAGAAGAGGGAGCCTTCGATCGAATGAAGAAAACGAGCAACACCAACGTTGAATAGAACAGAAAATCGTGGAAATCTTGTACTATTTCATTCTTTTTCTTCGGTCAGTGCGTGCTTTGTGAACAGTGAAGCTTTTTCAATCCTTCGTGAACGAGTGAAATGTTTCTCTTCAATTTCTTTTTTCCTGAATTCTTATTTTTATTGAAAAAAGTTTCAAGTGTTCGACTTAATGGACAGCTGTATGATATAATTGATACATTGATATGTATCTTAACATTTCTCCAAATTTATTGAAAGTCCAGAATACCAAACAGAAAAGGAAAGAAATATGCTCAAACATAAAGAACACAATCAGTATATAAGAATTAATATCGAAGATGAGATTTAAAAAAAAGTTCTGAATTATGTTATTATCTTAAAGTGACATCGGATAATTTCCATTCTGTAGCTTTGCTTACGAGCTTTAAAATCCCTCAAAAGTATATCCAGTATCCAGGCGTTCTCGAATTCACAAAGCAATATCAATTAACAAGAATCTCTCTCTTACAATCATTTTTTCTCCATCCATGTTGCAGGAGTCTCATTAAAACCTCCCTACCATTCCGGTGCGAGGTATACATAAATCCTCCGTCTTTTCCTTCTCTCTCGTTTTCATTTCTTCGGCCTGAGGGCGGTGTGCGCTCGCGCGCGTTCAGCAGCCGCCTGTAACCGACTCTATTCCGCAAGGACATCGCTCGCGGGGTGGCTCGCGACTTATTTAAATAACATCTCCGTTATGGTAATGGAGCATGGTAATAATGGTAATAACCGAGTTGTAACAGCCACGAAAATGGGCCACTGTGGTTGCCTCGTCGTTTCACGACACGGTATCCTCTTTATCGTGAGCTGTGCCGCTCTCTGCTCGTACCGCGAAACCAGCCTGTAATACGTGTCTCGAACCGCTCGTGCGCGCTTACACGCCTCGTACACGGACCCACTATTCATCGGGGCTGGACGTTGGCCAGCTTGTAAAAGCACTCGCAGCCTTGTCGCAAACGTTTGTCAAAGAGATCTCGAGGAAAACGTGCCTAATTGCGGGTGGATTCTTCTAGGGGTTAAATTTCTGCGTTTGTAGATTTTCAATTGGCAAAAGCCTATTATATGTATAAAGCATACAAAGGTTCGTTTCATTGATATTATCTTCTTTATGACAAGAATATGAATGTATTTTTCACTGTTTCGCTAAAAAAATTGAGAATTTTTATAATTTATTGAATCATACTAGTAAAAGGGATGATACATTGTACCTTTGTCCAGGAGTTTAATTATTTCAAGGCGAGAACATGTAATATCGATAGCTTAAAAATATTTAGTAAATTAACTAAATTATCAAGGGTGGTTTCATTGGTGACTTTCTTATTAAATTGTACCAAATATAACCTGGAGAAACATGATTTTAAGTAGTCTCACATTTATTCCTGATGTCTGTAAGAAATAATAAAATTCTCATAAAGATTACAGAGACATTCGCAAATATTCTGTCTAATCTATTAAATGACAGATTAGATTGTAAAGTTTGACAACATATTCACTGAATTCTGCATCAATTTTTAAGATATTATGAAGCTGATAAGGATTAAAAAGTGAAATTATTAGCGGTGGAATTTTTGTTATCCAGAACATTCGATCAGAAAAATCATTCGCTCCACTCAAGTTGCAGAGAGTTTAATGAATGAAACGATCTGTTCTTCCGATGACTAACGGCCGCGGGTATTCGATTACGGGGGATCTGTGCTAGACACAGTCTAATAGAAACTTGCGAAACGCAATGAACGTTGACACATAGCTTCGTCTGCGACCTGCTCACGCCTATGCACTCGCTAGTGCATAGATGCAATGCACGGGTAGCGTACATTGTTGCCCACTCGCGAGCCAACATTCTCAAAGTTTTACAATATCCTCGGCAAAGTTGCTCCAACGATCTAACGAACCAGCAAGATATTTAAAAGTACAAAAATCACTAATAATTTCAACATTCGAAATATCCTCGTGATTACCTAATCGCGATAAGTTGCGAATTGCAACTTTAAATCATTCAATTTTTTAAAATTCAATGTATGTAACGTGTTTCACTCGTTATGTAATCGCACGAGAAACTTCTCATCCTTTCGTTTACCCTGAAATTACCGGCACACTTGCACCTCCCATGCCCGTTAGAAGCAGTGAACATTGGCGGACAAACCCGCTCACTGTAGTGAAACCTAGTACACTGAAACAACGTTACCGGTAACGCTGTCAGCGGTACGGGGCCGTTCAGCAGACAGGAAACAAAGTGGGCGCATCTTAATGGATTACACTTGTAGGCATCGCCTACTGCGTGTCCGCGGGCCCCTTATATCGCCAATTATAGTGTACGTTCGATGTATAAACACGCTATTTTATTAGCGGGGCCAACGAGCTTCGACGCGTGTACACGCGCTCATTTATGCGTACGCGAATTCTTTAACCTTCTCCAGAGCAGCAAAAACGAAATTCCTGTTTGATCTCGAGGCCGATAAAAATTATGTTTACGAAAAATCGCGTTTATATCGGCCGATGCGATTGTGTTTAACCATTCGTAACCATTGCCAGTATTGCAGATAGTTTAAGAGTGGTCGTTTCTTATTAATTTGATCCTTGGCGATTCCAAGTGCTTTTAACGCTGAATTCTTTTTAAGTTGTCAGAGAAAAAATATTAAACTCTGCTGGAAATTCGTAGCAAGATTAACGACTTTGAGACTTTTAGAGACGGGCTTTTATTTAACTTGTTATCTACAGCTTTCGAATAAGTTTTGTAAAGACCACGATCAATGAGACGATTGTAATAGCTTAAATAATTCGAATAACCTCGCTTTACTATACGCCAATGGGTTAAAAATCTTCTTACGGATGGAGTAGCGTAAATAAATTGAAGACGGTCAGATTAACCCAAGGTGATCCGGTTAATACGTTACCGCGTGTTTTACGCGTCCGAATGGTGGCGTATCGATAGAAAAAAGTCGGCGAGAGCGGCCGGGAGCGGTTTCCAGGCGACTTGAACGCCTGCACAAGCGCTATCGGCGCCCGGCGACGCGCGGCTCGTTCTCAATGGCCCATTGTGTCGTCCGATCGGCGCGAATTTTTCACCGATCCCCGTGGCGGACTCGCGTGGCCGCCCTCGATAGGCAGCTACGGGAATAAATTAACGTGGCAGTTAAACGTATCCGCGCGACGACCGTGCGTATAATCGCGCGCGTGTCGTAACGCGTCCATTGTGCGCGAGAACCGGCTTCGAGACTTCGAGCGCGTCCCGCGACCGGCCAATCGAGTACCGCCTCGTATTTTTGTCCAGTCTGTCGATGCTCTGTCCTTTTTCTTTTTCGATGAACATCGATTTTCAGTCTCCGAGGAAGATACTGTTAAGCGATTACGTGCACGTTTTCGACGTTGTTGTTTGGGCAACCAGATAACTGGATGGAGACTTGGAAAGTATGTAAATAGAAATTATGTTTGGGATATGAATATTTCTTCCTGTGATGTAGTTTACCAATAAAATACAGGTATTAGAGAATTGCGTTAGAATGATTAAATTGTACCAATGGAGTGAATCTGACGTGCATTGGAATGAATTTGAAGTAATTCTCATAGTATTCAGGATCTTGTGAACAGGTAATAGAATATCAAATTGCACAAGACGATCGTATTATACACATAGAAGCAGAGATAACATAGCTTCTTATAAATAAGCCGTTTAAAAGCCAGAATGATCAACTTCATAAATTGAAAGGCAGAGAACAATGAGATTACAAACTCTGTTTTTTAAAATCGTCTTAAAATTTGCCATTATTTATGTTCTGTGTATTACTGTGTATTACTGTGTATTCTGTGTATTCTGTGTATTATTTTGCAATAAACGAACTTATCGAAACATATACATCATTTGTTCCTAGAACAATTTAATATTAATCGTGTATCTGTATAACGAAATTAAAAAATTGACGAAAAGTCGTATCGATGAGGTATCTGATGGATTACGTGGCTTCTTGATACTTCGTAGTGCGAAGGTTCATAGTTTCTAGTATTTATAAAAGTCAACAAACTGTCAAACAAAATATCTTGAACTGACCGAAGGTATAACTACCATTTAGTTTCAGGACCAACGAATACAAATCATCTAAAAATCCCAAAGTTCAACTCGAACACTTAACAACGCATATACCTATCTAGAACATGCTCCTTGTAACTTAATTCCCTAAAATCGCACCTACCATCTCCCATCCGACCAGTCAATTAATAATCCAGCCTTGATATCGATCCGGTTCTCTCGAAACTGGCGGCCAATAACTTTTTTCCTGTGGACACGCCTTGCACGCGCGACGGCGCGTACGAATCTTGTATCTGAGGAGGCCTCGTATCGCAAATCTCGCTCGGAGAAGGAGCCCTGGCAGGCGGGCGGTAGTCGCGGTAGAATGGAAGTGGCGAGATAGAAGACGGAAACGCTATCGTTGCGTTCGGGTGACTAAGGGTGCCCCTGACTCCCCCTCGTTCCCCAACGATCGTTCGAATCTCGAATCTCGATACGCGGCGCGAGTATGTCCCGGCTGCTGGCGGCGCGGTTTCGCGCCCGATAAGTTATTCGCCACGGTTTACTGGCCGGTGATAGGCGGGCGCCAAGACCACCGACCGTCTGGGAATGTGTCCCCCATGAAATCGGGCCTCCGCGGCGCGATTTAAGCGGCACTGCATTATCGAACAATGCGTTCGAGACGGCCGCCGCGCGATAGACCGCGAACTCTGTTGTCCGGATCGAACTCTCTCTGCCTCGCCCGGGAAAAGGATCTTTGTCGGTAGGCTGACAATTCGATCGCTATTTTCCAGTCTGTATTTATAGATCGGACGTTTTCGATTTTCACAGGTGGAAGTGAGATGGGGATTGAGAGAAGGCGAGGGTAGAAACGTCCGTGTTCTATTCTTGAGAATGGAACAGATTTTCTTTATTTCGTAGGAATGTTGCATTGCAGGCAAAGGTAAAATCGAAGGATGGATATTGCGATATTTGTATCTTTTTAATGGAATGGAGCAGATTTTGCGAACTTTTTGTTTATTTTATAGGAATGTTAGATTGTAGGTGGAAGTAGATTTCGGGTTGTCCCTTGTAAACTTTGGATAATCACGCGTTCTTCGATCACACGATAACCCGAAGCATTCGATTCTAACAGTCTTCTAATACCTGTTATTCCGATTTAGATTCTTGATTCATCCCACGTACGGAAAGTAAATACTGCGACAACTAAGCAAATTGTAATTAGTTGTAATTGGAGTTTATTAATCGTCAAGTTGGGAAAAATTGTAATTGGATGTAATTGGAGATTATTAATCGTTGAGTTTGGAGGATATATAACCCACGCCTTCCTTTA
Organism: Bombus affinis; assembly: GCF_024516045.1. Taxonomy (NCBI): domain Eukaryota; kingdom Metazoa; phylum Arthropoda; class Insecta; order Hymenoptera; family Apidae; genus Bombus; species Bombus affinis. Next base: position 4,097,542 of record NC_066355.1, on the reverse strand, counting down.
CGCTACATTAATATTCATGCGATTAGAAATACAAATTATAATGTAATCACGTGGTCTATTCATATATTTTACAGAAATTAAATAAAAGTTGTTTTACTCGTAGACTCGTAGAAACACCTATTACTTGTCCTAAGCGCATGTAAATCGAACGAAAGTACATGCAAATGAACTCATAATCTTCCACTACTGTGCAACAGATTTCTACGAAATCCAATAAATCTATATCTTATAAAACAGTAACGAGCAAGCTAATCCTAATTTACTAACGAACCACTTCCACCCTAGCAATAACTTCATCTTTATGGAATACAAATTGGTCTAACCAATCTTAATCTTCTGGAATCGGCGACGCTTATTTTCAAGTGTCTTCCAATTTAATTATATTCCATCCAGATATGATATCTCCTTAGCAACAAGTTAAACCCATCGTTTAACACGTTCACTGTTACGGCGGTCATCCGTGACCTACCTTTCATTAAATTCTATTTGGAATTTTAGAATTTTAGTGTCACGGACTAAATAAGTTTCACCACTGTAAACAATTTACATAACATCGTGAAAAAATAGCGTCGTATATTTCGATTTATTGCATGCCAGGCAACGCGTTAAAAGAGCAGTTCAACGTTTTTCGTATGTAAAATCACTCTGATCTATCGTGTGATCGTTAGTCGCGTGGTAATTCGGTTTTTAATTACATGATGGAACAGGAAAGCGAAGCGAAACGGGACGATAAGACGGTTGTAGAGGCCACGAGGCTGGCGGTGCTCGCAGCATTTTTCAACGTAGCAGGCTTACACACCGGGTCAGCGAAGAAGTGGCTTTTTAAGGAGCGTTTTATTTTCGTAACTGGACGCGACCACCGTTAATCCCGACCTTCTTGCCACGCCGATGATCCGTCCGATAAATTCCGCGGAGTCTCGCACCCAAACAACCGGTACCGTCCTTTTCTCGACCATTATACCGACCTGTCGGGCATTTATTTTCACCGATAACAACAACGTAACGCAGTATCTACTGGCGGGCCAGAGAACGCGGTCGATCGAAAGTCCACAAACGTTTGTAACCTGGAGAACTGGAAGCTCGTGATCCGAAACGAAACTGCTGAATTGAAACATATATCGTGAACCAGTGTACGTACCACTTCGATGTCGAAGGCGAAATTGGAAAGAATTGGAAAGATGTGGAACAAAGCTTTTTATGTAAACAGGTATACGTATGTTGAAACGTGTAATGAGTTTTATACGATTGTGTTCGATCGTTAGGATTAGAAACGGATGGTGGGAAAGAGTGTGATTGCCGAGCGCGAACTACAGAGAACACGAGCAATGGCATTAAGGGGGTTAAACATAATTGCTACGGATTTTTATATCGATCTACTTTGCCACGCTGTTGCGTCGAGATTGAGTGCTCGTGTGATTGAAAGCCGGAGAGATAAATGAAGGCAGAAATTAGATAGCTATAGCTGGTGTGTGTGAGAGCTAATTGAAGGATTCCATTTTTTCTGTCATTTGCATGAGAAATGCGATGGAAACAAGTCGGATCATTTAGCAAGCCAGATCTTTAGAAAATTATGATCACCATTAAGATGTGAAAAATAAAGCGTGATATTATTTTCTACGTATTTGGTGTGAGATTGAATTATCGATCGATTGAAAGACTATTAAATAAATGAATACATTGCGTTGCATGTATAACGTAATATTATTACGTCATAATATGCATTCGTAAGAAATACACGCAAGGTAAATGCGTGAATGAGTACTGTATTTCTTGTGAATCATCTTCTCGGTACAATCTAGGTGAAGAATGTGAAGTATTCAAATGGACAGTATAACAATCTGTTGGAAGCAGTTTCATCGTTAACACTAGAACTGCAGACATCTAAAGTATAAATCTTGTTTCAGAGAAATCAAGAATATGAAAAAATACACGAAGCGACGAAATAAAAAATAGCTTTATCCACATACTTTGACAAAATATATTGAAATTCTCAAAGATTCACTTTTACAAATCTATATATTTATATGAGAAATTATAAATCGATTAATCCACTGTAGTAGTTCTGGTAGTAAATATAGGAAAAAGATGCATAAGAAAAATCGGAAGAAAAATTGTGTCATATATTTTCTACGTGTCTGACTTTCATACGACTGAAAAAAAGAAGTGACAAAGAAGGATGTGATCCAAGCGGAAAATATTAGGTATAAATGAATTAGAAAGTTGTATTTAAATGATTTTCAAGGCTCCTGGCAGCGAGTACCGGCAGGCTCGTGCTCGGAGAGGTAAAAAGTATCAGGATAATCGACACCGTGGCCGGCTCGTTCGGCTTATAATCGACGCGGCTTCGTTAAACGGTGCGCGACGTGCATGGTAATTAAGCGGCGTGGCGTAATCCGCTTTAAAATCACGATAAATCCAGCCCCACCCCCTCGTGTCAACGCTCCTTAAGAACCGTACAATCACTCGCAACAATTATTTCGTATCGGTCAAAAATAACGGCGACTCCATGTCGCTAAATGTCCGTTCGAGTCGAGCAGTTCCAGAATATTTTTTCAGAGATAAACGCTTCCAAATCGAATCGAATCGAAATGCGTGGAAATCGCGAACCAGTTGCTAATTCAATGCACTCGACCGCGTTCCTCATATTTTTAAGTGCAATGTCAGTGATATTTTTCCTTCGATGCGATAGGAAGAATTTGTGGATCTCGTTCGAGTGAAAGAAATCGAGATACATAGGTTGAAATTAATGAGTTAAGTTTGTGTATAAAATACTACGTAATGTACTTAACTTCATAAGTATCGACTAAGGTTTCTATCAATATTTTTGCATTATTAAACGATAAAATACAAAACATCCCTAATGCGCTACGAACCATGATTGCATTACTCCAATATTACATTTGCAATTTTTGTTAACCAATTTAGACCATACAATTCCAGTTTTTAACTAATGCAAATATTAAAAAAGATTCCAAGGATCTGCCGAATATTTCTTTTGTCCCTATCTCTTTTCACATAGATTTTACAACTTTATGAAACTTGAAGAAGCCGAAATATTCTAATATGTAGCATGGTGATAAAGTAATTCTTCTGCGTACTTAATGGCTTTCTGTAAAGTAATACTCAAAAAAATGATTATGCTTTTTGATAATTCCGCTTGATTTTGAATAGGTTGATTTTTATCCCTAAATCATAACATTATTAAATAGCAAAAGAAAGCCGTAAAAGTTCCTTAAACTTGCAAGTCACACTAAAACAGTCTTACTTCGATTAAAAAAATTCTCTTTTAATTCACTTTTAATTCTTTCGCTAATTACGTAAGTTTACGGACGATGCAGCCAATATCTTAGCGAGGGATCGCGAAGAACAATAGCCTCCGCATCGATCGATGCATCCCGATTTCCTAGTTCGTTCTAAGGATCACACCGTGTAACGGTTCCTATCGCGTCAGATTCTATTTCATCGGCGTGTATCGCTTCTGGTCGATCGGTCGCCTCCGGTGCTTCGACAGCAGCGTTAAAGATCGACGAACACGATACCTGCCATACAAGGAGCTCATAATCCGGCTAACCAGAGTCGAACAGAGCCACAAAGAACCGTCACAGTCGTCATATCCGCGTGTCTCTGCCCTTGATTCCTGCAATTTATCAATTATTCAATTTTTCAATGATTAATCGTCGCCTCGGTGATCTATGCTAAGAGACGATGTCGATTTAAATCGAGAATCTCGACTCAGAGAGGCAAAAGATAGATAGAAAGACGTCGAAAGACGTGGTCTGACGGCTACATTCGTTCTACAGTCAATCGCGCGCGTTGGATGTTGAGCGACGAGCGGATATCCACGATCGGACGTAAGTATGTGCGATCTATTCCCGTGCTTCGACATCCGGCAAGATGGTTTCGCTGTGGAAACGAATAACGCGCCGCGATTAAATCTATGGGCCTGCCCGTCCATGACTTCCTCTCGATGTTCTCTAGACTCTGGTTTCTTTCTACAAGATCGACTCAAGAAAATGCGAAACGGAAGAGTTAAATGGACCAAGTGATAAGTGATAGAGCAATCTACATATGTAGATTTTTTATTCCGAAACGCGATCGTTTGGAGGATCTGTTTTGCCAGAGAATATGGAATTTGGAATGTGGAAATACGAGACTTTTATAGCAAATTTGTGTAACAGTTTATTTATTGATGCTTGAGATGGATATTTGGTGACTTATTGCGATCACCTAATGGATATTTATTAATAAATTTTTTAAATAAAAAATAGTTCGTTCATTTTTCTTACAAATATAATATAAATAAATATATATATAAATGGCAATATGTTTTAATGTTTAGAAGAATATTTAAGAATAGAAATTTTTGTGCTAGAATTTAATTCTACCTACAGTTTCTACGGTTTAAAAATTCTGTCATTCCTAACATTTTATCTCTGAATACTTCAATTACTTTTCTTCTTCAACTGAATGGTGAGTAATTAATCAGTGATACCTGCTTAGTAGAATTCCATCGGAGCCATAAAAACAACTGTATCGAGAGTGACACCAAATTTCTTATGAATCCAAAGATAACGAATCCCAGGACTGAAAGCATAATCGATCAACAGATAAAATTGCTATTAGAAAAGAGAAAGCGATTTTAGAGGAATGTTAGGTGTCCCGAATATGCGGTGCACTTACTTATCGATTTCACGTTTTCACAATCGCCATAAACTATCCTAAACCAAACCTATGCTGCTGATAATAACAGGCTGTCGGATAAGTTTGTACGAAAGATGATGGACAGAGGATAGATTTGCAAGTTCCTCCAGATTTATACGCAACGTTTTATAGTTAGAAAGTATCAATTTGGTCCGTGTAGTTCGAAGCAAACGTTTAAACTCTTGACTTTCTCTCCCGTGGATCTAATGAGCGCCATGTGACGAGTTCATTTCGAGTTACACGTTTGTTCTCTCGAGAAGTCGAGATCTTAATGCTGACAAACGGAGACAGAAAATGCGAAAGAGAGAGAAATTGAGGAAAGGAGACTGATCAATTTCAAGGACTAGCGAAAACGAATAATGTATCGGTCGTTTAACACAAGATCTGATACAGGCCGTGTTCGAAGGTGGTATATGAACCTGCCACGCTCTCCTGATACCAAGACTTTCGGATTATGTAAATTATTTCGCACCGTTCCAGCCCCTCGTGCTTGGAAACGAAACGCACTTAAAAATTCGGCAGATTTTTATCATTTGGATCTTGCGTACGACAGATTTACCTGCAACCTGAAGATCATGTTAGTAGACCGAGAAAACAGATTGCAAAAATAGATTGTAAAATATGCACTTCGGTGCTATCTGGGTTGCCGGTGACATTTTTAGTCAACGATCTAGAAAAATCTTTGAGTTCTACGAATTCATAGTTCCGTGCATTCCATGTGCTCGAAGCAATTGCTTAATTATCGCTTTCACGAAGAAACACGTTCAGGGCGAGTTAATTCTGGCCACCGCAGACGACAAGCTAGAGTTTATTATATTTACGTAAACAGAAATTTTCCTCATAATTTGATATAATGATATAACGCAGTCACATGTTACTATCAAAGAATCGATGAAGCTTGGTTTAAACTAAGAAAACCACCGATTGGTTTCGTCCAAATACGCATATCAAATCTTCCATCATGAAAAATGCTTCAACTTCTTACAAAAAAGTTATATTAACCAGAAATATCGTATGGAAATATAATTTAAATCAGTTCGTATAGACACTAAATGGAAGTAAATTAGAATCCAATCAGGAAACTGTATAGACAATCATTAAAATATCGAAAGACTTATCTGATTGAACTAGCATAAAAAATCATAGTACCAATTTATTTTCAGCAAACTTTCAAATTTCCTCCGCTGAATAATAAATTTATAATCTCAGAAATAATGAAAACAATTATCCCAGCGTAATCAAGTACGTCATTGATTAAATCGCAGCTCGATGCAACATCACACATGCACGCGGAAATGAGGAATACGTGTGTTCGGTTGAGTTGAGTGCTGGAGCACTGGAGGCAGCGTGTTCCGCTGAAATTATTATAGCACCACGGCCACGATATCTCGACGTAGACGATACATACGTGGCAATACGCCACGATTCCTCGGCGTTGCGTGTGGGTGACCGGAGCGGGCACGAGCGAGCCACGCACACGCGCGACCTGCCACAGTCTGCGTGAGCGTTAACGCGCCGAGAGGGCACACCCGCGCCCGAGGCACGCGCGCTCCGTGTACACGCAATCCACGCTGCACGACAGCCATCGAGGAAACCGTATGGTTGCTCTTGAGATCCGGCGGAAAAGATCAGGTGGTTGATGAGCAACTGAAGTAACGTATAAAAGGATTCTACATTTTTTAAACGGAAAAATGTGTTTCGTACTTTATTTCTGTAGATACTAGAAAGAGAAAATTTCTATTACTAATAAAAGTAGAATATGTAAAATCTCGTTCAAATCACGATTATAATACAGGTATTACTTTTTCAATGAGTAAGGGGGCTACAAAATTTCGATTCGCTATATATACACATAGAAACCTAATGTTGGTGACAAACATCTGTTTGGAAATTTCAAAATTTCACACAGTTTTCAAGAATCGTAAAATATTTCCGTTGCTAATAAAAGTAGAATAAAGCCTTACTCGAGTCACAGATGTGGAGATTGTAAAGAATCGTTTTCAAGAATCGTGCAATATTTCTGTTATTAATAAAATGAACATAAAATCTCGCCCAAATCATCGTCACATCATACATGTAATTTTTACCATGACAAAGGGGGTTGACAGTCCTCGATTTATTATATTCACAGATAAAAATCTACTAGAGGCAGAAATTCGTGTACACTTTAAAATCAGAAATCACCAGATTTCCAAGAATCGTATTTTTATCGTAGCCAAAAACGCGGACAAGACAGAGCCAGCTCGTGGTCACGGATTATCGGAGCGCGAAACCTTTCCGGAGCCACTTCCCCGGCTGGCGGCAAGCATTTCGCGGTGCTCGCACGAGGTCGCTCGCGCGCTCACAATGCACGCGCGAGCGCGTAATTTATACCGTACGATTTCTATGATTTAGTGCGGCAGCTCGGGCCTTTCTTAAGTACCTTGTGCCTGACGTGTAACCATTTGTTACGTTCCTAAAAGTGCCTGTAGAGCGTTGCACCGCGTCGTTGCGCGTATTTATTAAAATAGCAGGTAGACGCAGGTAGAAGCGTGGATGGAAGAACAACAAAGAAACCATAGGCAACCGGATAGAAGCGGGAGCAGGATGGAAATTGAAAGAAAAAGGGGGAGGGGACGGCGAATAGACGAGGGTGGGAAAAGAGGAAGGGAAGTAAAGGAGAAAGAAAGGTGGAAGATACGGCGTAGAGTAAAGTTTCTTCCTGCTCTCTGTCTGTCTCTCCCTCGATGCTGAGTTTATACTGGTAGTACTAGTCCCATTAGTCGGTCCAGGGATCTGCTGGCGCTCATAAGTTAGCAACGAGCTGCCGCTGTTGACTTGCTCTTTGAGTAAGTACTACTCGACTACTCCCCCGCGAGATAGCGGGCCTCGTGTTCTTCCAGCCTGTCGTTCCCTCTTCTCCCCACGATCGTTTCGTCTCCCTTTCACTACTGTTCGATATCCAGGTTTCCATCTCGTTTTCAGTATCCACCGGTGGCTAGATGTCCTTCGTCTCGTCGCGAGGATATCGCTGGAATAGGATAGGATGCTCTTTTATTTTTATCCACTCTTTTCTTCGTCTTCTTCCTTTTTTCTTCTTTCTTTTTAATGCTTTAGCTATGTTACTCTGTCGTGGTTGGTTGTTCGTGTTCGATATTTTGTTTTTCGGTAATTCTGAGGTAGATGTGTGTACATGCATGTGTGTAGGATCGAGGGAACGTGCATTAACGTCTTACCAAGGAATTTATTAGATTCCTCCGATATTCCAGCACGGTGATTTCTAAATATAGGTGCGCGGGCGAAAAGCACCGCTCGAGGAGATCCTGATCGCCGAGGACGACCGGGTATGCTGACGATAACGAGGACGATCGAGCTAGTTTGTTGTCACTTGTTTCCTCGTTACGACGCGACGGCTGGATTGCCGGTGAATTGGCCTTAAGTGGATTAGATCGCGTTTCTGACACGATCGATTAAGCTGACGTGAAGTCTGATCAGTATGCAGGTGTTCGATCCATGGAAATAATTTTTAAATAGGTAAAAGTACAAGTGGAGCATCTATCGACTAACGCCTCGATATGTTAGAGCTTAAAGTACAGTAGTTCGGATTAGATTTGTTATTTCTTAAATCCAAGATATTTTTCAAAGAATGCAAATTTTTTAAAGCTTGAATTTTAAAAATTCTAAAAATTGGAGGCTCTAAATTCAGCATAAAAGAAGATAAGCGTTCTACGTTTTCTTTTTTTTTTTTAATAATAACAATAATTCTTCAGTATTTGCTCTTTAAGATATAACAAAACAATGTACTTAATATAAATAGCGAGGAAAAGAAACCAATATTAATATATATCGCATCTATTAATATCATTTAGCAAAAGCGAAGATATTTTGCACGTCACTTGCAATATTTCTTTTATCCTCTTTTTAAAAAGCAACGCATGAAATCCACTTAATTTCCAATTTATTATACATTAATATGGCACGTTGGAGCGTTAAAACGCATCCTTTCCTCTCGTGACTATCGGTAGATCGATAAATCATGAGGCAGGCTACTTGACACACGTTTCTCCGGCCCCCTCGTTCGGGATCGGCCGATCGATCGTTCGCGTTCGGTAATTACATCGATTACATTCCAATTACGTGGTTGGTCGGGCGCCACCAATCGCGCGAAGAAAAACCTCGCCACTCCCGTGACCACAACTTAGGACGTGTTAATCTTCGAAGCTCCCACGTGTTCGAACGTTATACGATTATTATTTGTTCGAAGAAAAGAAAAAAGAATTGACGTCTTGTTTAAAGTCGAAAGCGAGCCGTTCGCGAGAGAATATTTCTAATTGAATGTCAAGTGGTTACGCATCAAGCGTACAATGAAGCATTGTAACTGCGTGGAGAATTGTGAAACTTTTGACTTGCATGACACGAGTTGTACGCTGAACGATTTACGAGATACTAGGCAACGAATATCGTGTTTTCTATGCTTATTCGTGAAATATTCGCGCCTCGGTAACGCAAAGATATTAGCACGTCAGTCATAAAATGTTAATAGATCCATTTCTTTTTGTTATTCGATTCTATTGAAATACGACTACGGCCCTTTCTAATACTATTTTTATCTGAAGGTTCTCTATTTTAATAATAGAAATATGTATTTTGATACGTTTCTTGTTCCTTTAATTTGCTTCTTCGTTTAATTTCTTCTTTGGTTTTATTGCCCCAAACGCACAAAGTCGAAAACACGATACTTAGAAATTGATGCGCCAGATTCCATCGGTAGCGGCGAATGTATATAACTATTTCATGGATAATCAGCGAGTTCACACTTCTTCTCGTACCATACGTTCTTTCCTCTCAAACAGCTTTTTCTCTCCATCTAATTTCCGACTTACATTCAATCAACTTATTTGAAAGCGAGCATTTCTCTCATTAGTCTCATCTTGCCTACGAAAGATTATCCCGGAACCACGCCTACTAATAAGTATCTCTTTTAAACATTACTTAACCCATCAACAAGACACCATTACACACGTACGATGAAACAAAATCGATATATTATTTTTGCCTGTTGACTGGTTCAATTAAATGCAATAGCGACGACATGGCGCTGGATTCATTTCCAACTGGATAAACCGAATAGAAAAATCTCATTGACACCTGTAATTATCGCGCGAGCAATTATCCGCGGTGATATGGGCGTTTCACGTAAGATCAGAGAGGAACGGGTTCATGCCGATTCTTATCGATGATCTTCGTACCTTATCGGCCAACTCATTTTCTTAGATACGCCAACGCTGACTGTATTTAATTACGAACCAATGAGTCGGTGGCTTATTACCCCCGCGGCCGTTGCATAGTGTTAGAATAGAAATCAATCTTGCTGGAGATCGATTAAACGCGATCGCGGGTTGGTCACGGGTGTCCGGCGGAATCGATTTTGTTTTTCGATTTAGCCGCGGCGGGGAAACTGGCTGGTACGATTATTAGGTTCTCCGATAAAAATATTAAGCGGGAAATTATCGACTGCATAAAATGTGCGTGATTAAAACAGGGTGGGGGACCACCAGTGGGGTGAAATCGAGATCGTATCGAGCCATCGATAATTAAACCGCTGATTTATGCGTCATATCCGACGTTGTCTTGGTCCAAGTTTGAATTCACCGCAAAACGTACGTTTGTACGAATCGTGTATAAAGGGAGAAGGGCGTTGAATTTGAAATATGATATTCCAGGGAGGAAAGTAACGTTGCGGTGAATTGAAGCGAAGCGTTAGAAGAATTAATCCTCAATATATGTATCACAATTTCTTATTTTGATTTGAAAACGAGGAACCAATAATTGCAGTACACAGATTACTCTATCTAAAGCTAATTTTAAAATATATCAATAGGATATCTATAATCGAAGTTATAAAGTGTTAGTTCTAAGACTATTGCGTATCTTAGTTGTTTGAAGATGTCAAAATCCTTTAGAGTTTTTTAAAATTTTAGAGAAAATATCGATAATAAAGAGATTATATGTAACTTGTATTTCTTCTATAACTAGCTTATGAACGATAATATTACATATTTCTACGAGTTCCTTGTAATACATAATGTATTTGCTTGATTGCCTTCTAAACCATATCTGCACGATTGCTTTATAATTTATGACGTATTTATAGTCTTTTATTAGATTTTTATACAAGCTGTACATAATTATACCGCAGCATTTTTTTCACATTACGAATCACGCTTATTCAGAATCGTTCCGCGTACGGGTTTCTGGAAACACCTTCCACAATAATGAACGATTGGCGAGTTAACAGTGTCGATAAACCGACGATCTTAATGTTCGATCGTTCTCCGAACACCAAACGTCGCAGTGAACGGTTTCAGCGGATAAAGTGGTTCAATTAATAGCGCAATAAATCCAAAGATCGACTGGTTTCGCGAGCGGAGAAGTCTCATAACCATACAGGTACCCATATTAAATACTCTGGCGGATATAAACATGGAACAAAACACGGCTCGAGCGAACTCAAAGACACGAGAGTACCTGCACGCGCCACAATTCACAATGGAAAACGCGGTATCTCGAACGAGGCTAAATAGTATTCGTGGCACCGATACTAATAGATAGATATCTATCGTGTTTGTGAAATAATATAAGGGCAGAGACATTGCCAATCAATGAATTTAGAAATCTGCCGAACGTAAAGATGAAATAATATAAATTATATCATAAGATTATGTTGCTATGATTATGAATGCTATATAGAAGTTCTAAAAATTATTATCCCTTTGCAGTTCCGGTTACCTACGCTAGTCTTTTCCAGAGAATGGGATATTAGAATCTCACTCAGCTGCAACATATTATAAACAGCATACCGCGTTTGCGTTACAATTTGATATCGATTAGTTATAAAAATGTACAAACACGACTAAGATATGGGCTTCCAACAGTATCCAATCGAATAAACCAGCAGAAATGGGACGAATCGTATAGAAACGTAAAAATTGGAACTAGTTAAATTAGCAGTATCTAACTTCTTTGAAATATTATCAAAAAGTATCAAATGGATAGTCTCTATGCACAGTAAACACTTGCAACCCTCTTAACGGGTCGCCATTAAAATCTGCGCGTCAATCTACAAGGTCCATTAAAATATCGGCAGAATCGCCGATCGAATACGGAAAACTCGTACACTCTATCAGCATATATAAGTACAAGGGTGTGCATATCGTGGCGCGGAAGGTAGCGTCGAGCGTCATCAGGCAGGCAAGCAGGCAAGGCAAGCTCAAAGAGGCTCGTGCTATCAATGAGAAGTGTTTTACAATGTAGAACCAGTAATGGCGCGTCGAGCAGGGCACCGCACTGCGGGCGATATGCAACAAAACAATTACTAAATCCGCTTCGTTAGCCACCGCCGACTCTCTGGTTGCCTGGCGTTTCTCCGTTGCACGCCACCATAAGTTAACCGGCGACGGGGACTCTCGCGGCCGGCTCGCTCTAGCGTTCTCTGTTGCGTTGTTACTTTGTTACCGGTATCGAAGCTGCTCCAGGACTCGCGGAGCTAATAGGCTGCCTGTAATTTTAATTAGATCAACACCCGACACTGTATCCCCTTTCGAACCGTGTACGAAGATTTTTGTCGGACCAACAATTTTTATTCTTCGATCTTGAACGTGTTCGTGGCTATCCTTCTATTTATACCGAGGCTGGATCGCTTGAAAATTAACGATACACTCCGTGGATGAGTATTGTAGAAGTTTACAATGTTATATGATATAACATGAAGGATAAACTAGCGAGAAAGAATGTCATAGCGATGGAGTTCACGAAGATTTCAACGCAACGCCCGCATAGGAAAGATATTGAAAGTTGGAATGTAGGATAGTTTACTTAGCAAAATATGTAGAATCTTTTAACCAAATGAGATGTGTTAACTCGAATTGTCAATTTCTTGGACATGGTAATTCCTTTATTTCAGTAATTTCATCTCTCTGGAAGATAAATTACATGCGTCATATTTATACTTGCGACAGGCTAAAACCAAACTAACAGAAATTGATCTATACTTACCAACTTTTAATTCCGCGGTTACCAAAGCTCTTGCCTAAGAGACGATCCGAATAATAAGTCAACAAACTTAAAAAATGATATTCGCGAAGAAGAAGAAAAAGAAGATGAGCGTCAGTCTCGATGTTCCTTTCGTTTCAACCAAGAAAAGGAGTTAATATTTCAAGCAACTATTCAGCATAGCATTGAACCGAGAAACTAAAAGGTGTTGTAACGATAGAGAGATACGATTGGGTCAAAAATCGTCCAAGGAGCGCAGCAGGGTTAACCTGAATTTTCTTCGAAAGCAGGAAATCAAGACTGCTTACACAACCAGGGAGTGTTAATCTCTAGAAATCGCCTTAATTACCCAATTCCTACCAAACAGCCGTTAACACCGTCAATGTTATCGTGGCGGTGTATCTCTAAATCATTGCCCGCTCCAATTCATCCGTCAGAGGAACGTTTCATTTAGCGGGGAGCTGCTTGCATCGGCGTTTCCGCATACGAATAAACGTACGACGATTTATTTCCATAGAATGGCGGAGAGTTTGAGAGGCTGATTGGCGCGAAATCACGGCCGGCCGCAGAGAGCGCGCGGCGCACACGTGGACATGGGAAGAAAATCGCAGTGGCTGGAACACTTGGGGGGAGAAGCAGGCCGCGTATGGGGTTTTGTGCGGACCGCCGATTACCGATACCGCGTAATTTATTGCTCCTTATTCGCGAAACGTGACGCCGGGCTCTCCGTCTCGTAAAGTGCTTCCAGTTCTGAGTCACGGGGCCCGGCTTCGGATTTTTGTCCAATCGGGAATGTCGATAGCTCTGTGGCGCGCGCGGCCGCCGCGGCACCGTTCAACTCGAACGAGCTACGGCCACAGCACCACCGATCTGTAAACGCGTCTATATACGAATACAGACACGCGTACCAGCCTAACACGGCCGATCGTCAAAGATAAAGACACAATAACTTTCTAATATTCGCCTAGGAACACTCTGATTCTCAAGCGATCTCTACTATTTTCTATGTTGTTCCGATGTTTTTGATCGAATGGCGGTGGGGCGGTTGAAAAATAGAGATAATTGTCTCGTAGTTAGATATGTGCGTTTCGGGATTTAGGAACACGGAATTTATGAAAGGCAGCTTCTATTCATTCGCCGCTTTAGAATCGTAAACGAAACGAAAATTTCACGAGACACGCCTGTTGTTAATGTGCGACAATGTCTATTGTGTTGATAATGATGTTGAATTTAACTTTATCTTTTTTTTCACCTTTAGACAAAATGCTTTACCAGAATGTTTCCGGATTTACAGGGTTAAATCGAGCATGGGCTCTTCGTTGTCATAAAACAATTGAAATATCACAATAAAAATATTTTAGTGACTATTTATGATAGTGATGATGATGACGAGTTGAAATAAGTGGAACCAACAGAACTGTATTTAATCGGATACTAACTATATACACGGAGTTCTACCAATGTCGAAAACTTCATCCTCTCAAACCGTGCAATCTTAAATCCTCTCACCTCAAAATTTCCAAAAAAAATTTACATTTCCAATCAATCGAAATTTCAATACTTACACTTAAACAAAACTCTTGATCTTTACATCTAAACGCTTTATTCAACAAATGAATTGCCCAAAATAACCTGCCTCTTCCTCCTCAAGAAGGCTACTTCTAAAGCGTATTTCCTCCATACCATAAACTGATCGACGCGCAGGTTTTACGTAAGCAGTAGATCGCGGAATACGTACATCCACGGCACGTCGATGAGAGAGGAATAAGGCAGCAACACGTGACTGCCAAGAAGCGGCATGCGAAATCCCCTCCTTGGAAGCGTGTACGTGTACGCGAGAGGGACGGTAGACGATCGGTAGGCATTGCTATTTGTCGAGATAGTATCTGGATGGGTGTAGCGAGTTATTACAGTCAGAAGAGCGGTCTCTGGCCGTCGATGGAAGACCCTGAACCCCGTAAAACCTCTTCGTCTTCCTCTTTCACCTTCTCATCTCTGCTTCTCCTCGTCTTTATCCGCTCGCTTGGCCGACGCGCAAGAAACGGGAAACCAAAGTTATCGATGGCGAAAGCTCGACGAAATCCGTCGCGCGGCTATCGATTATCGATCCTACTGGCACGCACCAGACCCCCCACGCCATAAACTTATACTTCGTCATGCTAGTCTGCATACTACTTCGTATAGTTTCTCCTGTTCTTTCTTGATCCGCAAACTTCTTGCCCGCGACAGGTCGACCGTGATTCACTGACTTTAGATAGAACGATTCCTGATCGAGTTGTAACATGTGTCGCAAGTCTACAACTATGCTCGATCTCGATTTGCTATTGGTCATTGTTGATAGATTGATTTGTGGATCTTTCGTGAGGAATCGCAGGCTGTTCGTTAGATTTCTTATGACAGCAGGATTTAAATAGTTTATGGGGCGAGTTTCGTGCTACAAAGTGCGGTAGTAATTGCGTTATACTCTAATAGAACTGCTATATATAATTTTAGGGTCCGTGATCGAATTGCAACTGTCAAGCTTCCCTTTGATAAAGCACCGTGCTCTAAATCATTATGATTTTTAATTCCATATAAAACGTTAAATGTTAATGGGGCACTGCGTTCGTCGTTCAGTTTTCTTTTAATTGTTTCTAAGTAATACAGCTTTGTCATTTATCCTTTTTGAAAATTTTCTAGGGGACGGTTATGACAATTTTAACAATAAAAGTTACCCGATTATCTAAATTCTATTTCACTAATTTGTCAGTTTCTCAATAGTACTAATTGGAAATTTCCTCGAAGCCCTGTATCGAACCGTTTGCAAACTTTGTCACTCGAAAAACTTGCAGACTTATCGCAATATTCTGTAATACATTCTCCATCAAACGCTTCTATAAAAACATTTCAACAGGATTAGTAAAAGGCATCTTTTCCAACTCATGGAATCATTCCACGCAGCTAAATAATCTCCAATCAATGTTGCGCGAAGAATTCTCAATTCTACTTTCTACGCGCGGCCACAATTCCGCTTGAAACAGCGTCGAGCGTATTGTCAGGATAAAAGGCAGTACATACTTTGTGAGTTATCGCGGCTGAAAGGGGCCAGGGAAATGGCGCCTATGCGTTTACGCAGCCACGTGTGGGCCCTCGACGTTGGCGCCACGTTGACCATCGATCCACCGCAAAACCAATAATTTACTGTTGCGTGAGAATAATAATATAGACAATAATATCGCGTCGTAATGTTCGCATATCATGGTGAACCCATTGTGAGGGCCCGTGGCAAACTCCAGTCTCTCGATCCATGACGGTTATCGATAAACGTTGCTGCTAACCTCGAGCACGACGCTCGATGTCGAACGAGAAACGCGTCGAGACGCTTGACAGCCAGTGTGGAAAGTGAGTTTATGCTGATTTATCAGCTCGTACGTCGTCGAGAAACACCGCAGGGAGATTGAAAAGCTTCCGTTTCGATCTCGCTCAGGCAAATGACGGTAAAACTATTCTCCAATGGCCGATATTTGTCAACGTTTGATAGCGGTTCGTTGGTAAAACTTACTTTACTGATCCTACACGTGGGTGCTTTACGATGTTTGCTGATTTAGTAAACGGATTTCAATGATTCAAGACTTTTGCTCGTTAGGGGGTTAACTTTAAAATAGTGTTATTTTGCATTTATTGGCATTTATTGATCTACCTGTCGTCTATTGAGCTTCTATAGTATCATTGATACTATACGTGTCAGCTGACGATTATGAGATACCGAGCATGCTTCCTTGGTAGAAGTTTAGATTGTAAGACTTGCGATACTTATTCTTTGTTCTAACTTTGTTTCATCACTACTCCAACGTTTCCTGGTATATATATTTATTTATTGTTTATTACATTAGATAATTATTTGCTAACTCGAGTGTTTGAAATTTTTCATTACGGATAAAAATTTCAAGTAACAAATTTAGGAGTGAAATTTTGCTAGAAATTTTGTCGATACTTCAATTTGCTTATGGAGGATTAATAGCAACAAATTGAAACCTATACATTTTTATTTGTATCGGGTAAAGAACAGGATTCACATCCGCGTTCGCTTCTCGAGATTTCTGTATTTCTTGAAGAAAGTAAGGGCAACCGAGGGAAGAAATACAAGGCAAGAGGCTTGATTTAGTGACTTTGTCGAGTGACTCGTGTAACGAGGCACAGAAATGATTAATTTCATGGTAATTACCGGTTAGTTGGTTAAAATTACTCGGCCGGCTCGGAAACCTTCCGCTCTCCGTCCGAGATTTGTGCGTCTGCACGATGCGACGTATAATTCAACGGTCCCGGAGCTAGGTCGTTTCTAACGTCCAGGCGGAGACAGACGAAAAAAATTACAGATCGTCTCGTTAATAACCCGACAAACTCTTGGTGTATTCTATTTTCAGCAAATTACAATGACCATTCGTTAATTAAATGACGTCAGACTCTGTCATCTCTACTTTGAGCAACAAATCTACGAGGAAATAGATCTAAAACCTGTGGTGTATAGAACAGAAAAATAATCTTGAAATTCCATCTTGTTCGTTTCTATCCAAAGCACAAAACTGTGCTGTTGAATCAATCGTCTTACAAGTTTCGTCGAATTACATTTACCTCTGTAAGAGCTTCAAAGGAGAAATTTCTAACATGTAACGCTCCAAACTAAACTTTGTAACCTTGCTTTATCCACTTAATTCAATATATCAAATTTTTGGTAGAGGAGGGTAGAGAAGAGAATAAAAAGAAAACGATACCTACGTCAATACCAATTACAAATAGAAAAATAACCAACATCCGAAGAAATCTTAAACATTCATCAAAAAAGATTCGTCTAACGCAGCTCAAAATTCTACTATCACAGCGATAGTCTCAATCTTCCTGATTTTAAGGTGCGTAATCGCAAACTAGGAAGAAAAACAAGGAAAACCGTAAACTTGACCAAGTGGGTAGCGCGAAGTTGTGGACAGAGGTTGGCAAGAGTGGGCAGCCCAAGTATCAGACGAGTGGGTGCGATTCATCACAAGACCGCAAACACGGTAACGCGTTATAAGTCTCTCTTCGCAATGACATCCATCACGAGGAGCCACTCTGTCTGTTCATTTTTCATCCTCCCGCTCCTACCTGTTATTTATGCAAATGAGGCGAAGAAAATGAGCGCGTAGAGAGATGATCACAGCGTCGTCGCCGATTGTTCTGCAGAATTTTTCACGCCTCGAGTCAACTCTCTACGTCATCACCATGAAACATTCTCGACACGTAGTAAGGCAGGTGTGTGTTCTCTCCATGATCGAACGATCGTCGTGGGAGTCCTGCATCTTGGAAACGTTCACGATTCATTCAGCTTGGGGATTTTCCAAGTTCCACGCTTTATTGTTCAACGAGACATCGCGAAAATCGATGGTGACCTTTCCCACAATGTACTAGGAATCTGGACAAGAGTTCAGTATTTCCCACAGGTGAGTCTGCGTGAATCGTCCCCACGTTCGCTCCCCCATGGACCAGCAACATATGCTACCCTTGAAACCAAACTTCACCCCTCTGATTCTCACAAATGGAAAATCGAGTTTTCATCGGTTTTATCGTGTTCCCGATGCTTATGCTGGTATTTTTTCAGTATATGCCCATTACCAGATTCAATTTTTCTGGGTGCAACGGGGCATGTATAATTTTCCCCTCGAAGACACGTGATGGAGCAATTTGCGGGCAGGTAGTGCGCTCCATAAGACCATGGATAGATACGAATCTTTCGCGCGATAACGTGTCATTACATTTTGTTACGACTCACACGTTGTAATAAATAACGCGCATTTTATTGAATTCAGAACAATATAATTATGCAGCTCGATTACGGGCTCGAGTAGGATAGAAGGTATGTTTAACGGGTTTTAAGCTGAGTTTCGTAATCAGCCGAGACGAGCGCGAGAAGGCGAATATATTGTCTTTGCGCGTTTGCTTGGCGAGAGATAATTGAATATGAGTTAACGATGCACGTAATATGTTATTAAGCGTACTTTATTATCACGCTCGTATAAAGTGAGATGTTTTGAATATGTTACAAATAATTCTTATGAAATATCACGGGCTTTATTTCATGAGAATTTGGTTTGGTAACTATTGCCAGGTCAAAGGAAATATTTTATTTCGCCCGATTCTTTTCAGATTTAATACGTACCATTTATCTCTCTCTTCTATATTTATCACTCTTTTCTATGTTGTAATCTAATTTGATAGAAATACATAAATGTCGAGATAGTGTTCTATTCTCATAGAATTCAGACACTTCACGATTATGCTCTTACGAAGTAGCTTTCGTCTTTTAAATATATAGTTGCACCGACTAACGAGAATGCAGAGAAGCGTCCGAAGAGACAATCAAGGAGCTCTCGCCGGTCTCATGGCGGCCGATTGGCGCTGATTTGCAGACAATAGTTGTGGAAAAGGGTATGACTGGTCTCGTGCCGCGACAATAGACACGTGGCTATCGCGTGCTGCGGATGGCAGTTGACTCCACGTGACACGTGACAGGACAAACGAGGATCGAGCAGCGCGGAGCTTTCTCGAACGCAAATTATATCTATGGAAACGTCAGAAACAGCAACGTTTGCGAGGATGTATCGCTTGCACGATCGTAGAAAAGAGATTTCTGTTTGCGATACTTACGCGATTGTGAGATTTATGCAACCTACAATCGAAAGAATGGCCATATTGTGAGAACGATAAATAGGACGAAAAGTGATAGATCGAACTATCGAAAAAGCTGTCAACTTCTAATGATTTTATTCGTTCAAAAATTAGAAATGCAAAATAACTTCACGCAAAACAACCTTACTAATTGCCATAAAAACGCGGAACGTTTCTCTAATGCTATCGCAAATCTCTTCAAATTTATTTTCTGACGTCCTCCGTTGCGCTCGATACGAGCACAACGAGCTCAGATTGTATCTATCTCGTGCAACGAGCGTGACTTTCGAATTTTCCCGTAAATAGCCTAATTTGATTTACGACGCTATAAAGATCTGCCGGATCGTTACTATAAATTATCGGAGAGCAAACGCGCGGCGCCATAACGGTTTCGCTTCCGATGGAAAGAGTGGCACCGATTGATCCTCGGCGCGAAAAACCTTCTCTGCATCTTATCACGAGGAATCGTCGTACGGAGGAGGAACACGGTTGGTGTCAGCCATTAAGATGTCGTTTTACAACGTGTCCCTCGAGCGTTCCAACACGTCGCCTGGCGTTTTTAATTAATACAGCTTCATTAGCGCCTCGACGATATACCGGTGACACTAGCGCCACGTTGTCTTACAACGCGTTGCACCGGTTAATGGTATCACTGCGAGATTTCACGATCGAATATCGATACTCCATTAGCCGGCCGTTATGAGATCGCTCGCGTAACCGGCTTTAATTAATCCCGAGATATGACCTAGTTCCTGTGGGCGCACAATCGAGCTCGACCACTCGTACTGTTACGCTCAGAGATCGTGGGCTCTTTGTGCGGGCACCTTGTTTAATTTAATTGAAAATTCTGAGTTAAGTGTTTCTGTGATTTATTTGTAGGATAATTTTGAGCAGGTTGAAGCAACATGTAATATCAAAGACACTTGTCAAATTAAAAAAATTTTTTTAATAACGTTTCTATTAGTCAGAAGTGAGATTTAAAACACGGCGGAATTGAGTAATGTGAAAATGGAATGGAAGAATTGAAAATTATTTTAAATATAGAAGAGAATTAAAAAAAATCTAAGTATTTGAAATCTAAATAGCCAGACCACAATTGCTTATCAAATATTTGAAACACCAGGTTTATTTCAGCTATGCCACATATCGAAAGAATTAAAGTATTTGTAAAAATCGACAAAAAACATAAAAGTTGAGTCTATGCCCGAGTACGTTAATCTACTTATTCCTACTGTTTTATGAAATTGTATTTGATGGTGTTGTAATTTATGAACAAAATACCAGACAGAAATGAGCGTAAAAAACTTGAAAAACCTTGTTTTACATATTACCGTAATGTTATCTCGCACTTAGCCGTAATTTTTGCACGATTATATTGCTATGCAACAATGTTTCAATTTTTCTTGATTCAGGTTTTCTAATTAACTCGACTTGATCGACACACAAGTACCAGGGTCGCATTCTATGCTCTCCGATCAACGCTGTCTGCCGGCGAACTTTCCGATCGCGTATCAATACGTGTTGCACGGCGATCGTTTTAAGATCGATCGTAGCACACACGTAATCCGGGCTAATTAACCCGATAATATGACCCAGTTAGTTACCGACCCTTTTCCAACATGTTGTGCGGCGCCTCGGCCAACGCGTTCACTCTACTGCATAAAACCGCGTCTACACTTACGAACTCGTGTACAAATTTGCATACGATTGATAATGAAATTTTTCCTCAAAATGATCTCTTTCTATCATTTCCTCTGCAATTACAAATTTTGTATTGTATTACTGTTGTGTTATTATTATTATTGTTATTGTTATTGTTGTTGTTCGTAGCATTATATTGTATTATTATTGCGTTATTTTAATTTCATTAGAATGATGGTTATAGAAAATTTTCTTTTGTTTGATTAGTGACGTGATAAAAGATAAGATATAATTATTGGTATTTGTTAATTAGCAATTCGTCCTATACTAAGTACGCTCGAACGTTGAACGATAAAATTGAGGTAATTTGATGAAACTGTAATGTAAGCGTATATGGGGCTTTATATGTGCACCGAGAGCCTGGCTCGTTTCGTAGAGGTCCATCAACGATGGTAACGCGCACATAGAAATTGGCAGTGGAGCCGGACAGCCACTAACGAGCTGAATTAATTTATATTCATTGAATTCTCTTCTGGCAGAACCGCTTTTCGAGAAGTCATAATAAGAGCACCGCAGGGCATTTCGATTATTTAATGTCTGCTTCGCGTCTCCTTCTCTTGTCTCTTTCCTTCATCCGTCTTCACCTCTCGTACGCCAATCGATGGTAGAGAAGAAAGGCTTCGATCCGCAGCTCTAGAATACCAAAAATTCTGCGAAAATACGTGAGCACCGTAGCGTAAATGATACCAAAAATAAAATTTAGCCAATGTAGATGACACTAAATCTTATGACGTCTTTTTTCTTAAAACTTAAAGATGGATACAAAAAAATAAAAAGGTACTACTTGTGAGGAAACAAGAACTCTGAAGTTTCCAAAAACATTTCAAAAACCAATTACACGTGCCCTAAATTTCAAGAATCAACCTTTACTAGTCTCTTTAACAAATATTTTTCCACGTCCCAAAAGTTACTGTTCTCCGCCCATATCTAAAAATTTCAATTTCCGAGAGAAGGGTGCTCCAAGCTCCACTTTCCCACTTTCGATACCACTTAATAAAAACATGTGTTAATTCGATTCGGGTCAAGGATGGTAGTAGCATCGAGCCCATTGGGACACTTCGGTTCCCACAGGTCCGTTCGCATAAATTGTCTGTCCATAGAACGCGAAGCATATTGCCGTTGTTGACAAAGGCCATAGGGGGTCCGATGGGCCCGTATCATCCCCACGCTAAAGAGCAATCACCCACCGACAGCATCATCGGGTGCATTCCCGTCGTCCACCTTCGCAGGCTGGGAAACCGTGACCACCATCTCATTACCGGTTCCCATGGGTACGCGTGCGTGCATGGGGTTGCGTGTGCCACAGGTCCTCGATGCTGCAAGGGTGCATCGAATTATGTAATTGTGACGTGGCTACGTTGCCTGGTGACCAAGCAGAAAGCACAGCTTCTGATTCTTGCGTGTGAACGATTTTCGATAGTCTCTTGTTTCAGGGGTGTCTCGTAATTGGGATTCGAAGGAAAAATGTGGTAATGAGCAGTTAGACTCGTTGTTCTCGATTGAAAGGTAATTCTCAAGCATTGTTATGGCATACGAAATTCATGGTTTATGATCTGTGCAGTATGGTGTGAGTCATGAAGTTGCCAATTTTCAGGGGAGATTCTAAAACTTTGAAGATTCTGAAAATTATTTAATTGTGTATGAAGAGGCAATTTCTTTCACGTGATGAAATTTCTTATGTAAAATTTTCGTTAACGTAGGGATATAAAAGTATAGATATTATATAAGGAAGAACGTTCGATTTGCATTTTATTACGGAAAAGATGAAAATATGATTTCAAAAGCTGTTAAGAAAGGCAAGAGTAGAGGGAAAAATATTTAAAAAAATCCGACAAAATATAAAAATACTAACACACAAAAGAGTAGAAACATTTTACAATATTTTTCAAAAATTAATAAAACGTTTCTCCCTGATGAATAAATATTCCTGTCTCAAATCGAATGAACAATCTGTACTGCACAAGCGTAGAAAATGAAGAGCGTACGCATCACTGGGGGTGTTGCACGCGTTTCGTTTCGTTCAGCTTCCTCGATTCGGCAAAGGGTGTTTCTTATCTTTATCCCATTGTTTGCTACTAGATCATAGGCTAGTAGGAATCACGTGCACGTCGGCACGTGGCGAGAAGTGGCTGGATTCGCTATAATTCAATTCCGACCACGTATCACGTGAATACAAGTAGAAAGAATGCAGGCAAATGAGAATAGCAAAGTGGAAGATCCCTCTGAGAACCATATTTCGACGTTATTGTTTGCCTTTATCGCGCCGGAACGTGGCTTGGAGAAAAATCACGGAAACGACCCGTACATCCGCTATCGAAAGACACGCGACCATTCTGCACGTGCATCCGTGCGATGCATCCGGCCATTTTTACGAACATCATTCTGAATCGCAGATCATACGATTCAGAAAGATTTATGTCATAAGCTCTCTGCTATTTGTGGTCAACTTAATTCTATCAAGAGAGTTAAAGATTAATGAAACGTACTCTTTTTAAGATAAGTGATTTGAGGGCCTCAAATAGAAAAAACATTGTTCTATTAAAATTTCACTTCACTTCCAGCTTTCTCAAATTAAAGATCTTGTCACTGTCCTAGAACTTCTCTCCTGAACCTCTTGTTTAAAGATAGATATTTTCCAAGAAACCCAAGAATGTACTGATCAATAATTATAACAAGACGCATTTCTTTATATTTATTCTTTGTAACAAAATACTACTCCTAATTTAATTGTCTTCTTACAAAAAGCTTTATAGCAGCCAGTATATTGAAATACTCGATGTTACGCCACCAAAGTTTTTCAAAAACACAAATCACCTATACACCGGCATCAAAGAACTCTCCCCTATTTTCAAACTGGTTAAAGATTCTCTCCTTGGTCAACAGATTACCACAGTCCAAACTGTATCAAAGCATCGCCTCGCTATTCCTCGCATTACAATAATAAACAGACTCCTCTTGAAACCAGTTTCTTGACTTCTGTCGGTGCGTTCGCACCCAGAATGAATTATACCCCGCCGCCGATCTTCGAGGTTCATCGTGTACACAGAAAGACCGCCACGTCCGCCATGAAATTTCGATTCTCCGGAGCAAGGGGATAGGGAACAGGTTCCCTTGACTCATCTCCGTAGGAGCCACCACGATGAGATCCCTCGATCAGCCGTGAGCTATTTGAGGAAGACGAGAACCGTGATGCGGCTACAGCTCCCCCGTAACACGAGCTATCCTTTGGCTAATAAAGTTTGACAGTCGGTCAAACCAACGCCCCACGGGAACACCGTGTATACCTTTCCCACACGCGACCACGGTTTTCCGCGCTCATTATTGCTTTTAAGGCGGGCGCACAATGAGCACAACCGACCGCATATGCCGCGCGACACTCTCCTCTCTGCAAACTGCCCCTGAAATCGAATCCAAACCAGACCCTTGGGGGACGTTCTTTTAATCTCGAGGCTGCTGTTCCTACGATAACGACCGATGTTCCTAGTAAAAAAAAGGTGGTCGCCATCGACACGCGCTCTAATTGAACGTTCCTGCGTCTCGTAGAAGGCAATTTGATATTCCGTAGCTGGTATTTGATGATTTCAGTTGTGAGTAGTTCTCGGGGCTCGTTCCCAATGGGATTAATTGTGGAAGAAGCTTGGAGGTTCATGTGTAATGTTGGCTGAAATATAAGAATGCATTCAGAGATGTATCATGTGGTAAGATCGATCGGGTACCATAGGCTGATTTCTGCTTTGCGGGAGAAACAATTTGACGAAAAGTGGATAACTCCTTAGTTGGAGTTGTTCTTAGCTTGGGATTTTTAATATACAGTGCCTTGTGACTAATAGAATTACTATACGATAATTGAAATATAATTTTTGTGGAAGCGCGGTGAAGTAATCTCGTGGTTTACGAAAGACACGAAAAAAGGGTAATTTTTATGAATTTGTTTTAGGGATCATGGATGAAGTAACCGAAGGAAATTTTCTATGCAATGATACGATTTTTAGAAAATCGATTGAAATTTCATCTTAGAGAAGCGATAAACAAGAAGTACGTATCCAAATAAATATTTCACAGGATATTGTTATATGGATTAACCGATTTCTCACATAGAGATGAACCACTTACAACCTAAATTCCTGCGAAAATATAAAGTCGACCTAGTTCAATACACACTCATAGCCGTATTGAAACGAATCAGTTGCACCTAAAATCGATTCGTTCATCATCTTACACATCCTTTCTCTAGTACAAAAATCAAAACGGTGTCTGGCAAATGAGGCGGGATAAATTCTCGTAGGAAAAGGGCGAGGCTGTCGTGGAACAGGCACTTAGTTCAATCGTCTAGAAATCCTCTATGACGCACATCCGCCGGTGAATCAGATGACAGCGTGCCTCTCATACGAATCTACGCGAATCTTTCTCTCTGTTTCTCTTTGATCGAACGTGAGAGAGAATCAGAGGCCGTAAAAGAAGAAGAGAGCCAGCCACTCGTACCAATCGGAAGCTGGTTGTTCTGCGCCTCACCCCCGGCTCTCCCTTTCCCTCCAGGCTCAGTCTGGACTGCAGGGTGGCTGATAGATTAACTGCGATTCACTTTGCAGGCTCGCACGTACGCGCGTACGGCTCGCGATCACACGCCGGAAGTCGATATTGGTGAGGTCGTTTCATTCAATTCCTTTGATGCGATGGACCTTTCCCGGTAGCCACCCACTGGGCTGCTTAATAAATGTTTTGTTGCATACCTTTTGTACGATACGCGGCTACGAGTGGCACTCACAGTTATAAATTATTGTGCGATTGCGTTACGTCGAACGGGCCGTACAGTTTTTTCTTCGGAGGATGCAGCCGGGTTCAGTCGGTTCAATGTTTCGTAGAAAGTACGCCTGGTCGATAAAATATTTTGAGATATTTAAGGTGATAAAAATTTAGATAAGATGGTTAGAATTTCCAAGTTACATGAAATGCAGTTAATGACAACTGAAATTTTTCTTTGTAGCTTTTCGTATTTTATGAAAATGTTAGTTATAAGTATACATAGGAATTTTATTAAGAATTCATAATAATAAGTAAAGGTATTATTTAGTCAAAAATACTAATAGAAATTGAATGATCAAAATTCCAGAATAAGATTATAGTCCCAGGTTACAGTTCTCAGAATAAAATACATTGATCAGAGTTTCGAAGAAGTTGCACAAGATAAAATGAATGACAATTGAAACCTCTTTCGTAGCATTTCATTTTTACCACTGTTGAATGTTAGAAGGGTGTTAAGCCTTAACGAAAATTCCATTACTAACAACTAATAATAGCTGACTAATAATTATCTAAAAAAAGAATATCGCTTGGAATAAGATGGCCAATTTTCTAAAGAAGGTACTCAAAATAAAATAAATAACAATTAAAATCTTCCGCTTCGTATCTTCAATTCTTCCTATAAATATCAGAAATCATTCCAATAAAACTTCGATAAGAATCGAATCCACAAACGAAATTTTAATAAATCTTATTACTACGATCGACGATTAACGTTTCCCAAGAGCCAGCATTAAAAATGTTTTTGCCAGTCGTAGAAACAAACGCGCACAATGGCGAATAACTGGGGAGATCTAAACGGCGGTGTTCTATTATGTCATCAGACGAACAAAGCGGCATTAGAACCGGTTGCAAATAGGGGTGCAATAAATCTCGCCGAATGAAGGGGTGACTGGTGGTGCAAAGAGGGATGCTGGAGTCGGTGGAAACGGTTTTTCGTAAAATCACACGGACTGGTGCACGATGCAGGTCCCTGAAAGTGGCACGTGACCTCACGAGCGTGGGACTAGTGCATCATCGTGCATGGTCGTTAAGGTCCACCATGAGAGGGAGGCGACCGATAATATTGGCACGAGGCATATTGCACAAGATCTCCCCCTTTTTTTGCCCCCGTTGATGTTTCCACCCTGATGGCGACGGGGAGGGTGGTAGGTTTTCACCAAAACCGGTCCACAAGTATTATCGAGTCGCGTTTTACTCGGCATTCGCATGGGAAAGATCGAGGGGTCAAACGCTCGTGAATATTTTTCGAAAACACTCATCCATCTTCGTGTGACGTGATCGTTGAGTTGTTTGGAGAGATGCCTCGAATGGTCGGTAAAATATGTCTATATTATTTTCTATAGACAGATTTTCTGTCATGATTCTCAATATTCGTACTTTATATCCATAGAAAAATGAATATTAAAATTTACAACCTCAAAATAACGGATAAATTAGAAACGATAATGCATTTATGGGAAATTTAAAAGTATAAACATATTGATATAATATAGAAATATATTTATATATATATACATATATAAAATGTTCAGAATGCTCGTTACAATGTTTGACAGGTGAGACAAATGTCTATTTAATTACTTCTATAAATTTGCATAAACATAATCGATATTCTTCTGCTTCTTTCAGTAAATCTCTAGTTAAAATGCATAAAAATTTGTTCACGATATCTTCGAATAAGATGAAGATTAATCTTCGGAATAAATGAAATGAGGTTTAAAAAATACCTTACAAGACTACCTGCATATTTACCTGAGGTTAGCATCGGTAAACGAGTTAATTCGCTCTCGAGTTCGTGTGAATGGAAATGGCCCGCATACGTCCAGGTGTGATCCACAGACGCGGTTTAAGTCGATATTGAACGACAGATTAGAAGATAACGATCGATGTAGACCCGTATCGTTTGATTGGATGAAATTGACCGAAACGCTTCACTAATATAGGTGAATGAAGTGGGCGTGCAATTATGTGGGAGATAAGGTAGCTTCCAGGAACGCAACTAACCGCAATTGATATTAATGGGCAATCGAGGAATTTTAGGTTCTTTCTTTGGCGGGACACCGTTTGGATTTCATGGAATTTAAGAACCAGCCACGTTTTTGTCCCATTAGAATGTCTGACTGTTCCGTTTTCAGATCTTACATTGGATATCTCGAAGATTCCATAAAACGTAGATTACGTTGGAAGTATGTTGATTATAGTAATTAAAGAATTTCATGTTCTAATGATTGTATTAATCAAAGGTACCGGCTTTGGAATTCAAGAATCAACTGTTTCAGAGAGATTTATATCTTCATATAAATTTCTAAATGCAACAAAGACAGTACTTTTCACTAGTAGAATTTTTTCTAGTTAAACGCATCTATATCGATAATCAATCAGGATTGAAATTACATTTGTTTTTCAATATTTGCCTCGCGAAAATTCATTAGAATACGACTTAAGGCCATTCGAAACGGCGATTCATGTAACAAGGAAAAAGTTCTTTGTGTAATGAACCCGGTTGATGGGAGTAAAAATGTGCACGATGGTATCTTGACGTACGACAATTAATTAGAACGAACAGCCGCGGTGCACTAATGACGCGTGAATGATTCGGACCAATCAGTAGTTCAGAATCGCATCCGCGATGGTCGATGATTAATAGTTCGCGATGCGGAAATCGTGGCTCGAGGAGTTTGCGAAAGAATCCCATCTGCGAAACAGTATAGTTTATATCCTGGCGTTTCATCACTTCCTTCGGCATGGTGAGTGAAACGCTATGTAACAAGGTAATCGAAGGAATTAGTTGACCAGGATCATTTCGAGGATCATCTCTTTCGAAGTGAAACGCGAGATCAAGCCAAAGGTATTAAAAATGATCGCAGATCATCTAGAGGTCAAAGATCAGAGATCTTACGAAGGAAAATGTCCATCGAATCGAGCTTGGCCACTAATTAGTGCTATTGTCGTTTAGATCATTTGTAGATCTATTTTTTGCATATTTAAAAATTAAGTAGAATTAGAAGTTAAATAGGTCCCAATTATTTTCGATAGATTAGGTATTTGTTAGTTACTTAATCCAATCTGATAACCAGGTCAGCTTTTAATTAGAAACTTTTGTGAAATAAGATTGGAAGCCAATAAAGAAAGATTAATTTTAATTAGATTGATTTTAGTCCCTGTAAATGTAAATATGATATAATTTATTCGTAGCAAAAATGTATCAACATATTTGAAACTACATGCATACTGTAAAAAATTGAAAATTGGAAAACTCACAGGGCGAATTAACTTGTCTTTTCCTCTTAATAAATTAATAAAGGAATGGAAGGATTGCAAACTAATAAATACCATTCTTTAACTATCTGAGATTTAAAGATAAGTACTACCCACGCACAGGATCATCCTGGAAATCGTATGTTTCAAAAAATCGAATAAAGATTGATAGATCCATCCTTCTTCGGTAGAACGTTCGAAAGTGACAGCCAGTATGAATACAGCTTCACTCTCCTCTTCTTTGATCTTGCGTCAGCGGCTGCTAATGCGAATAAGCTCTTTTAAATTCGATTAAACAAGTCGGAGCCCCGACGTTAAAGAAACGAACGATCGGCCGAGAAAAATCGCCGTAACGAGGAGCCATTTATCCCATTCATCAGGACACCTTTTGACTTTCATTAAGCTCTACCCCTTTAGAAAATAAACGCGCAATTGAACAAAAATTAACAACAATTAATTGCGGCCGCGTTTAGCGCAGCTGTTTCATGCCGATTGTTGTCGACGGTTTAATTTAGTGGTTCGTAACATTCCCGAGTAAATTTCCTCTGACATCGCACTCCGTAATTTATTGCGGCTTTTATTCATTCCGTTTCAAAGAATTTAATCGATAAACGCGGCACATCCCACCCGTATGTTAATCGTGGAATTTTCCACCTGACGGCGTTACTACCATGACTCGTGTTATCTTGCAATCGTGTGAAAAAAAGAAAAGAAAAAAAAAGATGAACCATAACGTGTATCCAGGATGCACGCAGTATTTTCTAATGTAACACTCCCACGCACGAAACGCGTGCATCTCGAGCGGGGTGCATTCGATTCATCATTGTCGGTAGCAGACGAGCGTTTCACATCGTTCCTGCTCCAGGCTTCTCTAAACGCGATGACGCCGCGACGAATTCGTTCGAAACGGTTCATTCGACATCACGGTATAGTTACGCCGTTGCTCGATTGTCAAAGCAGGAAAGAGTTCACCTTATATACATATGTAAGATAGGGAAGAACGTGGAGCTATTATTTTGACGTTTGATGGAGATGTTTGATGGCTGCGGTTTGGGCTTGATTAATTGGACGCTTGATGGAGATGAATCTTATCTTGTATAAAGATTTTTATTGAGATTGGTATTTCGTTTTCTCTGAAGCTTTTAGCGCATTACGGGCTTGTTATATCCTCCGTTTCGCACCACTTTTATATTGCTTTGTGAAAAACTTTCTATTAGTTCTGATAGCTTTCATCATATACATTCAAAGAGATTTTTTGGGTGATTTTAGTAAAGAATGGAATGAATCAAAATATTCTTTCCTTGCTATATCCTCAACGTTCTATAAGCTTTAACATTCTGAACGCTTTATCGTAATTGTTTTTATGAATTTCAAGAGATGATCGTCGGTTCACTTTGTAAGGTAGAAAGTTAAAATCACTGCACTAGCCTACGACAGAAAAAGCTATATGTATTCCGTGGAGAAGCTGGCAATTTTTCTGTCGCAATATTAACGTGGTGAACGCGTGGCTATTGTATTATCGCGCATGTATGTACTAGCACGATGCACAATAGCGTCCAGAGTACCCTAATAAGTTGGCGGCGCACACCGCGCGACTGGCAGGCCACCATATTCGCGCGAGTTCTTAATTACGTGTTTCAACACCGGCCTATGACCGGTTGATATACGGCCGCGGCGTCGTGCACAGTAATATCGGAAGAAAAATATCGTTGGAAGCGGCGGTAAAACATGTAGGTACGACCGTCGGTTCACCTGAAATACTTAATTGCAACGATAATTATTGGGACCGGTAGAACGTTACCAACGTGTCCATGAACGAACGAAGATTGGACCGGACAAAGGGGAAAAAAATACATCACTTAAGAGGACAGTGGAAGACACGTGTATTATTAAAGATAAAATTCTTTTGTCATCGATTTAACGATTGTCAGATGTAACGGTACAATCGTACAATACGACCAGCTAATAATAACGACGATATTGTCTTTATTATTGCTCGTGAGCACATGAAAGAACGGCAAGAATAAAATGTGTCTCGGTATCAATCATGATCTGTAATTATTTTTTAACGAAGGATGACCCAGTGTACATGTGCAGAATTCTTTGTAACCATGTGTCCCCTTCCTCTTTTTCTCCGTATTCTCCTTTCATTTTGTCTTATTTGGTGCCGGTTGAAAGAACCATAAGGGATCGATTGTTTTCTGATCGAATCGGTACACATGTAGCGTAAAAAGAATGATTGTTTGAATTTTACGAGCCGTGCAAGAGTTATGTATGTTTCAAGCTTTCGTAGATCAACTACTCGTAATCAATACAGTTCATTATGTATTATTATCGACATTAAAGTCGTTAATTGATAATATTTATGGAGATAAGTGGATGTCTTAAGAATTTTAATCTGCTCTTTCTTATTTGAAAGTTAAATAATTGATCAAGAATTATTGAAATGATCAAAGTCCATCATATAAGTCACCGACTATCTGTACGTGAAGCTTCCTCTCCATAAATTTCAAACCTAACCACGAATACAATTAATAATCGGCATACCTCGTTCTTCGATACAGTGACAGTAGATTAATTCTGGGATTAGAAATGCCGTAAAAAGATTTTTATCTTCGTCCGTGTCTTACTGTAGAAAGCTACGAAAAGGAAATCGAAGATGACATGGAATTCATTGTTAAATTCCAGGATGTGAAATGGAAACATTGGAAGAACAATTCTACCGTAATTCCAAGCAATCTTAACCTACATCACGAAACTTCTATGTAAGTCACGTACTTCTACGTTCTAATCGAAGCTGCGGAGGTGTGGAATGAAATTTATCGTCCGATTCTAGGACTTAAAATAAAAAGATGGTAAAAATATTTTTACTATGATTCCAAGCAATCTTAACCTAAATCATGAAATTTCTATGCAAAGTAACCTGTCGTTCAATTCCAAGATATAAAACGAAACCATTAAAAAGTAATTCTATTACGATTCTAAGCAATCTTCGTTTAGATCACGAAATTTATATACAATTAAAGTAGAAGGTATGAAATGAAATTTAGAATTAACGATACGAAACGAGAACATTATAGAAATCTTCCAATTTTTAATTCATCCTGGGATTCTATGGAAAATGTGCCAAAAATGCCAAGATGATAGGCGTTTTAACATACAAAGTGCATGTAACCTACATAGACGTTCGATAGTATGCTCAATTTTCCATCGAACACAGCGAGCACAGGTGGAACAAAGGAATAATAGCCACATTCTCAAGGCCAAGTACGATTATCTTTCGATATGGGTATCGATTTCAGATGACTACCGAGCTGTGTCCGAGCTAGTCCTCCTTTAATAGGATTAACGGTACTTACGGTGTCACTTGTCGGCTCCCCATAAACGAGTCCGCTGTACGTTCAGAAGATATACGATGGCTATTCGTTATGAGGGGACTGAGCGTCAAAATTAACGATTTGAAAAGTCAAGCTTAGCGCCGCTTCTGTTGCAATTCCATAACTCATGCGCGACGGTCGTATGCGCGCCCGTCAAACAAAGCTTTCAGCGTTTGTCAGCCACATCTCGATAAATTAATGACAAGACATCGATAATCGCCAGCGTTGGTCACGACGACGAGCGACGAAGATGCTTGCAAAATGGAAATTTTCACGAGAAAGTAGTAAGGCTCGGCGTAGACTGTATTCAGTAGAAATGGACACGGTGGTCGGACATACACGACCGTGACTATAGCGATGAAAGGTACTGAAATTTTTAGGGTTTTCGATGATTTTAAGAATTTGAAAGGCAATAATAATAGAATAACAGAGGATGTAAATACTGCTTTTATCGTGATTTTTATCCTGACTCTGAAAAATTGAGATCTCCAGAATGCGAACATGATAAATGGCAAAATTGAGTGGAACCTTTTCTTAGATGAAGAAACAGATCTTTGTTTACAGATAAGAGACTGAGATTAAAAGTAATGGGTTTGTTCTTCTCAAACATTTGAGCATTATAAAAGAAAGGTATTTGAAAGGATAGAAGGATTGTAAGATTATCTTCATTTACAATGGCTACTACAGAAAGTACTGGTACATTGTGTTTGTTCTACTGCAAGTATATTAAGTTTCATATCATTTAACAGTAAAATCTGATCAAAAAATGCTTCGTTGGAAAGTAACGATATGTGCCAATATTTTTCATAGCTAGTGTAGAATAAGCAATAGGGTAGTCAAACGAAATAAGAATTTATCTCATAATAGACTAATAAAATCCAAATCTCCTGATTGAACTGTCAAAAATTTGATACTCTGGTCTACATTTGAAGCAGATACGAAACCTCGTCCATTTATCACTTGTAAGAATTAGTATCTGCTTCCATTGACAAAATTTCTAGAGTCAGTATGTCACAGTAGCACGATCGTTATTCTTCTCACGCGAAATAGGTTTGTTGGTTCGTTATCTGGTTGAGATAAGTGGCCAGTACTTAGCAGGTAACGATCTTTATTATCGGCTCTGTTGGAGAGGCAGGCACGAAATTAGAGGACAGTTCGACAGGCCTGTTGGTGGTACTTAATTAACGGCGTGGTAATCGGCTGTACGGCTTAATTGATTTACAAACGTCGTCGGCACCGTGCCGTCACGATCACGATCTCGATCGCTCGGCCGACGGGATCGTGCGCCGACAATTTGTCTTGCTCCTCTCATGACCGGAATCCCTTAACAACGATAGGCGCCTCGTATGCAAAACAAATGCTTGCCAAAGGTTCATCATAAACCAGATTAACAGTGCTTCAACTATTTGAATCTAAATTTCTAATAAAAGAAATTAAAATCTAAATTTCCATAATTTTCTAAACATCGATAATCCAGTCTTTACTCCGAGACCTTTTTTCGGAATTTCGATATTTGGATTTACTAAAAGTTCATGAATTCTTCGGCAAAATTCGCACTTCCTTTCGATTCAATTCAACGAGCCAATTTTATTTGTTAATTATCACCGATTAATTTAAAACAGAAAAGATTTTGTTCGAATGCAAGTCGACTACACGCGTGCTACCTGACGAATACTCAATCTCGATTTTCTCAAAAACGAAGCTCAGGAAAAACTTTTTCTATTTTCGAATTACTTGTGCATGAGCAATCGCCTCCTCTCCTTTTTTACCACGGTTTTGGAGACACCTTCAGGGAATATTGAATGTGGGATGTTAGTAGTTATTATAAGAGCGTAACATATAAGGAAGAACGCCTAAGTGCATTTCTATCAGCGCTCATTACTTTCTCGGAGGAGTGTCAGATCGCGAGTTGAGTACGATAAGCGAGCAATGCATGTCCTATCCTTTTCCTTCCCTCGCGTGGCTTCGAATCGGTACACCAATCTTGCCGACACACGCAGGTTGTCTCGGTCCTCGTTCCACGCGACGATCGTCGGTGATCCTTTGTCGCTCTCGTTGGCCTCCGATCGGCGACGTGTAAACGGCGCCACGGTTAAGGGTCGGTTACACAAGGAGTACTAGAGTTACACTTGGAAATCGAGCGTCTAGCGGCACGCTCGCGCCGCGCGCGTGGGCGTGGATCGCGCGATCTTTGCGCTAGAAAGTCGCGTTTCTTGTGAAGTCTTCGCGTGCGGGGGTGTAGAGCGTTTCTTTGAAGGAAATCGTGGTGGTAGAAATTCTCGAAAATTGCCTGTTACAGGTTTAAGGGCAAATTGGAATTTTTGGAGCGATCGTTAGAAATTATTTTTTTATAGGGTCAATAAGAGTAAAATTCGTTATTTGTAGGGAGGAAATTATTAGATTCTTTTTTACGACATTGCAATTTCTAAATTGTGTTAGATTGTGTTAGATTGGAATTTTCGAAGCAATCCTTTGAAATCGGCTTGATCTTTTTGCGATGTTCGTTGAAAGTTTGTACTTTTCTGATAGAAATCGTCGAAACTCTTCGACTCTACGAAAGAATTCCACAAAAAGAGAAAGTTCGAAAATTGGCACAGTTAATCGCTAAACTTAAAAGATCCAAAGGATTCCTTTTACCTTGAAACACGTAGCATCGGAGCAATCGATTAACTTACCGCTCGTAGAAGCATCAACGTCGAGACGCTCCTCGGTGAATGGTCCCTCTCTTTCTCTCTAGAGAAACAGAGTAGAATAGAGGAGGTAATAAGTTAATGGGCAAGTTTCACAGGGTGTATCTTGAGGTGAATGAGGAGGAAATTAGCGGCTCGCCTCGAACGAGTCAAAATGACTTATAAGACGTTCGTGGAATAGACAACGCGCGCGCCTAACGTTGCACCGGGTCCCATTTAGGTTGAAAAGAGATGGAAAGAAGCGATGCCACGAGTGCATCGACGACACGTGGTGGGCGTCGAGAAGATTCAGTGCCGGACGAACGCGCCAAGCCCAAACGGCATTTCATTCGATTCCTACCGCCGCCGGCGGACATTAAACTCAACCTGTTTCAGTTCGATCTTAGCCATATTACAACCGAGATACTTCCTCTCTTATACGCGGTCTTTACCAAGAAAAAGATTGTCGATCTCTCAATTACTTCGTTATTCAAAGTATTACATATTAAATGTAGCATCATATGTGAGCAACAATAGAAGTATTATATGTTAAACGAACGACTCTTCGTGCGTTGAAGCTTCGAGAATCTTGTAATATGGAAATTTTGTAACCTTTGGAATAAATGGTAGAAGATGAAGGGTCTAAAGAAAGTCGTGATTATATTTGTTCGTTCATTTCATGTTAAATGGTGCATTAAATGGCATTAAAGGTAATTCAATGACTGTCATAGTCTAAAATGGCAAGAGTGTACCGGGGTTTTGTTTGTTGAAGTTTTGAATGTAATAGATATTGCATAGAATAAATGTTACGAGATCGAAGAAAGTCCTGATTGTATTTCATCGCGCAAACCATTCTCGTCAATTCGCTGACGATTCAATGGCTTGAAATTGCGAAACTGTATTTTTATTTGTTAAAGTCCTCTCTATATATAAATATAATATAAATACAAGTTTGTAGAATCCTTTGGAATAAATACAGGAAGATTAAAGAAAGTGGTGATTACGTTTGTTCGTTCATACGAACGATTAAGGATGATTCAATTCAAAAACAGCATAACTATCAAGACTTCGTTTATTAAAATTATACAATCTTATAAATTATAATTTTATAGATTGCAATCTTATAAGACGCAAAGTAGGATTATGAGCTTTCGAATAAATGTTGAGAGATTAAAAAAAATTGACTATTCCGTTTGTTCATCCATTCCATGTACAATGGTCGATCCAAAGACTACTTTGCTTTAGAATGACACGATTCTATCGAGACTTCGTCTATTGGAATTTCGAACGTAATCTTATGTTAAATGGCTAATTCAAAAGCTACGCTGGTTTAGTATAACAGGGTTCTATCGAGACTTGGATCGTTGAAATTTCAAACGTAATCTTATTAGACTGAAATTTACAGAAATGTAAATTTGCAGCTTCGAGGTAGATACATATGAAAGGACCAACGGAGGTTGTGATTCTCTTTGTTCCCCTACTGCAAGAATGCGATGAAAAGTAGGAAAATTTGCACTTGAATAGAGTCAGAACGTACGGAAACCGTAAAATGTCACTGTAGCGTGCGAAACAAGAGAACTTTGCAGTTTAACGTTGCTACTGCACTAAATTTTGTTCGATCCTATCTCATCTCTGTATCTTCCACTTACAACTAACAACTTCACAACCTGATTGAAATTCTCATTGCCTTCTTCGAATCAAATCGAATACATGTTCATTGGTAGTTAGCTTCTTGCTGTATAAAAATTTGCAAAATTTAAAAAAATCTACATTCTAACAAAACACACTATTCTTATCCAAGGATCTCAGTTTATTTCATTGTATAACTTTTTTATATAGTAGTCGATAATTGGAAAAAAAATTTCTTATCGTATCTTTGCGAAACGTTCAAAATTTAGAACTGTCTATAATTCAACAAATCACTTCACTCGTGAACGTCAATTATAAATACAAAATGACTCACGACGTCAAATTTTTAATAACGTACAGCCATAGAAAAAATGCAGAAACGAGTGATTTCATTGGCGTAACAATGGGTAAAGGGCCTCGTGTAAACAGAAAAGGTTTCCCCACAACGCTGGATATCATTAGCTGTATCCGCGAGCGCGGCAATTTATTCGATAGTCGATCGACTTTTCAGATAGTCGATACTACCGAGCGAACGTGATTTACACGTGATAGAAATAAGAGCGTTACCTGGCGTACTCACACCCAACCATATACAAATACACGTACAGATACTCAATTTGACACAATCTGTTAAGCGGTACGCTAAAGAATTGTGATTTGCTGTCGGTCGTTGTTGTTTAACGGGTGCACGAGCAGAAAGTTTATCCATCTAGCTATTTCGGAATTTTACCACGATGTCCGAATGAGCAATTATTTACACAGAATTCTGTACCACACTGTAGAGGATTATGAGAACTGTGACACGGGTTTATAAGTTACGAGTGAATATGTTGCTCAACGAACATTCGTGGAAAATTATCCTGCATTGTGGAAAGGGCATGTTGCTTGTAGACTATACACATTTCTTGTGTGATATTTTAATTATTTATTATATAAGCTAACGCATTGGCAGCATCGCATATTAGTTCTGTTCGATTAGGTTCTCGAAATTGGATAATATAAAACTGTAAAGTAATTACGATTACATCTACTTAAGTATGTTAATGCGGATATTAAGGTAGTTTATTAAGGCACTAGAGTGGAAAATTAATGGTTTCCAGCAGTTTCTAATCAATTTATCGTATTGTCAAAATATAAAAAGAGGAAATAAAGGCACAGTTTGATCGGAAATTTTTGACAGCCACCATGTGTAGACTAGATATTATTCCTTAGGAAAAATAGATTTAGAAGAAATACCCAAAGTACAGGGTATTTCGAAATTACTTTAATAGACATCTAATTATTTATCCATTATCGACGCAC
Organism: Bombus affinis; assembly: GCF_024516045.1. Classification (NCBI taxonomy): domain Eukaryota; kingdom Metazoa; phylum Arthropoda; class Insecta; order Hymenoptera; family Apidae; genus Bombus; species Bombus affinis. Next base: position 4,059,393 of record NC_066355.1, on the reverse strand, counting down.
AATAGAAAATGATTAGAGATAACATCAAAGGCTCCAAGTAAAATATTTCTTCACCTGTATGTAAGTGTTATTATTACAGGTAATTGCCAAAACAATTTAAAGTTTATTTACAAAGTAGTTTCTTTCCGCTACTGACAGCGCATCAGGCATATGAAGATTTGAAACACTTTCATACCAACACTTTCCCTCGACATCACCCTTCTCAAACTTCAATCTAAAATATCCGAGCATACTTGAATCGCAAATTTCACGCACCACGTGATATTATCCTACGATCGTCATCTACGAGGTACAAGAGCACATAGTATATTTCTAGCGGCACGTAAGCAACGTTAAAAAAGGAAGAAAAGAAGAAGAAAAAATGATCGAACGCCTGTGGCGCGTGCATTGTACGTTAGCAGGTCGACGATGGTTTTTTAATTCGAACGATCAAGGTTCGGTCCGAGGGGCTCGATCATTTTTCGAATTCACTTACCGTGAAACACGGCATTACTGTTCCGCTCTCGGGCCTCGCTGCGCGCAACGTATTACCGGTGTTCTCCCCTGGCGAAGATAAATCAGTCGCAATTCCCTCCGTAACTATCGCGCCGCGCGGCTTGATTGTTTCATAATATTTTTCATCGAGGACACGCGGCCCTCTCCGGCCGTCTATTCTAACGGGTATATACAGAGAACACGTGTAGACGATCGAGCATAAAACACTTTGTTCCGTTACCATTTTCCTCCCTGTCCCCCCCCCCCCCGCCCGATCAAATTAATTTATTCTACTCGCGGCTACTCGCGTGTCCATTAAAGCTTCACGTTCACGATACTACCAATCGATCGTCGATAAATCGTCGTCTGTTATCTTTGTTTACATCTGCTTTATACGAGCCTTTCGCGGAAGCTGACTGGATCCCGGAGGATCGATGATCGACCGGGCTGGATCGATCGATTCTATTCAGAAACGATCGCTTTTATCGTTCCGCTGCTTGCGATAAGAGACGCAACGATGCGTTCATGGGGACTATCCACGCCTACGAGCTGCCACGAGGCAATTCGTCATGCGCGAGTAACGGCGATCTTTCGAACGCTGAAATTATCTTGATAAGGAAGAGGGTGGTGGTTTGCGTGGCCATTGGGGACGTAAAATGTCGAGAAAGACGTTGAGAGATTTCGTTTAGATGGTTTAAGCTCTTATAGGAATTAATAATTATCTTTGGAAGAAATCTTATTTCTTAGAATTGAGGATAGGTATAATTGTATTAATATAATATAATTTCGAGGAAATCGGAAGATCTGCTTTAAAGAGACTAAGATTTCATAGAAGATTTTTGGAAGAAATTTTCTCCTTACGATACAGAATATACAATAATACACTAATATGTATAGAACATAAATAGAGAGTTTACAGAGCCTGAGATTTCTTAGAGAAAGAGCAGAAACAAATATTCTTAAGATTTATTCTTTAAGTTTTAAGTATAAGTTTAATAAGTTTTATTCTTCGGATTAAGCAAAGATTATAGGGAATATTAAACACGAAAGAGAATTTTATACAAAAACTTGCAACTTGTATCGGATAAAATGTGAAATTGCACATTGAAAATTCCCTTCTTAAAATGTTTTCGCTAACAAATTAGAAATTCCTCTTATTATATGAGCTGGAAGAAGATTTACATTTTAAGTTTCATTTCCTAAATTTCTTCCAACCCAGAATAATTATATATTCAACAATCCCTCTAGATACACCGATCCCAACGTCGTATTCCCAAAATTCCCTATAAAAAATACTTTGCGCAAAGTTCTTCGGAGCCGGTAAGTATAAATCCCTCGCGTCGTATGATTCGTCAAAGTCACGTCGATGAAAAATCAGGGGACGTAGGAAGTAAGCACGCGGTCGATTGTCTACGAACAGCCACGCTTCAACATCGATACGATATAAATTTAATTACCGGACCCGTTCATGCTCGAGGGAGCAGACCCCGGTGGCCCGAACCAAACAATCACTTTACGTGAAAGTATGAAAATAATTCCAAGACGGAGGAAGCGGACCGGTAGGCGGTATCCCCGGCGTGTGTGCACGTATACGATTTCTCTCTCTCTCTCTCTCTCTCTCTCTCTCTCTCTTTCTCTCTTTCTCTTTCCCTGTGTGTTTCACCGGCGGCGATCCAACGTGCACGCGTGCCTATTGCAAAGATCGTGGAACGATCCTCCTCTCTCGAGGCTCAGGTGTCTCTTTCACCTGTTCCAAATTCCAGCGATGCAATTTCACGGCGATCGTGCACGCCATTGTGCCGCTCGTATCCGCCATTGACCATTACGTGCTTACGTGTCGCGGATATTTCTATTATTAAATTAATTACACGATCCAGCCGCGGAGTCAAGGATAACGTGGTTGCCCCGCGAACGTGTCTACCGCGGAAGAAATCGTTTCTACGATTACAACGCGCGAATTTTCACTAATGTGAATCCTGTATCTGCTGGTTTCATTGGAGAAATACAATTTTTTAGAGGAATAAGTACACGATTAAGAATCGGTAGCGGAATAACGTGTTACGAAGAATGTTAATGGGTATTAAGCGTACTAGAAAAGATTTTCCATAATTTAACGCTAAAACTACCGATAATCGACACGAAACTATTTCTAGCAACACCAGTCAAAATGACTGGCCTTTAAAAAGTACGTAATGATAGAATATTTTTATATTGATTGGTTTATTACTTTCTTACAGAAGCAATCCCATATTATGTAGTACATTTTTGGTATTATTAATCCATCTGAGACCATGATCCCTAAACGAGGGTTGACACATCTATAAAATTGTAGAATCAGTCATTTTGACTGTTGTGGTAATTCTAGTGTTAGCATCTAGCGATTTAGCGATCGATCCGGAATTTTCCTGATATTTGATATCATCATATTGAATAATACGCAGTAAAAATTGTAAAAACATGTGGGAAGTTGTACAAAACGGGGAAACTGGTTAATTGGGATTCGATAAACAGATTGCAGGACCCTTTTACGCTTTGACAAATACCAGTCATTTTGACTGGTATTGGTATAAGTAGCCTTGATACAAAATTATTTTGGATTTGAATATATAAAAAACAAAATAAAATTCATTATATTATTCTTTTAGTTATCATTGCGAGAGTCATTACATCATTGCAAAAAAAAAACTATAATATGAAGTAAGAATTTGAAAATAAAATTATAAAACCAGTTGATTTGACTGGAAGTTCTAATGTTAAAAGAACGATGATTTATCATAGTACTATAATTATTTCAAGTTCTTCAAACTTTATTAAATAATTGGATCCGGAAAAAATAATGACAATAAAGTTATTAAACGAGCCCTTGGAATTCCCTATTGTAACAAAAATAACAGAAAAAGATTCAATAAAGTAAATTAATTGGAAAATTATTATAAAAGGAATGTTACGATAACGACTATTAATGAATTGAATTATAAATCTATTTATAAAATTCGTGTGGAAGGAGGCTTCGAAAAATTTTAATAATTAGCGCGGGCGCGAAAGAGTTAATGAAACTGTTATCCAATGGCCCTTAATGAGGCGCTGGAACGAGCAGCTCGATAAAGAAAAAATCGTCTCCAATTTCGTTCACATAATATTGAACCGATACACGAATATCGCCAGCTCATTAAGAATCGGCCAGCCGATATCCCGCAATGATTTATCGGCCAGTACGATGGTAGTATTTCACGTGTTAAATTGATAATCCTCGCACGGGCCGAAGATTACCGGTATCCACCGGCATACTAATTAATTGCGGTTCAATCATTATACCCGGCACTTAATTTTACACGTGGCTCACTCGAATCGAATGCCTGCACTCGATAAACACCCACGATCGTAAAATATATTACAAATAAAAAATAAAAAAATAAAAGAAGCAATGAAAAGGAAATAGTACGATGTAAATAGAATTTTCTGCTTTTTCCTTTAGCTCGAAGCGGGTTTAGCGGTGGTGGATTTGAATTTACAGGCCAGATATATGCGAGCTACTCTTCCTGGATTTTCCTGGCAACGTTAGGCAAGCGTTAAGGTTTATAGAGGATTCTTGGCTTAGCGCTATCTCATTGGTTAATTGCGACTGTCAACCGGGCTTCGTGATTTACGAGACCGTGAGCAACGATATCGTTTCGTCCTTCTCCGGCCACGGCCATCCTAGATTATCGATTCTTCTCGTAGAACCAGTTGGTTAACATGGCCACGAACGCTCCGGCACCGCGATCCCCGTGTCGGGGCTATTTCGCCAACGTAACAAATGTGTAATAATGATTCATATTCGTAGCTCTTGGAAGTCGTGTCACATTATTTCTACTTACTATTATGCGTCGCGGATTTTTGGTGTGCTATGGTCAGCTTAAAGGTTAGAGAAAATGACATTCTATGAATAGGACAGGTCGTAGAAGAGGTAAGAATCAGAAGACAGATATCGTGGATGTATGAAGTAAAAGTAAAATTTTGTTCACGATCAAAGAAAAAATACCTTCTGAATCTAAGTCGTGAATTCTAATTCGATTATCCGCTCTCTAAATTAATAATATCTCTCTTGAATCTTCGAAACGTGTGTCAATTAGTCTTCGACCGTAAATGGTATCATTGATATTGAGAAAAAGAAGAAAGGATTATAACTCGATATAAATGGAGAATATTTGACACGAAGAAGGCTTATAACAAATAGCTACGACTCTCCGATAGAAGGTACTAATATCTCCATTTATTTTAAATTTTAAATTGTCCCTTCTCATTGGCGTCGGTGAACATCTTTAGCTTAGCTACAAGTGTCCAAGGATTATACTACGTTTAAAATTCCGTCAGTGGATGAGCTTTGAAACGACTGTCCAATAAAATACACGAAATTAATTAATGGAAATACGTATGAAATGGAAGAATTATGCAAATGGAAGTAGTATAATCGGGAATTACGAGGCGGTCTAATATTTCTCAAGGACGATTGTCCGGGCCAAACGAAACTCTTTCGTCCCGTGTTCCGAGACACGAAATAACATAATGGACGTAATATCTCGTGGTGATTGTACGCGTCTGCGGCTCGTACGTCCGTTAAGATGATCGCGTATTACCGGTGAACCCCCGTGGAGTGAAATGGGTCCATTCAAGGGGCATTCTGGAACGGCGATACTGGCAAGGGACTTTCGAGTATCAAAGAGCGCTGTGTTCTTGCATAGTATTCTCATCAGGGTGCATAGACGCTACATAACGAGCCTGTTCAACGAATCCAACGCCTGCCTTTCGACGTATCCCGCTAAACAAATGTTCCACATCGTCGTAATAAAATCGTTTATGCGCCCGCTATTGATCGCGCAGTTTGCCAACGCGTTACGAATCGTGTTCGCGGTTTAACTTCTTTTATTATCTACGTTTTATCGATACTGTACTTATAGAATATTGACGCCTTTAATTTAAAAGATAATGGAAAATTAAAAGGATCATCTAAGATGTTTCTTCGCTTGCCTAAGCGATCTTTTAGGTTACTAAAAGGATTATTGAGAATTTTTTATCTTATTTGCTGAACTAATTCTCTAAATAAAGATGCAATACGCTTCGATACGAAACTGCGATTATAGGAATTATTATGTAATAGGTGTTACATCTCCAAAATTTATTCCATTCATCCGATGCGTTGTACAGTGACTTTTATCGCCATCTATGAATATCGTCGCAATTTCCTACGCGCTTAATATTCTTTAACATTTTACTTGGAAATTAAAAATTCTTAGCAGTATCTACATATCAATTAAAAAGTAAAAGTTCTATGTTAGTTCGTCTATACATCGAGGATCAAGGACAAGATAATTGGAGCGTCTATGACTACTACGTGCGGTCAAAACATAACGCAACAGAATTTGCACGTTTCATTGGGAGAGGGTGGGGGTGGCGGCACTTAAACCGCGGGTGGGCCCATGTTTCTCATTGTCCGCATGTCGTTCGTAAGAGGCAGAATAATGGGCGCTATCTGCAGCAGCAGTACACCGGCGTTGCAGCATAGTAAAAAAATATAAGGTCCCGGGCCAGATACCACACACTGAGCACTGTCAAAGTTTTTTCTCTTATTTTCGCCGCCCCCGCCCCCTCCACTCACTCGTTCCCCTCTCTTTACCCTCGTTTTTGCCCCCGAGAGGCGGCCCTCGTTGTAGCGAAAGAACGTATTACCGGATACCGATCGGAGTAAGATATTGCAGGACAATCGCGGATTGCTTCTTTCATTCGTCCTCCCCCGGGCAATATTTCTCTCGAAATGAAATTTAATAAAGGGCCAGATCAGGCCGGACGATCTGCTACGCGTACCAACGGACGCTCTTTCTCGTTTATTCCTCTCTTTTTCTCATTTATTCCTCTCTTTTTCTCGTTTATTCCTCTCTTTCTCTGCATTTCTCCGGCCAGTTCCTTCCCTTCGACCGGCAGAATATGTTTTTGGCTGTTCCTTGACTCGTCTCCTTTAGCCGGTTTGCTGCAGGCGACAGCCGTTTGGGATGTTACACTTAAGAGGATGGAATATCCGTCAACGTACTTGGATAACTTCATTTCTCAGGAACTGGAGCTATTCCAAAAGCAAGTCTTGAGATCTCGATTGGAAATCAAGTAGATCTGTACTTCGTGTGAGACACTTCCTCAAGGATGAAGAATTCTCTAAAGACGATTAAGCGGAGAATTTCAAAATACTGTTCAATATATTTTTTAAATAATTGTATTAATCATGGTTTCACGTATTGATCAATGTGGCTTCTGAATTTTTCTCCCCCTCGTTTTTTTTTTCAGATTCACATAAACGGTAACAAAACAATCTTTTATTAGCCGCGTCTATTAGCAAGAAATTCTAAGTGTTCGGAAGATCTCGCCCAAATAAAATTCTCCTCTTCGTTCATCATTCTTCACAGATCAAACACTTTCTGATCAAGTTATCCTTATTTGTCTCTATTTCTAATTCACAACGAGCACACTAGCTACTTCTAACAAAACACAAACTCATCAAGTTCTCTTCTAAGAAGACTATTTCCTTCTCCCTCTCCGCATGCCATCTTTTCTTTTAACTCTTCTTAACCGATAAACATAAGTATCAGAGGAAACGGTTTTGCCACGTAATCCGCGTATCGTGTCGTAACGGATAGAGAATAATGGTCCCTATCTGCCGGCAGTGAGTGTACTTTAATATGACGAGAAAATATAAGCTTGCCGGTCTCGATATGATACCGCACGCTGAGTAAGACCGGCGCTTTTTTCACCGTGCACCCATACATCTCGGTTCCTGTCCATGGTGCACCCGTATTGTGGCCCGACAAAAATCCCTGATTACCCTCTTTGTAGTCCGGGCGAAATTAACAGAGATAAGCTTACAGGGTTTATTTATCGTTATTGTATCACTATTTTACTTTCACACTTCGGTGGCGAGCCGCCGCCGTCGCAACTGTGACCAGTGGATACCGATTAACCCAGATACCCACATAAGAAAATATTTCCTCCACGAGAGTGGTCCAAGTTTCTTTTTGAAGTATTATTCCTTTATTCCTACTGTTCTAGTTCGCCGCTGATATTGATCCCGCTCTGATCGTTTGTTGCCAATTGTCGGAGAATTGTAAGAGGCTTTGCGAATCGACACGGAGGGTTTTGAATACACAGAAACGTAATTTTGTAATTTCCAAAGAGTATCATGAACGATCGTAGAGAAAATTAGAAGAAAACACGATTATGTTTGACTAATACTACGGAATATTGTAAAATATCGTTATAGTAGAATACCTTAGAATTCTAAATTCGTTCTAAGTTCGCAACTTTTATTAGCCTCTATACGATACAGAGAAAATGGGATTTCGCAAGTACAATTTCTTTTCTCAGAATTTTTGTTCTCATCGGAAAACGATCTAAGAATCTGATTGAACGAACGATTGTATAATGCAATAGAGACTTTACAAGTGTCCGAAAATTATAAATTTCAGAAGAATGTTTTAGAATATTTTAGAAGCCTAGAGTAATAAAGAAAAAAGTTGAACTTAAACGTAAACGACTCATTTAATCAATGAATTGTGAAGAAATATGTTTGTCCACAAATGATTAAGCAAAAATTTTGTAAAAGTCGAGAGAATCGAATAAAGTTTCTATGTTTGAAGATGAAAGCTGTAATCGGAGTAACTTACGGTATGCAAAACAGAAACCTCGACAACAAATTATAGCTGCAGGTGTATTCACGCATCACATCAAAGAACTCGACCGCCTCGAGGTATCGTGCGTCGATTACGAAGGCTTTTCCGCCTGCAGCTCTTAAAAGTCGCCTTCTCGATACCTCCCTCTCACCTCGGAGATTAACTTTCCAACTTAGTATTTTTATCGCCACCTGTTTAGCATATAAGTGGCAAGCTGGTGTCTATTATCATCGACTAGGCCAGGATTGGCATCTTAACGGTGCCAGAAAATCACTGGTAACGCGGTGCACAGCAGAAAATTCCTCTGTTTTACTATGTTGCGACGATAAGTCGCGCCGATAGAGACATTAGGTAGATTACAATGCGAAATCCGTGGCTGGCTCGGTCGATTATTTTTCTCGGGTTCGACAGTCCGCCCAGGGTATCTTTCAGCGATATCTCGCACGCACGAGGTGTCGCAAGAGATGAATAATAACGACCATAATATTGAGAGCGGGTCGTTGGATTTCGACTATGCCTTTAGTGTACGCCATATAAGAGATCGGGAATGGGGTAATTCATTACGAGTCGTATTAATTGGAAAAGCTTTGAACTGGTCTAATAAAAGAGACTATATTTAGATTTTATTTCCTTTCAGGTTTATCTGTAGATAATTTCGTTAAAGTTATTTGACAGACATATTGTATCTGCCGCTTTAGGGATTGATTTGCAATTAGAGGTTAACGAAATGAGAATAAGTAGAGTTATTTAGCTTCAGAGTTAATTAGGCAGAGTGACGTTGTAACTTACAAACTGGCTACTCATAATCGATACTATTTAGAATTTCAAATCGAAAAATAATATCGACATGAAACAGTGTCGAATGCAGCGCATTGTAGCAAAGAAAATTTCCAAATCATATATATTAAAATTTTCTATTAAACTGTATTTACAGCTATTTTATTATACAAATTAGAAACACGTTTAAACTAACAAAGATGAATCGATTAAGAGAGCAAAATCTCCGCCGATTAAACTGAAACTTTGAACGCTGTTAGATTTCTTCGTCTATTATTATATAGGATCAAATACATAAAGTTTTCCTGACAATAATGACAGCAATGATTATAAGAAGCTGAGACACTGATCGCCTCATAAGTTTGGAAAAGGTTAAAAATATTCTAAACTGCAACTACCGACTGTCAATGACGTATAACTTGCGACTTTTAAATTTTCACTAGCAATAATAAATTATTATATCAATTATGCTACGGAACACAGGAAAGAAAAATTATAACAACTCTTGTGAAATAGTGTCGCGTCAATCCCAAAAACGTTGAAACATCGCTATCGATGCTGAAAATCGCTCGCGATATTATTATTATATTTTGATATCGCTTATCTTTGACAACTTTGATATAATATCAACTTTGATCGATTTCCCAGCAAACAGCTTAGTTCGATAGTGCGTCTGTTTGACTGGCTGGCATTTCAACCGCATTTTTTTTTTTTGTTTCCCCCCTCCTTGGAAAGGTCTCTCACGGTACGACCACGCGTTCGTCTCGCGATTCTTGGAATATCGGACGTCGATTAACCGGGCCGAGCTTGGCGAGTCTCATAAATCGTGGTACGCACGACGCAATGCGTTTACGCAAGAAAGCGCAACGCGCGCGCCATGGCACACGCAGAAAACGTGCACTACGCGTCGGCGTTGCAACTGCGGGCATTGAAACGGGCCAGCTCGACAAATCGGCCGATAATACGATTAGACCGATAATTAATCTGATCGCGATTTTCGATCGATATCGAAAACCGCCTACGCTCGGCCTCGGGGCAAAATCGAGTCGCGTGACGAAACGCCGATGATGCGATAATCATTGTAATCCGCCCAGTTATCTTCGTCATCGGGAAATTATGTCAGGCGCCGATATTAACTGTGACGCGATCTTGATTATTCTGTTAAATGTTGTTTGCACAAGGAACTTAAGTACTACGAAATACGATACCTTTTGTTAAAAGACACCTTGAAGAATACGTTGGAGTCGAAATTTGAAAATTACTTCGTCGGTTGCAATTATAAGTGACGTAAAATGTGGTTGCAAATTTGAGAGGCAGAATATAAATCGTACAATCTGACAATGTTCTTTGTTTTATTTCCAACAGTTTGTTTTATTATAACAGAGCTGGTCACTTAACTGGATCACCACTCAACATGAAATCTTAACTTTATGAAACAGATATCGGAGCATATTTTCATGTATAGGTACTATTTTCTTGAAAGATGTAATTTCTAGATTTAAGCTTTCCACAATTGACGTTTAAAATCTCGTATACCTGTAAAAATAGTAAATTTATAATGTAACTACCTTATGTAAATCTAATTTAAATTTATATATCTCTTTACGGGGAGCTTTCTCTAGATTGTAAAGCAAAATTTCTATTCTCTTTTATATTCCACAAAACATACAAATCAACGAATCTTTCCTCTAGCCGATGTAAATGTTATCTTTCGTTGCAATTTAGTTGCGCACGTCGAATAAATTTTCCAAAGGTTACCGGCAATGGAAAAGAAACACTTAAAATACGCCCCCCGTTAAATGTCTTCATCAAAGACCCCTTCGCAGACAGGTTTAGCGAGAAATTCCACGCACGCGGAACAATCTCGCTTGGAAATCCAACGACAGTGGAACAAACGTTAAGTAGCAATGACATTCGAACAACCCGTGAGCTGCATCGAGTCCGATTCGACGGTTGGGCCGACTTTCTACGTCTGCCAGCTCTGTTATAATTGATTTGTCACGGGTCACTCGTCTATTGGTTAAAAGTTAATCGACAACGAAAAGTCGTGGTGCGTTCGATACCCGGCGTTTCGATTATTTTCGAAGCGATACCGAGAGAGTTAGTACACGCAACGGATGTGTATACCACGACCAGAGTCCAGTGCAGCGTGGACGTTATTATTGCTCGTGTTTCGCAAAAGATCGATCTGCGTGTACGCGTGCGTGTGTGGGTTAATCTGAGGAACCCGTTTCGCCAGAAGGCGATATTTTCCGCCTCCGCATGGCGCCTCCCTCTCTGTCTCTGTCCGTCTCTGTTGCTTTTCTGTTCGCTCGCATGTATACCATTCCTGCCGCCTGTCCCCGTGGAAAACCGATCGCTGTACACAGTTACCACGATCCTAGAAAATTAATTAAACCCCGCTAGAGATAATCAACCGTTCCCCTCTGCGCTGATAATCGATCAACATTCTGCAAATCTGTGGCTACGCGTCGTAGAACACGCGGCCGTCACGTGTCGTTATTTGCATGGGTCATAAACGATCCGTTTTTCGACCGGAGTCGGCAAAATTTCGTATGAAAATTACAGGACGGCGGGACGGTTATTAAGTGGGGAGAGTGGAGAGATCGATGGCGGCGATTAGAAGGTGAATTAGCCCTTAATTGCCGGCAACGGTCTTCTGGGTCACGTAGTTGATTTTTGTGTTCTCGTTACGATTTCTGAGAAATCACGTTTTAGCGGGGAAAGTGGAACCTTGTAAATGATCTCGTTAATTCGAAAATTTGCCGGTTTTATCGGTGGATAAATTGCCGATAAGAGAAGGATCCAGGATAAAAATTACGATCTATATAGTAATTATTAGTAAGGTTAGAGATTATGATATCATAGCAGAAAATTTAGGAAAGTGAAACTCTTTTTAATCGACGAATGTTTTTTTAGGAAAACTATTTTAATAATAGCAACACATTTTTCACATTTTTCTATTAGAATACATCTAAACTAGGGCACTTTTTCCGAAAATAAATACAGTACTTGTCGTTTAATTCGTTGGTAGCTTGTTGAAACAGGCACATATAATGTTACATGTACGCAACGCCGAGCATGAAAGGATTATAAAATAAAGAAATCAGACTACAATTACGCAACGTAATCTCCGGTTATCTATTTCAGTCGGTAATAATCAGTTGCAAATTATTATTACACTGCGAAAATATCTCGGGTAAATTATCCGAACAATCACTATTACTAACAAATGCGAACAATTCACCTGTCTCAGAAACAGAACGGCATTCCACCGATTATCCCATAAAATACAATACGTGTTGGTATTCAATTTTTAAGTTCCCATGATACCCTTCGATCAAAATCAACGCGATCACAATCATGAGTGTGTCTATTTCAGATTCCATCATTTCGTTGGCTATTATCATTGGATTGCAAATAAGCAAATTGACTTAGACTTAGAACCGATATTAGATCCACTTAGCAATAGAGATCGTATCGGTCGAAGGGGTGGCGAAATTTCTTGGCCGCGAAATCAAACGAATCGTAGCTGTACATTCCTGTGAGATAGAATTTTTATATTTTATTTTACTATTCGATTGTAAATCTCATTTATCGAAAAGTCAATCAAAACATCTAATCTAGTTCGAAGTTTCTTATGAATTTTTAGATACCGAAGCAATTCAATTTTTCAATCGATCGGACTAAGTATTACATTTTTTCCATTTCTAATATTCCTACAGAAGAAACTGATTTAGGTTAATCTAGTTTTCGTAAGTGCAGAATTACTCTGCTAATTATTATAAAAAGATATATCTTTGATTGTCCACATTTTCTTTCAACTAGCTAACTTAAAGTTGCGTAATATTTTCTAGAACAACCTAGTAATTATACAAGAAAAACAAGGAAAGTTATATCTAAAATATTTCTAATACGATTTAGCAGCAATTATAAAAAGAAGACAAAGAATATTCTAAAATATACTATCGGGATAACAAAATAGAAATAGAAAGAAGTTAAGAAAATTGTATCGAAACAATGACGAAAAGGCTATGATTTAGCAAAGAATTTCACTGTTATTAAATCCAATCCCATAGTCTTTATTATTATTGCGGAACGATCGGGGCACACACCGTCACGCGCTTTTCACGCCACATAAAGGCGATCGTTACACGCGCACCGCGTACCTAACGAACAGGCCGGCTGCCAATGATAAAAGTAATCCCCGATCTAGATTACGAGCACAATGGAGACCTCCGGGCGTCTTTCCACGCCGTACGCGTTCGAGCGTGCGCGACCACCGCTTCGTATTGTAACCACAGCGAAGAAACGCGATGGGGACGAGCACGAGCAAATGAAACTAGCGAAAGAGTAGTTGAATCATTTCTAAAGAGATTTCGAAGCTTCCTATGTCGAGATTTCTACGATTAAACGAGAAGAACCGATTTCGTAGCGACCGAAGGGTTGTATCAAAAATAGAGATTTCAACGCCTCAAGGCCTGCGCAAACGGTGTTCTCTCACGTTGCGTAAGGTTCTACTATGCACAACATCGGAAAACAAAGTGATGGAAAGTTGGTGATAATGAATTACATGTTCGATAAATTTTAATTTATGCAAGTAGGATATTGAATTTTTATTTAAACGGGTGTTTAAAATGTGTGTAGCGCAAAACAAGGTGTAATTTATTTAGGAATCCTTTGTTCATATTTCATACTGATCTATCTGTTTCATATATGAGCTACTCAGAAGTTGATAATTTATCAGTGTTTTTATAAATTGACGAATGGATAGGAAGTGACGATGTTTAAGTTTATTTTGAAATTTATAATTATTTAAACATGTCGTCCTTTTGCTATGAACAAACTTATATAAGTAAGTTAGTTGTCTTTTAAAAGTAGAACGCTAATCATTTATTGATATAATAAATAAAATTGGAAAATTTACAAGATGTAAAGTAGATCAACTTTTTTTCAGAGAATTTGTCTTGAAATCCATAATTATTTATGTTATCTCCTTGCAACGATCAAACTTGTGCAGTGTAAGTTATTTGTCTTTAAGAAATTGAACACTAATCACCTACTCGAATGATAAAATTGAAATGTGAAATGCTCCACAAGATGTGGAGCAGATCGGCCTGACTTCCGAGAAATTCACCTGCTGACAAAATATACATATTTATATTCACCAATAAGAAATAAACTGATAAGATACGCTTCGAATGACTAATGAACATTAAGAAACTCCTCTCTGCTTTCATACAAAGTAACAAGAATCCATGTCTCTACCAAAGAAACGGATAATAATTTTTCGCAACAATTCTTCTACGAATCCATCATAACGTATATAATTAACGACATCATCACGCACCGCAAAACTAGATATCCTTTTCAACGTATACGTACATTCACGATCGCGTTATCACGACTGGAAATCAACTGGCTGCAACTTGTCCATCCGTTTGCCGGTTATATCGTTTCGGTGCATCGATCGTTAGTCGAACTTTTTGCCACTCGAGCACCGGACTGTCGTCGATTTCCGTGGTCCGGTTGAAGTGCAGCGTGTTTACTTCCTACGTGCGCGCACCGGCTACCTTTTTCCCGGCACAACAGGATCGTGTACAGGTCGCTCGTGCGGAACGACGCTGAAACACCATCGTGGAACACGGGATTACGAACGTAGGAGTTTCCAACAACGCTCGATCCACCGTTGTCGCCGCTACGGGAGAATTAGAAATCCAGGGGGATCTGCTCGGTGCACCGTGTTGAATCGATGATGTATTGATATCTCGTTATCCGTGCAGCGTCGATTTCTTTTTTTTCCTCTTCTCCGCGAACGGTGAAGCGTGGATTTCGTGGCCGGATACCTGGACGCGATTCTGAAATGGCCATTGTGCGACTCTTCACGGTTTTTCACGGAACGACTAGAGTGACGAACGGTTTCACGAATCGTTTGTTCGAGCGAAGGTGGCAGTGTTCTCAAAGTCGATCCATTTGCTGCACGTTTCTTGATTGGGCTGTCTATCGAGGTGGATTCGTCAGGCTCATTGTGCGATGTTGAAGAAGAAGGCTACTTTTGTACAGCGTGATAGCATCGGTGTTTCAAACGTTTTGATCGATACTCATTTTTATGGAAACCTTATAAATGTAGCGCCAAAGATTGAGCACCGCAAATTACGATTCGCAAAATATTAGCTCCGTTAGACATTGTCTGATTTATTTTTTGTTAAACATATGAATCGTAGGAAGAATGATATAGTCTGTATAAGATAAGATCCAATCGGATGTTTTGATTGAAACCTGTTCTTTAATCAAATTTAGTATCGAAGCTTGAGCATTGTAAATTGTAGTTGGCAAGATATTGATTTTGTTCTCGTTGGGATTATGAGTCATAGAGAATAAGATCGGAGGTCTCTTCAAGGTAGTTAGAAATCAATCTCCATTTTTTTCAGTAGTCACTGTCTAATGATTAGCCCCTGACCCTTTAATTATTGCGTGGGTGGTTCGTTTGTTACGCTCCAATGGAAATTGGTCCACGTTTTTTTCCTCAAGTTGCGATTGTTTTCCTTTCGAGAAGAACTCCTGTCTATTCGAGAGTACCAGAAGCGGGTTAAGCAAACGTTGCTCGGAACATAATGGAAACTTAATGACTTGATAAGCACTCTCGGACAGCCCATTGCAATAATCGTGCAGAAAGTTAAGCTTCACGGTCTCTTAAAAATACTCTAACATATCGTAGGATCTTCACTACAATTAGTTTATTTACAATAAATGGATTAAACAGGTGTTAATTAAACAGGAAACGATGATTGTTTAACGTGAACTAATCACAATAACGTATTATAATTAAGACAACTAAATAGTTAATTTGCAACTCTCGTCACCGCAGATCCAACGCTCTTTCTCACGCAGACCACACTCTCTTAACAACGCTAGCAACACACTCTCGATAACGCAATTCGCACTCCCTGACCTCTCGATTTACACCCTCTGACTTTTAAACTAACACTAACTGTTAATTCGTTTATCGTCCCTTAGCAACCCCTTGTCTTTTGTCTTAGCACCACGTCTTTTGTCTTAGCATCATCACGCGCATGTTCCGCAAACGCTTGTTTATTATTTAGGGACAAGCCCCTCGTCCACGATAGTACAATATCCTATTCGAAGAATTCTTACAAATTAAACTCCAAGTCCAAAATTAAGCAGCGATCAATGTGCATAACCAATTAAAAAACATTTTAGAACCAATAAACAGAAAGTAATCAATCTAGGTACTTTCAAATAGAGGAAGGGAAAAAGTGTATAATATTAATGTGAGGTCATTAAAATGGAAATAACTCATAAATTGAGACGTAGCCAGGATTGCACAAGAAAAGGAAAGGAACAAGTAGAACACCGAAATATCGGCCACGAGCGAGTGGCTTGGCTCCACTTGCTGGATCGTGGCTATTGCTTCTATATGATTAACTAATTCAATAAACACCGTAACAGTGACAGCGGTGCCTGTACGCAACCGCTCAACCTGTCATTACACGGACGATTATGTCGTTAGGGCATGGAGGATTTTAAACGTGCAATTAGCGAAAATCACCCCGACGACATCGTAAGGCCAGCTTCGAAGACAGTAATAAAAATGTCGCTTGAAGGGTTAGTGATTATCGGGCAACCATCTGCTCGAAAGATAAATTCTCGGGTACCTTCGTAAAGATTGACATTTTTCTTTCATCTCTTTGTGATTTTACAAACTTTTGCAATACTATATCTTGTAAAATTTTATCAGAGAACAATATCTGCTCAAAGCATAAATTCTTAGGACAAACTTCATGCAAGTAGACAATTTTCTCTGCTTTCTCTATTACTTCACAAATCAACGACATTTTATGTAAAATGTTTTCGAAAAACTCGTTTCAAGTAAATAAAAATTGGATATCTTTGTGAAGTTCGATTTTATTAATTGCAGGGTTGAACAGCCAGAGAGAGAGAGTGAGAACCGTAAAATAAAGTTCTCTGCGAAGTTTCATCCCACTTGACAGGAGAATTGAGTTATATCAGTTGAAGGAAAATTACAAGGTAGAGAATCGCTCATGTGAACTGATGCCAGGTGGCAAAAATGCGACTGCACTTTAGAGACCAATTAGGAAGCCGCATCTACACCCGAAGCTTTAACTTCTTTTTAGACTTGTCTTCTATAGTGTTAAGTGTTAATTAGTGCTAACTTCTTAACCTATGTTACACCCTTTTTTCTGTCTTTAACGTTACAATTTTATCTTCTCTTTTTCATTGTTGGCGCTTAAATTAAACTCGCGGACGTAGTGTTCGTCGAAACGAGGCCTCATTAAATATAGGCTGAAAAATCGGCCGTTGCAAAATTACAAGGTGTTCACACGTCGCTGCAGGCATCGAGTGTTATTTCTAGAATACTCGTTCACGCTCCACGAACTAAAGAAGTAGCGATCAGGAAAGTCCTGTCGACAAATGAAGCTCTAAAGCGGCCTTCTAGATAACAGCTCGTAAAAATAACAAGATCACTCTACGTCTACCCTACATTCCTTATATGTACTGCTTATGTATGTACAAATGCACACTCATATAAAACCAATAAAACGCTCTTTCCATGTACAATGACAAAGCAACGTAAAAGTATCTGATCTCTGAATCGATTTCCTTTTATAGCATCGTATCTATTTTCATGAATTCATTTATCCCAAGGTGATATAAAAAATCTTAGAAAGTGATATTTGTAATCGTCGTTTTCCTTTACATTTCAATTTATGGAATCGATCAACAGGACCTCTGAGAGACTCGTAAATTGCTAGTAAGAAACATGTTAAAATATCAAGATTTTTGTAATCAACGGCATAATCGTCATGCTTTTAGCGTGAAACAGTTTCATTTGTGCCCTGAACAAGCGAACTATAATGTCTACGTTGACGCAGAAATATAGCTCATCACATGATTTCCCGAAAAACTAAACGCCTGACGTTCATCGATCATCGTGACAGCTGAACATCTAAAATAACACAATTAGGTCATTCTCATCTCAAAAGGTTTATCGAAACCCGCCAATTCTATCGAACTTTCCAACAATTTATATTAATAAAAATATTTATTCGGCCTTTTATCAGAATTCCTTTCATTTTCAACACCTGTGCCCACATCGTCCATCATCGTCGGAAGGTCCGCAAAGTCCGACGCGGTAAAAGCGGAATCCCGAAGCGGTGATTTATCTGTGGCGAGTGAAATCGTTCCAGCGGGGTTTCGTCACTTTCGCGGCGCAAAGTGAAACGATACCGGCCGCGTCCCGGGCAAAACAAATTGAAAGGCACGGCCGGCAAATAATAATTAATACTTTCGTCGTCGATGGTTATCGGCAAGGGCCGCGTTCCGGCCATGGCCGACCGCTGATCGACAGTTCGACCGCGGAATGGATCGTCCATAGATCCTCCTCGCGCCGCGATCAAGTGATTTATCGCGCCACCTCCCGCCATCTATCATGCCTGATAGAGCACCGATAACAGACCTCTGGCCAGACCTTGTAAAGCTAGGACTTTTCCCATCGGCGCCGACTGCTAGGGACTCTGCCCTTTATTGTTTTAATAAAACGGAATGGAAACGAACGTTTGAAAATTTATGATAAAGTAAAATGGACAGAAAGTTCTTAAATCTAATTCTCAGGTATTGTCTTCTTTGTGGCTTTGGTAAAATAGAAAATTTGGTAGAATGGAAATTTTGTAAATTGGAAAATTTATGACAGAGTAAGATACGTAGGAAAGTGTTAAATCCAATTTTTGCGGAGTTTGCGCCTTATTGTTTTCGCAAGGCTTACTGGTAACCTGTAAACTTATAATGAAATAGAAATGTATTAGGTCTATTCCTTGTTGATTAGAGGAGACTTGGTTTTTTGTTAAAAGAAATTTAAAATTGTGTAGTTGATTTAACGAGGAAGATTTTTGATATTACTGGAGTGGCAGACATTGTGAGAACAAAAGTATATTTGAGATGCTGTTAAAATACTTATCTCAAGTTCAATTTAAGTGAACTGTTTTTAGTAGCTGAATTGGAAGATTAAGAAAGTTGTGTTTTTACATGAAGAAATTATATTGCCGCCTATGTATGATAGAAGCAGAATGCTGGTGTGCTCTCATTACCACTCATGCCGATAATCGCAAGTCCATAACGCGCCAAGGTTAAGGACTCTAGGGCATTGCGGTACTGCAGAGATACATGATCGCGATACGTAACTTATTATCTTCTATACGATGTGTCCTCTTTCTACACAGACATTCGCTGACTACAAACCACAAACACGAGGAAAAATATGTTTAATTAAATCTCTGTCTCCTATTAAACTATAAAAATGTCTGTCACTTAAGATATAAAAAGCTTCTTCTAACATTTAAATTTTCAAGCATCAAAAGTTTTCGTTGCCCAAATTCTTCGTTAGATCTTTGAATCTTCAAATCTTCGTACCCTTAATTCTATGTCTAAGATATCGTACAAACTATCCGCTTATTCGACTTTGGCCAATTATTTAAGAATATCTCGCTCTATACTCTACAATCAACTTCTCAATAACAAAGCATCGAAATTAAGTCACCACCAACGGTAAACGACTGGGCAGACCCAACAATCGTCCCACGCGTTCTGTTCATTCAGAGAGACGATATCTACGATAGAGAAGCACAGAGAATACATCGTGTCTCTTGATCGCCGGTATTCTTTTGAAAAGACGTCTCGTGGTGTCTGGGCGGTCAACTTTTGCGCCGGCATATATTATCATCGTTCGCGAGTTACCTTTCCAAAGCGCCATAGCTTCGTGACCCCAGGTGTCTCCTCGTGTGCAACATACACTCGCAACAACGTAGCATGCTACAATGTAGTATATCCGAGGTGGAATTACCGTGCGTGAAACGTGCGTGTTCACCGTTTTACTCCCACCTATAGCCGCGATGCATGTAACGTGGCGCCAGAGAATTGAACTTTTCCACGAGATGCCTATCGACCCGATCGATGACTTTCTCGATCACACCTGCGACCTGAGCGAAGCCAGGGAATGCTGTGCAAATAAATCTGCGAAACGATCGCCGTTTTGACCTGCCAACTATCCCGATGATTGGATAATGTGATAATTAATAGGGAATTCTACGCGCGTTATTCGCGATTATTATCATCGTTCGAAGTTCTTGAATGAAATCGATAACTATAATAGAAAGTGCAATTATCTATCTTATCTATTTGAACGTTTAAGCAGTTCCTGTCTTTACTGTTCTGATATTTAGGATTTAGAAGCTTCTAGCTCTAATAACATTTCCATTTTTTTCAATTATCATTGAACACCTTTGGGTAGTTGATTTTCGAATATTCGAAACTTTAAATATTCTTCTGAAATCGATAATCATCTTGTTTCATTCAATACATCACGGATTCTGTCTTTGTGTATCTGGTGAAGTTATTTGGAAGGTGGTTGATCTTCAAAATCAAAGTTTCTCTGGAATGAACTCGATTATATAGGTTTAATCATTTTAATCGTCCAACGCTCTGTATTCATAAGATATGCCATAACGGATATAAACTTATCGCAAAATAAATTTATTGGACTATTTAATGATTTACAAAAATCATGTTTGCGAAGACCTGTTCAGATGATTTGTTTCATGATCTGTTAACTGTAGGCGACATAACTCGTCATTTAGACTATCAATTTCTTGAGCATAAACATTTCTTTACCGGAATATCGTTCGTCGTTTCATTTCTTTTAAAAATGGATCGTATCACGTTTGCAAAGACCGACACTGATTTAACTGAAATTGATACGTCTCTATCAACCTTTAATTCCGTGATAGAAATTTCTACTTAAGAAGACACTTAGCGTACATAATGCGTGGTTAATACGATGCGCAACCCTCTATCAGTTTACCCTGTTGTTTATTTTAATTGTATATGACTAGGCAAAATAACTGACAGCACGCAATTGACTTCCATCGTAGACTTTACGAGGCAGAACGAACAGATAGAGGCGTTACGGAGTGAACGGTGTACGAAACGCTTTTCCTCGCTTCGCGGCAAACGCTTAAGCCAGCGATTTGCCGGTAATTTATTCTCCGGTGCGAAAGGTGAAGCTTTCAAAACGCATGGTGTTCCACCAGTGGGGAACAAAGCGAAATATCAGCAGTGTCCCAGGAATCTTCGTTTCGTTCGATAGACGACCCCTTGTGGCGGAACGAACTGGACGTCGGCTTATTAAAAAGAAAGTAATCATAGGATTTTCCACACTGTAACTTGCTGAATAGATTGCGAAAGGTGTACATTCAGCGTCGTTTCCGGTTATTAAGATTATATGAGGTATATACAATCATATTTGAAAGATTAACGAAACTTCTGAGAACAATGTTCAATTCAAATGAGCTACGTTCGATTTGAATCTGAAGTCGTTCTGAGCTAGGTTTCTATTTATCAAAATTAGAATTTATTGATTTTATAAAATAATCTTAGTTAATACAATCCTAACTTATTTACTTTTAAAGTATTGCCTAAGCTCTCTAATTTATAAAAACTAGTATATGGCTTTGAAAAATAATCCTAACTTATTTGCAAAATAATCCCAACTAATATAATTCTAACTTAATTCCAAAGTACTTTCTAGATATTATCCTACGAATCTAAAGCTATTCCGTTTTCTCCTCGAAATACCCTTAGGCCTCAGAATCTTGAACGAACAGCTTTGCATTCATACGGTTCATTCAGTGAAATTTCATTCTTGTTTTCCTTCCCTCTCTTTGGCGAGAAGAGACGAGAGAGGAAAAGAACTATCGCGAACGATCGATCTACGAGCATCCGAGGTATCGACTAGCAACACTGTGCAAAAGATCATGGGTGTTGCACCATGCACGCAGCAAGGTCCACCATAACTTAATCCACGTAAGTCGCCTACACGCCGATGTTGGCGATGCCTGACCCGCGGATCGTTTATTTCGCATATCCACGAGCACGATGGTGCAGCGTGTATTACGAGGCTGTCTCGTTTATTCAAACTCGCTTTCTGCCTCGATTTATCGAACCACGACAGATAAGCCCTGGCTCTGGAAACGCATCAGACGATGCCTTGCGCTGCTATTTACCTTGCCCCGGATTGCCAATGAATCCCAAAAATTAAATAATAAAATCCTAATGGAATATTTGTAGCATTTCTGGTTCTTTCATTCTCACATCGTGTTCCTTATATTAGACTATATTTTCAAACTTGATTCTTATTAAAATACATATACACACGTATGATTGATTTTGTACAAAACTTGACAAATTTATCATCAATCGTCACATTTTATATAGATCTTATTATATACATATTCCATTATATATTTTTTTATATTAGTTCACATCAACCATAATTGATATGAAAATTAGAAAAATGACAGAGATGGACTTATCATACTTCCGTATTCCCTTCTTTGGTATTAAATTGCCTTACATTCTAATATATCCAATAAGACAAATTCCCATTTTTCAAGGATTAAGATCGACTGAAATTTACGTAACTCCATCTCCAATCTATCATATTCCAATTTTCTATCTTCCACCACAATTTACCACCTTTCTTCCCGAACTTCTGCCCAATTCCAAATACTTGTGAAAACAAGTCTCATATTGACACATTGTTCTATACTGAAATCGCGTTCGTATTAAATTGCTCAGGGAGACACCGTTATCAAAGAAAAGGTGAACCGGAAGGAAGGCGGTAGTTTCGAAACGAGAGTCACGTGACGATGTAAGAGCTACGAGTCCCGTATTATGCGACATCGCATCGCAGATAGTTTTAGCCCACGCGGTGATCGCGCGACATAGCTGCGAGTGTGAGGTCCTCTCGTGAGCATGGTAATGACGTGACATACACGCACGCGACGAGAAGAAAATGCGTACGTATTAAACGCAAGCACGCTGAGAGGGCACCGCGATGTCACCTGTACATTATGCAATAACTATGGTTGACCCGATCGGGGGCCGGATTAAATGTCGCTCTGCTAAATGCATGCCGCGAATAACTGTACGTGGGACGTTCATTTCGTAAGAGGAAATCACCCACATTCGTGATTCACGGTGTATCGTAAGGACGAAAGTATAACGAACAAGTTGAATTTCTATCGAAGTCTGAAAGTCTGTGATTCTTGGAAAACGGAATTACGATTGAAGTCTCTTTCTGTAATTGTAGGAGGATGAAACTTCGTTTGAAATCTCTTTAATGGGACAGGACGCGGATCATCTGTTTGTTAAAGACCTTGAATACGTTAAAAGTTTCAGAAATGGCAGTTGGAGTATTCTGAATTAAGATGAAAAATCTTCAATTTTTAAATAGTAGCATTTGTATTAGAACGTTCGTTAATATTTTTAAATTTTTATCTGGAAATCTGTAAGAAAATCTGAGTATAATACGTATATTGCACACCTGACACAGGGATGGTTGATGTTGAACTAGTATTAAACACTTCTGATTTGAAATTAATATACTTGTGTTACAATAATTACACAGATGTAAAATACTTTATAAAATAATACACCCAACTAGAAATTATTCAAAATTATCGATGAACAAAAAAGTTCGACGTTTTCAAAAGTAAAAGCATCTCTAAGGAACAAAAACAAACCACAGAGCGAGACACGATCGCGCAAGATCTAAAGCACGTTCAATTCATGGCGCGACTTTAATTAACTGAAAGCCAGCAAACGACTGAAAAATGAAAGAGCCGCAAAAATTTTATTAGCCTTTAGTCGGGGGCGCGGGAAACTTAAAAGTCTTGGCCCGGCACGATGGCGGAAGAGACGAACGATCGCTTTTTCTTGGCTGCGTGCGATCAGGCAACGAGATTTCGTTCGGTCGATCCCGTAATGCGGTAGCTGGATTCATGGCGCTCCGTGCCGGCGTAATTGCGTGTTTGCCGAGAGGCAAGCGGCGTGCCGGTGTTATTAGTTTCACCTTTGCGGCGCACGCAATCCTCCTGTTCTTTGCCAGGGCCTCTGTGACCACGGCCATGCCAGGAAGATCCTCCCGTGGAACAATAAGGAAACGAAGGGAAGGTGGAGCTGACAGGGAACCGAGATACCAATCCGCTTACCGGTAGGTGTAACGGCTCTTCGACTTTTTATCGATTTCGTACGGACCGAACGGGTCTTTTACAGTGAACCGTTCGAACGTACCTGCCGTCGCGGCTCATCGCCAAGGTTCATGAGTCGAATTAGGCTTGCTGTTGTTGATCCAGATGCGGCAGGAATTTGTGATACGGTGTTTGAATTACGAAAAATAAATTTAGAATAATTTAAAGAATATCGAAGAAGATAGCTCGTATGTATAATATTATAAGTGAAAGATTTTCAAGTTTTTTACAGTGACGATGGAATTACCTATGTAAATTGAAAACATTCTAAAATCGTGGAGTAAATGTTACGATCCAAGTACTATCAAAGTACGACGTTTGAATTGGAAGTGGCACATCTAATTTTACGATGATATAAATGTTAGAAAACACGTATTTTAAACATCTAGGATTTTCTGCGATACAATGATGAAAAATAGATTCGATACATGAAATGTTCGGTGTATACAAAAT
The DNA here is from genome assembly GCF_024516045.1 of Bombus affinis. Lineage (NCBI taxonomy): Eukaryota > Metazoa > Arthropoda > Insecta > Hymenoptera > Apidae > Bombus > Bombus affinis. The sequence continues at coordinate 4,034,873 of NC_066355.1, read as the reverse complement.
GTCACAGAATCACACACAATGTATATATCGAGCAAAATACAAATCTGTTAAACTAATTCAACATTTTTTCCATATTTGTTGAGAAGATTTACCACGATCATTCCACACAACAACCCACGAACATACCCTTTCGCGATGATATTAATCACGTGTCTAACGATACGATGATGAACGATTGAATTAACATGCAAATCATTTCGCTGTTAGAACGTGAAAGAAATCCTGGAACCGACGGTTTCCTCCGGTTGTCGTCGTGAAAAAATCCAACAAAGAACGGCCGATCGAAGATGCACCTGCGCGAGTCCCACGCAACATCGGCGGGCGACGAGTCATCGCGGAAAAATCCGCTTCGCCGCACGTGCACACGTGTGCACGCGGTGGTTATCCCGGAGAAAGGTAAAACGCAGGCGTAACGATCCCACAGTTTTAATTACGCCAACGTGGCCCAGGGACGCGCCCCTGTGGTTCGACACGAAAGCATCCGTCGAATATTTTCCAATTATTCCGCGGCTTAATTAAATATCATTCCTAATGATGCACGTGTCGCGGACCCAGAAAACTAATGGACTCCGCTCGGCGAGCGGCTAATGAAGACGTGGGTCGAACAGACGAAGGTGTTGCGCTTATTAATGACGGTGGCTATCCTTTTTCCTGCCTCGAGATTTTGTCGTCGATTCGCTGCAGAAGGGGGAAAGATAAGAATAATAGACGAGGAAGTCGTAAAGCTTTACTGTTTGCGATTAAATATTGGATAGAAAGTCCTGCCTAAGGTGTGATTATTCTATCAGTACAATTAAGTAGAGATTATATCACCGAAAGTGATTAATAACTGTATTTGTCTAATATCTTTTGCGCTGAGAGAATTTATTGAATGTATTAATATCGTTTACTTCTAGAGATCCTTTGTTTGTTTCTCAAATTTATTTGTTTATATTCTGAGTTCATTTTGTCTATGTTTCGCGTTTATTTGTATACGCTTCGAACTTCTTTACCTATTTATTTTCTGAATTTTTCTCTCAATACATAAACTTGTAATGAAGACTTGACTGAAGATAAGAAAATAATAGGGATCTTGATGGTAAACCTCATCTAACTTAAACACCTAGTGCTTAAAAACAGTTAAATTTCTGCACACTGCACTCTGAAATCAATTACGATCACGTGTACTATTTGAGAAATTACTCTGTACATCGCTATATACTTACATCTTTGGTAAAAAGTTTCATAGAACAAAAAGAAAAGAAAGGAAAAAAACGGAAGATTGAACTGCTCGATAATGAAAACGTTCGAACCTTCCTCGACGGTTGAGACATACACGTACACTACGAGGCTATTTCCTTCGACAGACGCGTCTTAACCACCGTTCTCTTAAGTCTTAACCATCGTTAATAATTATCGGTGTCGGATGCAACGTGGCCTTCTTCTCGAAGATCCAAATTCGAAAGGGGTTGGCGGCGCGAAGCCGCGTTCGAGTTATCGGCGCATCTGTCCCGTAAATGGGCTCAGAATTTATGGTCTGGCCTACACGCGCCCAAAATCATTACCTCGACTCGGGCCAGGATATTTATATGTACGACCTTGCCAGCTCTCCACACCCTGTCATTACCTACGCATGTTCAAAGGTTGCCGAGATGCACGCGTTAGTTTTCGTGGTTCTGTTCTGTCTCGGACTCGCCTTTTTAAGAATTTTTTTAGATAAATCTCTTAAAAACAGAGATAGTGAACAGATTGTTTAGTAACAGCAAATGTGCATATTTTTAGAGTAAATTTGATTATCATGGATTAAGACATATCTTAATATCATAATATTGATCTTCAAGTTAGTTAACTGGAAATGCAATCTTGATTTTATTGAGATATTTTATTTAAACGTATTTCATGTTATTTTATCATAATATACTTTTGCTTCATCCCTCTTTTTAGATCTCAGTTTCGATGATTATGAATATAATTAAATGAATGCTAAAAATTTGTATTGGCTTTTAAATATAATAAAACGAAAAATGAAAAGGAATCTTGAGAAAATTAACAGGCTAGCGAATGAACGGATGAATATAAAATTCCACTATTTCTTGTAGCCAACAGGTTACACGCGTGTCATTGATTGAATGAATGAATAAAGGAACAACATAATTCTACATCACATCCCAATGAAAGACGTAGTAGTTATTGTTCTCGGGAAACAATGAATATTAATAGTTTATTACTGCAACGAGGAAATTAATTTTGCAATACATACTCACAATATACCGTCTTTCGTCTCGATTTCTATTTTATGAAATATTCCTCAACCATCCCGAACCATTGAAAACCATACTCAAATTAATACGCCAGACCTGCCAAAAGTGTTTCAAATTCCGCAGATACCATGAATTCGCGTGTACATTCCGTGGTGGACGGTGAGACGTATTGTTGGTTAAATTAATAACGAGACGAATTGATTTCGTTAACTATATTTACAGATATTTCAAAATGTAGTATACAAAGTTAATCGCAAGCGTTGCTCGCTAGACTGATTCGTTATGCTTATTCGCTCGACTGATGATCTCGATGACTCGATACTGATATTGATTCGCGTGACTGACTGACTACGTCTGGAGAACATGGTCGTCTATTTATACTGGTCGAAGGGAGGAGGAGAGTTACCAAAAGGTTTGAACTTGTCGCCGGTTGCCGGTTACACGTATCAGCGAGATTGCTTTGTCCAAAGTTTGTTTATTACATTATGTGCGCCGTACAATGTTAATCATCCGTGGCGAAACAACTACGTGAGGCATCTTGGAATCTAAACGTCCCAAGACGCATATGCCGCTACAATTCTAATCCAATCCTGCTCCTACTTTATTATTTCTCGTTCCGGAATAGAGAAACGAGAATATCGAAGATGTATCCGGGTAGACAACCCCTTAAGATGAATAATGGCCGCCATAATGCGGCGCGCGATCTTGGACAAAGCGCAGCCAACAAGTGTAACGCGTCTTCTGAATACCCCATAAGGTCCGTCTGTCCATCTTTCTCGTGCCTGGCTCTGCTAGAAGCAGCCGTACAGTGACTGTTCGAAAAAAAGTAGTCGCAGTTCTCTGAACAGCGTATAATAGTCGGTTAATGATCATCGTTGAATACACATGCCGTGAATCGCCGTGTGATCATCGTCTCTCGCGAAAGAGAAGGAACGATTTCACTCCTTTTCTCCACGTTACGCTCCAAGAATCTCTCTCTCTCTTTCTCTCTCGTTCTTTCTCCTCTTCGCTCCGCGTAACCTGATCATCGCGTTTCTTCCTTGTCCGTGTTCTGCAGGCCTCCTACGGTTCTCCAGTTCTTTTTTTCTTTTTCTTTTTTACCTGGTCTTCTGCTTTAAAAACCGTGTGATTTATTATCGGGCGCCAGACAGGTGGACCGTTCCTATCCGGTCGCGTAAGCACGCGCATAATGGACACCTTGAAGAGGATGAAACGCGAGAGATTCCACTCATCTTAGAGCTGCTAATCGGTCGACAATCAGCTTGCCACGGAAGACCACTCGACCGTGCGAATAATCGGCTAGTGTAATCGATGTTCCTTCCATTGGATCATCGCGTAATCTCCAGACAGAGAGGAGAGTTTGATAGACCCGAGGATGTAGATCTGTCTGGAGGAACGATTTAAAAGGAAAAGAACGGCTTGTTTCGTGAAATTAATAGTAGCTTACTCATTGGACAAATCACCTGGCGTGGCTCGATGTCTTTGTACTCTCGCATGTTCCGATCATTTTTCAAGCTTTCTTAAGGATTAAGGATTTTTTGTGTTATTTGTAACTTTGATTGTGTTAAGTATTCGATCGCGTTATTCAAATTTCGAATGTTTAACAAATGGCAATTAAAATATAAAGCAGCGGAATTTTAATTAAATATAAGTGGAAGTGGCATTGGAATTATAATTATAATTATATTCATTTCATTCGTATAAAATAGGATTAGAATTAAAATATAAACCACGTGCATATTTTTGTTTAAAATATGAAAATAGCTAGGATGAACATTTTATCTCCCATGCTCTTCATTTTAAATATATTTCCAATGGATACGAATGGGTATGTACGGAGCGTTTGTTATTTGTGAAATAAGAGATATTAAAATTCCTGAGAAAGATCGGTCGACGTCGACGCCAGACCGATGTCTCAATCATCAAAACCAGTCGTACCGACGTTCCTTCCTCTTTTTCTCTCGCCGATCCTCCGCGTTTTCTTCAACTTTGTAATAATTACAACCTGTGTCGGGCACGATGATGTCGTGAGCGGCACGAACAAAGAGGCCTCGCGGCCGACACGTAAGAAATGCCTCTCATTACGGAGAACCACCGACCCTACGCGTCGTTCCATTAAATAGCACGCGTGCACGTGCTCGTAATTAACTCGTTACTAGCGCCACGGAACCGCTAAACTTTAGAATTACCATCGAATTAGCATAACCAGATAGCTCACAATAGAATTGAATAAAATGACAAAATTGACAGTTGAAAGATAAGCACATCAGAATGATAAAATAATTTACTAAATGCTTTATGTAAACAGAAATTATAAATTGTATACGGGATTGATTAAAAGGAAAGCAGAAAAATTAATAAATTTCCTATTTTTAAAAAGTTCGATAAATGTAAAAAATCTATCCATAATTGTTCCCTTCTATGTTAAGAAATTTTTCATAAAATTCTACAATTAGAAGAAATCATACGTTTCAATATCTTCACATGCCAAATACCCACACTGCATGCAGTTATGATAATTAATTTCCACCCCTCAGGTATTTTAAGTATTATACCCCTGAAGTATTATAATCCCGAATCTCTCCCAAATAATTCTAAAGTTTAAATGCAATAATTTTTAATTTCAAATAATATCAAAAAAAGTTGCGATTTCGACCGATACTATTTTTACTGAAAATCACAGACGCTTTGGGAGAGAATTTTTATTCGAGCGAGAGATCTCCCGAGGGCGATTTTATTGAAAATCATTGGTACCCTTCCCTTATCCTATGGGGTCATCGGTCGGCGCGAATCCCTTGGCAGTTAATTCACGATTTACGCAATCCTCTTTCGTAACGGTGCCCCGTACATCTGCCACCCACACGCCTTGGGACAGAAATTATCCTAATGACGGTCGAGGGCTGTTTATAACCGCGTAAATTGATTCCAGCGCCTTGTGGTTTCGGCCCGCTTACACCTTCGAGCAGTCAATCACTATGTCGACTTCCCTTGAAAATCCCACCTCCCAGTTACCGCAAAACACCGACCAGTACCATAACTCCCTTCGGATACACCTCTAGTCGCGGTTAGGAAGGGTAAACGAATTGCAATTCCGACTAGTAGAATTGCCGCTACTGCCTCTTCAGCTTTACCTTTGGAGCAACTACCTCCAGGTGGTTTATACATGAGAGAACATTTAAAAAATATTCCAATAAAAATCTATGTCTATTTCTACAACGCTTAATCATAGAATTAGGATCATATGTCGAAATTTCGTTCCTCTAATTATAATACTATTAATACTATGTCAGGTAAATGAATTGTTACTAAATATGTAGACAAGCATACATATGTAGGAATTATTTAATTGAAAAATATTCCCATGGTCAGGAAATTCTATGCCTTAAGAGATATCTGCAGCTGGATCATATCATCTGATCATATCCATTCTCGATCATTACTTATAAGACTTGTAGAACTTATTAGCAGGAAAAATGCTTAATAGCGAGAATCAAATTACAGAGATGATAGAAAAATATTTTTCTAACAAAATGCAATCACAAATAACAATGTACGTTAGCCAATAACAACAATTTCAGTTGAAGCGATTCATTTCTTTCTTCGACGACGAGAACAACGCATCTTTCCCTTACATCTTCCTCTATCTGAATTTCCATAAAAAACTAAGCCGAAAAATTCAAATCCAGCAACAGTAATATCAGGAAATATGAAAGATCGGGATCGATATCACGCGAAGGAATATTAAACAGTTCAACTGACAGAACAATAGGTCGGACAGCGAAACAGATCCGGCTTCAAAACCAGAAACCTTTTCTCCGCTGTAACGCAACATTGTTTCATAATTAAGACGCCAAGCCGGTATCTCCAAATCCGTGTACCCCCAGGTACCCCCGGTTTCTTACGCTGGAAAATTTCGCAACGCGGTGTGTTACGATCGCGAGGCGATCGACTTTCCATGAAACCCGCGGAAAAGAAAATCGAACGGGGAACAACTGTGACCTTTTTGGTGGTAGCACGTCGACAAGCAAGGCTGGATAATTAAATCGCGTACACCAATGTGCGAGACGGTATCGGGCACCGGTATCTCCAATGCCAATACGCTCGGGTTAAGTGGACCGTTCAACGTGGCAACAATTGCCGCGAGACACGCGCGTTACCTCGGCCTGTGCGTTTCAATCGTTGCTCTCGATCGTTCGGTAGATCCGCTGGCGATCGATACCCGGCGAGACCACGATCGATCAACTTCACCGGTGGCGATTGAAAATTCAAACACATACAACGTGTGTGTTCAACCCTGTACGGTTCGACTAAATCGATCCGAGCATCGATTAACCCTCCGCAAATTTATCGCGGGTAGGGAGAAGTTAAAAAGTGTTTAGAATGTTTCATTAACGTCGATGGTAATAATTTCGTATTCGATGGCACGCGTTGATTTCTTTTGCAAGCTTTACGATTTTGATCTATTGCAGGTTTTACGATTTTTATCTTTTGCGGGAAAGATATGTTTGGTTACGTTTTTGTAGGCAAATTAAGTAGTTCTTTTTACTATTTTCAGTTCTTAGAAATTTTTGGTGATAGAAAGACAGGTAGGTTCTTGTCGTCCAATTTCATCTTCTTATTACATCAATTTTGAGAATCAGAAAATGTGGCTGTAAATTTATTTTTATTAATATGCAGTATTGGTAACAGTCATAATATCACGGAAAGTTAAATAAAAATTGGCACGCGTGCTCGCACATAGATCCGGGCTAAATGGAGCGTTCAGAGAGCTGCCTCTCTCGAGTCTCGACTCGGTGGCTAAGCGAACTCGTGCGCGAGATGTCGAATGATCGATCAATTCTATGGCGCCGTACCTGTTTCTGCCGTACAAAGAAAAGCCGGCTTATCGCCACGACACGACACAATGACCCGGTGACAGCGGCCGATTTTAGCCGAACACTATTTATACTGTAGTACTGTATCTGATATCATTTCCCTTTCTTGCTAGTCTTCGTCAAACGAATATAGCAACCTTTTCTTTATAGACCGTTGTATGTTTCCATCTTTTCGCTAGGACGTTTCAGTGGGAAATTATCTTATTGTGCGTACAATAAATTAAGGTGAAATCTCAATTTCTGGAATAAATGGCCCTGCGTGATATTTAAGACTTGAAGTTTTAATTGCTGAATATTTTACACGTTAGAATTTTGTTCGGTGGAATATTTCGCAAATTTGCAATTTCTTCGATTGGATGTTATGCAACGTTTTAATTTTGTTCCATAGAATATTTTGTTAAATTGCGATTTTGTTGACATACATTTTTCTTTGGTAGGATATTTTGCAAAATAACAAGTTCCCTCCTTTACGAATACAACCTGCAAACTTACTCTTTACAATAATTAATTTCATACAACGATTCAAAAAGGATTAATTATCTCTCGTAATCTATTTCTCGGGAAAACAAAGCTTCCAATAAAAGATCCTTGAAAACGACAAAACCAACACGACGATATTATTATCGTGTCGTTTGCTCGCCATACGAATTACTTGCCAGAGCATTCACGGTACAGCATAAAACACACGCGACTCGCATAAACGCTTCCACTCGGTCCACGTCGTATCGATACGCAGAGATATCGAAAAAGATATTCGAATATGTGTATGATATATTGCACGGTTGTCGCGGCTGTACACGGGCCTTGTATTCAGATAAATAAGACACGTTTAACCGGCTGAGACGAGTTGACTCGTGTTTCGCGCGTGTGATGTCTGTAGTTTCGCCGGACTGCTGTTTCAACGAGCCGTCGTTGATGGGTTCATTTGCAATTCTCTGACTTTTTCGACCCAGATCAGGGTGGTGCTGTTTTATCCCGTGGACACAGGTACAACTTGTGTACGACTTTACGAAGTATTTTACTTTTATGTTAAGACGTTTCTTTCTCTGCTTTCGGACTGGTTCAGACTAGCGAAAGACCATTGCTGCTTATGCAGAAACTGTGTTACGACTGTTATCGATTTAACATGACCCATGGAGTTCGACGCGGCAGTAACAGATAATAAGGTTAAAGTAACTATTTTATATAGCACAATATATTATGTGTTAAGTATTAGATCTGATTTGGGCAACATATTACATTTGGAGCTTAAGGAAAACATTGAATAATGTTAGTACACACAACCATTAAAAGGATTGAAAATTCATTAAAAAATTGTATTTTCTAATCTGTTCGCTTTTGGACAAAAATGCACGTATATCACTTTTCCACCCACCCTGTCCTTTAACTTTGCCACGACCAAATTTTTCTATCCCAATCTCGTTCTTATTTTAGTAAAACACTTCTATTGTTCGAAAACAATCTTCCAGCTGAACATTTGTATTAAAATTAGTACAAGTTGAAATGCAAAATCAATCACATTAACAAGGATTCTTCCATATTTCTCTTCAACTTGAGGAACTCCTGATTATAAAAAAACACGATTAGTTCGAAAATAATCCAAACAATGTTATTCGCTGTCTGATTTCTTTATTATTCACTTGCTTAAAGAAGTCTTTATGGAAATTTATAGCGCGTTTATCCTGACCTATTTTTTCTATTTTTCTCCAAGACCGGAAGCCCATCATCCCGTAAGGAGTACCGCTAAGGAGCACATCCGGCCTGCAAAAAGATCCTATGTTCAGTTTGTATTCCGTAAAACTCGGTCAAATTCGAGGTACGTTATACGAGGGGAAGAAATATTAATAAAGATGGTGTGGGACGAGCTTCCTGGGTGCTTAAATGCAGGATATCGACAGTTATGGGTGGATCGAACCGTTAACCATCGATGTCAATAATTGACATCCAAGATTTGATCGCCCTTTATGGTATTATACGCTTCCACAAAAGGGTGGCCTTATTCCTTTCGAGCATACGTTAGATTCTCATCTCGTATCCGGCTGAATATTTACAAATCTTTGAAAAACAGTGTCTTCCATCCACAAACGTATTAAAAAAATTTCAAACAATTAGAACTACTGAATTGTTCGGATAGTTCATAACTTTCTTTTTCTTATTAACGATTAATGTATTCTGCTATATTTTGGTCGAAATAAAAGAAATTAATTTTACTATCAATTTCAATTTCAAACATTATAAATTTCATCAAAGGTACTAGATAAGTATCAACAGAATTTGTTGTTAATTAGGTGCTAAAGAGAATTAAGAAGAATCCTTTAAAATTACAGTGCAACGATATAATTCCAAAGGATTAATGCAATAATATTTCTGTAACTTTTGGTTGTAAAGAAAATTTCATTCGAAAGCTTCTAAATAGCTTTATATTTAAAATATTACGAAAACAGAGGCGATAGATATAATTTTCCTTTGATTATTTTCTACTCCGAATTCCAACACGATCAATCGTATAACAAATCCACCCACGAGCAGCCGATTCCAGATTTCAATACCCATGTAGCTATAAATACCAACATTTCCATCGACGTTTTGCCAAACTGTTAACCATCAAACGAAACAAAATTTCTACAGCCATTTCAACGTTTTAGTACCACAATATTAACGCACGTAAGAATACTTATCATAGTGTCTGAAGGAAGTTTGAATAAAAACAATTTGAATATACAATCCGCCGAATGTACAAACGACGTTGCAAGATTACGATCCCGTTGTTACTGCGCAGCTCGTTGAATACATCATGGATTATTATGCGCGATATACAGCCGTTCATGTTATGCACCTTGTGCAATGACGCTCGACGATAACGGTTCGAGCAACATTTCTAAAATCACCGTATGAATCAGCAAGGAGGACGACTTCCCTTGAAATCTCCTCGTTATGCACTTGCTATTGTGTTTGTATTTTTTTTTTTACTTCACGTTACTTTAAAATAATGTAAATTTCGAAGGAAATGCTCTTGTTTTACGACGGAATTTCACTGAGAAGTTTTAATAATTGGCTGAATAAATTGTCCCGGCCGGTCGGTTTGTCCCATATCGCGCAACGCTATAGTAAGATTCCACAAATTTCATGGTTTCGTTGACACTTGCAGAGGACTCTTCTATCTCTTGAATTTCGCCATTATGGAAAATTAAGATAAATTTAGATACATGGATATGAAATTCTATCAGCAATTAATACGTTAATAATTAACGACCATCTTGACATAATCTCATAATTCACTCTTCAACATTTTCATTCTTTAATCGATATTAATTCTCCTTTGCCAACCAAGAATTGAGAAACTTACCACAAATCATGCTGTCAAGATTATTCCATATCCTAACCACTTGGATACACGCTCGCAGATACACGAGCCGACCATTAAATATGTTTACACTTATTCATCGCAATTATCGCAAAACTCAAATGAACCTTACTTTATTTGGTACTTTACAAGGTGCACACGATACGAATGAATTAACAGATCTATAACAGGATAATTAAAAAATAAAAGCAATAGGAAGCAATTAATTGAAGTTTAACATCAACCAAGTGTCCAAACACTTATGGCCTCCAGTGTAGATATATCTGCAGATAACCTAAGTTAACAAAGCCATCGAGAAAGCTGGTGCAAAACCAACTTGTTCTCAGCACGCAGGGCACGCCAATTACTCCGAAACGAAAACTACTTATCTCGTACGACTGCCCCATGGACACCATTCTAACCAGGCAATGATCTATCGAGCGAGGCATTTCGTTTTCCCTTCGTCGAGATTCCTCGGGTGTACGGTTTCTCGGTAGCCAGCCACTCGCCGCGCCGGGTCCTGGCGACGTTATAAATCGATAAAGTTCAGATCGGTGCGACGTATCTCGACCGGTTCGAGCCATTGGAGCTCCTCGATTGGTCGGCGCGAAATCCCGCAGACCGGATAGCCGTCCGGGGACAGGTTTCACGCGATGGGTGACACACCGGGCTAATTTATCGCACCTGGATAATTATCTCGCTGTCTACCGGCTCTGGTGCACCCTGGCTAACCAATCAGCAACCGAGCAAGCACCGTTCGCTCCTCCCAGCTGTCGCGGGTCACCAGAGAGCCCGACCGACAAGAATGTGCACCGACGAAGACTCTCGTCTCGCGATTGCGACACCTTACCCAACCCCGTAAATCGCTCGCCCCCGTGTGGTTACGTTTCAAATTGATGTATCGATCCAACGCTACAGGATTAAGCGATTCGTGACGATTAATCGATCGAGATCCCCGCGGATCTACCGCTAGCACGCAAGTCAGCAACGCGTGTCGCGACGATTTCGCAGGTGAACCGGAGGACAGCGTGATGTGGATTGGATCGGCGAGGTGAAAGGAAATTTGGTGAGCTTCGAGCGGGTATTTTGAATATTTTGTTAATTTTTTGATCTCTTTGTGGTCTTATTGGTTTACAGTTAGAATTGACGAGGTTTGAGAACTTTTCTATGGTGCAACTAGGCTACAATTAGAACTAGCAAGATATGATTAGATTCTTTTTTTGGAATCTTGTGAATCATTTGATAGATTTCAAAGAAACGTTTGAGGGATTCCTTAGAAATCTTTCTTAGTAATGGAAAATTATTATTTAACTAGTAATTTGTCGTCTTTGCAATTATGATTAAATTTCAGCAGTATTAAATATCGATATATTCGAGGTTCTTGGATCCATTCCAACAACATTCCAACACTTATATATAGTAAACAAAACATAGTTAGTAATTTGAAAACGTTATCACAAAACTTTAGGTAAAATCGATAATAAATTTTCGAAATTTATTTAGGCCACTGTATTACATACGAAAAGGAGCAAACTCCTATTGTTTCTGATCGTTCTCATCAATTTGCCACTTACGAAAGAATCTACCTATTTAATTTTTATCGCGTAAGTGTTAATTCTAATTTACTGTTAATTCCATTAAGAATTATTAATAAAATTCTATCGTAATATTCTATTCTGTTCGGATAAGAAGATACTTCTGCAAACGTGCAAATTCTTCCTATGCAAATTACATTGTATTACCTCAATAGATGAATAATTCACGATAAAAGCATCGGATATAAATTCTCGTTCGCGGATCGACCGGATCGACGATAAAAATATCGACGTTCCTCCTGAACGTTTATCTGCATGGTGAAATTAACTCGATTCTCCTGTTAACCAGAGGAGCATTATAATGCATTATACTGCAATGAGGTCCTATCTGGTCGCGGACAGGGAACGTCGATGGTTTAATGTCACAATAGGAATTTCGAGTCACCGGCTTATGCCTCAGACGTCGCCAGCTATGACATAACCAGTACTTTTCTATTAACATCTAAACGAGCTATTCACACGAGCGAACTTCGAGATTCTCGCGACAGAGGAATCGGTTTTATGTTCAGGACAAGATTACGAGGGAGAATTCTCGCTGCTCAGGGCCGGTTTCATCGTCTTTCACGTTTCTTCAAACTCTTCTTACCGTATCTTATTAGATTATTTATGAAATCACTGAAAACTAAATTTTTAATATTCCTAACAATACGAATATTACATTTTAATGTTATTAGTTTGACGATTTTTGACTGTCAGATTTAATTCTTAGACAATTCGAACGCTATCTTTAATATCAAAATGATGGTCGTTTTTATTAAGAGAAAACAGAATTCTTTCCATCGTTAAAAATACGATGTACATTCTCGTCAAATTAGAATTTCTCCAAAATTCTTTCCAGAACATACATCTACATTATCGAAATCTTTCCCCGATTTTACCTTATTATCAAATCTTCGACTCTAACTTTATCATTTCTTCAAAACTAATACCGGAAATACCAATAGACGTTTTCTTTGCTTTGACAGATCTTTGACTAAAGACTTCCCCAAGATATCAGAGTTCCGAATACACTGTTTCTGAAAACTCATAGATTCTACAAAACACATAGCGATTCCAAATCCTAAACTGGACCTAATCGGCGGCATATCTCCTTATCCTTATCAACCCGAGACCTAAACCAACTAACTTAACAAAGCATCGCAAACATTCGCCGCCAAATATAAGCTACATTTACTCCGAGAAACAGCCATCCCAAGAGCCACATGTTAACAACAAACAGCCACAAAATTTACCCTAGGAAGATACTCGAAAACTCGTAGATTCCCCAAGGAAGATCCGAGGACCGTCCCTGTTCCCTATCCCTGTGCTCGTAGCGCGCGTTCTCGATAGCGAATCTAGTATGTAAATATCCGCGAGGCTCGGCTTTTCGCCTGCTCGTGTCGTCCGATCGACCGGCCCAATGGTAAATGTTAGACTACACGTAAACTCGGGTTGGCTTGTGCGCGAGACCGCACGAGAGCGTTCATATGGCGCGGATCTATGCAAATAACGACACGTGGGCGGGCGGCGTACGAGCTTGAATGAACCCTTGCGCCACGCGGAGTGAATGGATTTGCGTGGCGTTTAACGACCGCGACGAGTTTCGCTTGTATCGTTTGCCGCCACTACCGGAAGTCTTCCGTCTCTCCGCGTGTACAGGTGTGGCTGTCGGTCGTTAAGTGACGGACGAGGGTGGCCTGTGTGTGTCGCCGGTGAGAACGTTCATAGCGAACTCGGTAGGAACCTCGACCTGTGTTTCTCATTAGCCATAGCATGGCTTTACGACCGTATCTGTGAAATTGAATCGGCCCAAGCAATTTTCAGTCATGAGTACATAGAATCTTCTCGGTTTAGAGTAGATGACTTAACGGGGATGGATTTTGGAAGAAGAGCTGCGAAGAGATTACGAGGGATTCTTGGAAAAATTAATTTGTTTTTTGATTTTACATCGGTGCGAATTTTCTTTTTATTAACCCGTAATGGTGCCATAATTTTATTTAGAGATTCTGGGGATTTATGAATATTTACATGTTAATGTAAATAGATGTATAAATAGATATCAGTCTTAAAGAGAAGACAGTGAAAGAGATTCATGTATTATGCATTATTAAATGATGCATTTACTTCCACCTACCTGATTACAGAATTTGTTAAAGATGCGTTACAGATTAAGGAGCTGAAATACAACGACAAAACACTTAGGAATAATTTAAATTGAAAATTCAAAGTATAAGAGGATACTAGATGAAATCATTTTCAAACGCAAATTTGATTGAACTGCAGAAGAATTGCATAAATTTAAATTGAGTACATATCGCGCTAATAATTTCCAATATCTCTTCGTTCTACAAAATAGGAAGCTAATAACACAAGAAGCTGCATCAGCCGTCTAATCTGACCTATTCACTACCAATTGACCATACCAAATAACCCAATCAATTAAAAAAGAAGAAAACTACCCTCTTACCGCCTCCTCTCGGATCACACTCATCACGGTGAATTAATCCGACGCTAAAGAGACGAGCAGCGGTCAAAATATGCCCCACGAAACAGGTAGCCCCGAAGGCTTTCACGCGTCGCGACTTCATTCTTGACGCGATAGCGGCAAGGATTAAAAGTATAAGGCCGGCCAATCGGTTCGGTTCACCGGTTTCGAACCGGTGCTAATCAGTGTCCCTTCACCAGCTAAAGGGATATATACCTGCTGCCGTGGTATTCACCGATCGTGACTTTGAACATTTTTCACCTATGCTCGTCTTGATCACTGGCACCTGCCACGTCGACTCGAGGAGGATCGTCTCGTTGCACGCGATCGGGATTGAAAGAGGATGATCGAGGCTCGAGCGAGTACAATGGCAACGGTGAATCGACGGATCGATCCTCGATCGTACCTTGGAAAGGACAAGGATGTAAAGAGCGGGAAGAGATAGAAGAGAAACGAGCAGATCCGCGGAGGGAGGAGAGACGCGTGGGCGACGGCTTTTGTAACGGTAAATTACCGCACGAAAAGGTGGTAAAAAGAGGACGTATAGTGGCGGGAAGGAAAGGACAGGGTGGAGGAGGCGCTGATTTGAATATCGACGTTGAAGAACAGTGAAGGATCACGAGGCGTGGGCAAGCACGCTGCGCTATATGGCTGCACCTTACGATCTGTCTTCCTTCTCCTACCCTCCTTGTACAGACTCCATGGACTCGCGCGACCGCGAGATTTAATGCAGTCACACGTGCTTTCGTAACGGTAAATCCCAGCGCACGCCGCCTGGAAAACGATACCGGAGCCGGAGAATGTCCGTCCGCGCTGTCGGCGGACAAGAAAAAGCCGGATAATACGGGAGGTAATTTGCGATGAGGGAACACGGTGGACAATATTAAAACCGCGCGGTGAAACGGCCTTTCTACGGGGCCGTAAAACCTGTATACACGTTACTTCTCCCTCGCTCTAAACGCGAGAGGCTCCCGGTTTAATTAATTGATCAATAATTTCATTATTTATCGCTGGCTCCGAGCTTCCGCCGTTCGAGGAAATTGCTTCATTCACCGTGTTCCAAGGGCTGTAAAGTAACCTCCTCGATGGCTACTTGCCGCTTTACTCGAAGCTTCACAAAAACACGAGTAAACTAATGGTTTATCGCGGAAAATAACGTGCTTCCGCGAACTGTGATTGCCTCGCTGCAGTTTCTATGCGGGAAATCAATTTCTAATCGTTATCTACGTCCCCCTTGTTCAACGGTCGTGATAACTTTAGATAAGGATATTAATACGATGTTCCAGGCTTAAATTGCTTGTTGCGAGTATATTACTAAGTAATAATTTTCCCTGTATACTAGAAAAATTCACTAATTCTCGGTTTCAATTAACGGTATCAAATCAATTAATAGTATCAGATTATCAACATGAATCATAAGGGAATTTTTCAAAAGGCTAGCAGAAACAGCATGATTAAAAATACAACTATTACAAACAAATTCAGAAAAATTTGACTCAATCATCGATTCTCGAATTAAACCAATTAATAACAATAGTAAGTGACTTTTCCTTTAAAAATTCCGAATATTTCCGTTCGTGGTAGAAAAATTTAGCAACGATTCGGCAAACGAAACATGTGGCATCGCGATAAATTCAATAGCCAGCTGATTGTCGTTCGGTCAGGTGTTAACAGCGCTTACTTATGAGTATGGAATCCACGATATCCAACGTTTACATACTGGGGAGTGTAGGATTCGCCTGCGACGGAACCAGCCACGCGAGATATTCCGCGCGCACCGCGTGCTCGCATCTAAATGCAAGTAACCAGTAAGCGCGCATACATTAGAAGGCGCGTTGGTAGGCAGAGAAAGAGGAACAGAGAGACACACGAAGAGTGACTAACAACGTTGGTGTTTCCTACGACGGTAATCTAATCTATATATTACGAATTGACCACGATGCTCTCCGCTTTCGAAACGTAGGTATTACTCACAAAACAGCGTAAAAGATGAAAACGAAGCGCGTCGAAAGTTCGAGAATGGGAGATCCCTTTTTGAAGCAATGCCTTTGAATAATAGCGTGTAAAATTCTCTAAATAACTACAACAACACTTTCCGCTTCATTGCTTGATAATAATTGTTATACTGATCGATTTTGGCTGGAAAAAATCGTTACACAGATTTATATAAAGTCGTGATAACATGATGAGGAAGATGTTATAAGGAAAGTTTTTAGATTTTTTTATAGCATGGATGTTAGATGTAGTTCTCTTCTCGGCAGAAGAATCTTAGATTTGGAAAGGTGTTAGTTTGATTCTTATCTGAATTAATTATCAGTGATCAAAATCACTTAATCTTCCCACTTCTCAGCAGATATCCACGTTCTACATCGATTCCAAAATTTGTTATAAGCCACGTTTTAAATCTGTAGTCGTCCAAACAACGAGTAACAATTATCGAACCTACGAAATAAACTAAAAATACATCTCAACACGTAACAAAGAATATTTCAGCCGCAAACGTTAAGAGAAATTAAAGGAACCTGGAGAATCCGATCGGTACATGGATCACTAAAAATCACCGTATCCATGCATCGACGTATCCATGGGTTTATCCGAATTTCACGCGGCACGTAGCGACAGGATACGAATAAACAACGGAGAAAGCTGATCAACGCATAGATCAGCATAAATTCGAATGATAATGCGCGCTTCCCCCGATACACAGGGTAGATAAGCTGGTGGTGTGCATACGTGTTAAATGCGCGACGGCTACGGGTCCAGGTCCAGGTCCAGGTGTCATTCGAGCCGGTATTCGTCGGTGTCCGCGGGACCATCCTCTCTCTCACCTTCCTCTCTCCACCATCTGCCTTTTTTCTCTTTCTACTGCACTGTGTTTACAACGGCGACGACACCTCTGGTTTGCGCCTTGCTGCATCGTCTCGGGTTACGTTCGCGCGTGCTCCAACCCGCGAAATATTCGCGACACGTGCAGATTATCGCCACCTTCCTGGCACCGTTTTTCCCTCCAGCGGGAATGTATCCGACGAGGCATTGAAGATTGGATCGAATGTCCTCGACGAAGCATTCTCGGTACGCGCGATTCCCGCTCCTCTTATCTGGAGCTCTTTCTACCTGCAGTCCAGGGCTGGATCAGTGCATTTCAGATGCATTTATGCGCACATGCACCGCATCCACCGATCCACCCGCCACTCTGACAGGACTAGATCGTTATATCGGATCAATTACAATGTACACCGTTCGAGAACATGCATCGCTATTCGTTCGATGCGTGTATCCTATCCGGGCAGCTTTGGTTCAATTATCTCTCGGAAGGAAAAGCATAATGGACGTGGGACTCGAACGAAGAACGGGGCTGAACGGTCGCGTGTCTGTCGCACGGTGCAAGATTTTGAAACTAGATCGTTAGATGCGGGATATTTGAGATAAAGTTGAGACAACGTTCCTTTAGATGTTGCATGCTACACGATGGTTATCTCACGACAGGGATAGAATTAAGGCAACGTTGTAGGAAGTCTCAGTTCGAATATCGTTACGGTGCTTGAGATTCGATCCAAATCAACTTTAAGGAAGTACGAAGTATTTGACGAACGTTTGAACTTCATTGGGACCGGTTCATTGTTAGTGAAATTTGAGCTGCGTTTGAACCAGATTATGATACGAGTTTGAATCAGGGCATGAGCCAAGTTTCCTTAAGTCTGAATCAGGATATGAACGAAGTGTGAATTAGCTTGAACCAAAATATGAACCAGGATTCTACAAACGGCACGTCTTGTATCAAGTTTGAAACTGATTTGAAATTATGAGCCGAATATCGTTATGAAGTACGAACTTACGTACGATACTTATTCTGCTCGTTTAGAATAATATTCTAAATGTTACTACTGTGTATCCTTCTAATCTATCTTTCGCATTCCTCTTTCTTTTTGCATCTTACCTTAACGAAATGAGACGGGTACTACGATGCAATCACGAGAATATGCAACCAGCTCTGCGTGCAACTTTGCAAGTTTGCATATCGTCGAGACGGCGACGATGACGTCGAGGACGCCGTGAAATCGAGAAGGGATCGCCCGAGCACGTACTTACGCATATCAGCAGATTAAATTCCTCGGGAATCTTCAACGTTGCTGGACATCAGTTTCAGGGGATCGTTCCAGTGACGTTCTTCGTCTCTGACTAATATCCTGATAGACTGTTGGCTTACGACAAACAACACGTATCGTTCATCATTCACCTGCACAGTATGAATAACCTAATCGATCATCTGATGCTTGACATAAGTCTCAAGCGGTCCTTAATCATAATCGTACAAAGTAGAAACTTCAAAGCTTCATATTTTTAAGCAAAACGTAAGATTCAGATCAATTCTTATTTTATGAAAGATTTTAAGCAAAACTTGAAGAAGATAAATAAATATATCAAACTATGGTTCCAAACTTCTCAAATATACCTAATTGTCTTCAAAATCTCAAATAAGGGAGAAACTGAATAAATATTTTAGTCTATGAACCTTAGAAAATCAGAAGCAAGAAAACTCGCCAATCGAGATGGTCTTACGAAACCACAGCTGATAACGATCCTATGCAGCGAATTATATACGATAATATCATAATAGGAAACGGTATCAGTAACACGGCGATCGCTACTCGTTACCGGCTGTTTTTACGAACAAATTTATGACACCGGTAAAAAGAAGAATTTCGAAAGTTCCTGGCCGGGTGACCGGGTTCGACAACGCATTTAAATCGGCTCACAACCGAAGAAAAGACCGGCGCGTGAAGCATAAATCGCACTCTTCATTGCGCCTTAGTTTATTAGAAATTCAATTTCATCCAGGTTGAATTGGTCGATCGTGTAAAACGATCGGTCGACACACGGGCGCGCGTATCAACCGCGTTTATATAGCTTCTGGAACCACACTCAACGGCTGATTTCTATGCAACGATCGATAGATAACAAAACGATGTAATAACAGCCATATTGTCGGGATCGTTCGACCGTATCCTTCGCATTCTTTTCTCTGTTGCGACCGCGTGTGTAACTACGTAGCACGTGGAAAATTATGATCGATCTCTTCAAAGCTATTTCAAAGCAATATTATCGTCGACCAATCGAAAACAATAGTACAATCGCGACAATGGTGACGGCGCGTTTAAAACGCGTTGCTTCCTTTAAAAAGATATGGCGGAATCGGGTCTGGGTCAACGGTGCTTCAATCCCTTCCTGTTTTCGTGCCTTATCGGACCGGAGTCAAGGCTGACACGCTACCCGGAAACCCGAACCCGAACCGCACACGATCGGCAAGATATCGCAGTCGTCGTATTTCGTATTATTCGGTGCGACGGGCACTGCCTGCAGGACAAGGTCCTTTGCTCCAAAAATAGCGTTTCACTTATGTACTGATTCCAAAATTTTTAATCAGATCCTTCTTAAAGGTTCTTCTTAAAACTTTTAATTTAAAGTATTGGGTACATAGAACTTTTGCTCTAGAATATTGATTGAAAAATTTAACGATTTGTTTGCTACTATTCTGAAAGATATTTTTTCTCCTTTTTCTTTCTTTTCTTGTAGGCATAATTGAGAACAATTACGGTGATCTCACAAGTTATTAGATTGTACGAAACACAATTTTCTTACGTAAAATTTTAGTTACGTTTAATTTCTTTGAAATATCACATGATATTTATCACGTATCTAACGAAAATAATCTTTACATGAACACATGTAGATTGTTTCCAAATAAAATTAACTAACTTTGTTATCTTCAAATCTATAGAAATATTTACTTTTAAAATTCAAAGATTCAAATTCTACAAAAACAAAATTTCATATGCATCAATCTGATAGTTTCTTGAGAATTTTCTTAAATGTGAAAATTTATAAAGAAGAGGTACTGTGTTCTGTCAAGGATCTACACTTGGAGACCTTGGACAGGCTCGAACGCAATGCTGCAACTCTGTTATTATTATCACACAATTGTTGCGTCTGAACAAAAGCAAACTAGCGATTGTGAAACAAGTTTGCAAGTCGAGGGTCGAGACATAAAGGTTGCTCTATCATCTCGACGAGGAACTTGAATTTCACGTAAAAACGAACCTTGAAATCGGTTATCCTTTGCAACAGGATGAGAAGATCGGTCCTTGACAGAAGGATTTCACGCATGTCTCGTCGGTCCTGCGGGATAACCTACCACATCTTCGAGATCATGAAACAGGAAGGAAATGAATGCGCAGTTCACGCGTGACTCGTCGAAATTATCAATTTCCAGCTTCTAGACCCTGTCGTGTAACAAATTAGTTGGAGCAACAAGCAAAAACAATGCTGCAGCCATGAGCTAACAAGATTTCTTGTTGGCGATGATTCTCCTTCTTAATTTCTTTGGAGAAAGAAATTTAGAAGTTTATAAAACATCAATGACGTTCAGAGAAAAAATCTTTATTGCAATAAGATTCCTTTCAAGATACTTCTATACATTCTTCTTCAGAAAGTTTCTTCGTGATCCTCGAATTTAGTTTAGTATCTAAATCTTACACCATCGAATTAACAAGATTTTTTATTGCTAATAATTTCTTTTTATAGTTCTCCAACATTCTTTAATTTTTCTTTAAGAATTTGAAAAATAAAATTTAGCATTTAAAAAATAAATTTAAAAAGTCAAAAGTAAATATTTAGTGTATCATCATCATCATCATCATCGTGGAGGCCTTCTCCAGTAGTCAAAGAGCAGCTAGACAGTCGCTAGCCTCCTTGTATATAAAATCGGTGTTGTGTTCAACGAATGAATGCATCATGGCGCATAATGGGCGAGGCTCGCGTGCTATTGCCATAAACCATGATCGTCCTACACGTCCCCACCTGTCGAGGAGACCCAGTGCCGAGGGCGATCGAAGATCAGTTGCAAAATAGCCGGCCCTGAAGCCCGACAAAAATTGAAAACGAAAGGCGAGCGAGGCAAGGCTTTCTTCTACGGATACCAGCGCGCCACGTTCTAGGGTTTCTTCGTTACAATCATTTGCCTTTTTTCCATCGTTCTCGCGCTCTAGCATAACGGATACGAGTACAGTTAAGAGCGAAAAGTCAACGAGCTCGTTAATTTAATTTACTTCGACGTCTGACTATTCCATCACCGTTCTAAATTGGAATAATTTACACGTCTTATAGTTATTTTATTGCAGCTGTTAATGCTCGCGCGAATTTCGAAAGAGCTTAGCTCTTTAAGAGATTAGCTTTTCCATGGGAGAATTTTTACATAATTGAAATTTGATTACTAAAAACGATTCGAGTCACCTCTGGAAAAATTTTTAATCCTGCCATCCACTTCACTAGCATCGCTACAATAATATCGGTAGCGTGAAAATTATTTCTTGTATCGTTTTCATAAATAAAAATGGAGAAAAGAGGCTACTATTCAATTATAAATATTCATTCAAATTTTTAGAATTTATCTGTGGAAGAATTTAAAGAAATAATTAAAGTTTACTTTCAGAGGAGCCTTTAAAAATAATTGAAACATCAATTGAACATACAATTCGAAACCCACCGCCAATCATTCTGACTTTATAAAGCGCCGTAAGGAGACTTTACACCTCCGTCACATTTTCCACCATACGACCATAAATCTGTGGTCCAGGTTCTTGAAATTCTAATGGACCGGCAAATTTTTGCCACTCGCTGCGCCTCGAAGAAGCCCATTAGTCTTTCAATTATTTTCGCTGCCCACTTCCACCGGAGCAACGTTATGCAATTTAATTCGAATTCTTTCTCTCTCTCTCTCTCTCTCTCTGCCTCTCCCCTCTCGTTCTTCGCACATACGTTGAACCACCGACTATCGACGAGCGCACACGTTCCATCAACATATTCAATGGTCTATTAGCTGCGCGCGAAAGACAGACGAACCGAGGTCACGGTTCGAGTATAGAGGCCAAAGAAGACGGGGCACCCACACTCCATTATCGATATATCGATAAGCGTATAACCTGCAGAGACGACGGGGCGCCGGAGCCGGTCGACTCGCAAAAACAATAGCCCTGGAAATCGGCCGCAAAGTCATCTTCCGAAATTGGCAGGTGCCTCCAAGCGTCTTCTCTCTTCAGGATCCCGCTGTTACCCTTCCCCTCTTCGCTTCCCCTTGGATTCCACTGTTCTAGCTAAAATCAATATTTAATCGGGCTTCCAGCCAGCTCATACCTGTCAGCCAGGTGCGAAAATCACCGAGCATTGTTTTAACCGATACGATGGATATAATGATCCTCCGCCATGGGGTATCTTACTCTTCTTTTGTTCCGTCTTTTTACGTTGGATATTTTTAGGATCGAGTTGGATAACGATCACGTTGGAAGAACGTGGATACAGGTAATTGGCTGTGTATCTTCCGGGGATCTAGAACACGTTGACTTCCTGAAATTCGGAGCCTCCCTTTTTTCGCACCCTTAAGATACTCTCCCGTAATTAAGGTGGATCTTTCGGACTTGATGGAATTTTTATGCGAAGAATCTAGAAAGATTATTGTCACACTATAGCCTTTTTGACTTATTATTCGCTGTATATTTTTATTTTTAAACAAACGTATAGAGAATGGTTAAAAGACTGATTTTAGGCTAATCTTAACTTTGGAGATTTAACACTTTTTCCGAGATGTTATTGTAAATGGGATATGTTCGAATGTTCTTCTAACGTTCTTCAAAATAATACCATTCTTTTCCTTTACTTGGTCTCTGAATTGCATGTAATGATTGTATATAATTGATTACTATCCATTGATTTTCTAAACGATGATCATCTTTCCAAGATGATATCGGAACATTATATGAGTATTTGGAAGCGTTAGAGGCATATTTAGGTAAATTAAATTTTCATCTAATATAAATTCCATGAACAAATAACAATAAATAGATAAATTATCGATTCATCGCTGCAAGTTCCCATTCAAGAATTCCAATTTCAAATTATCATAATCCAACTTACTAACATCTTCGAATTCTCTCCTCAAATTTCTCATCTGCAACATCAGCTTCCGTACTACCCTCTCGAGCCAATCAGCATAACAAAAGTATCTTCACACCGTTAGACACGTCTCACAGAACGTAATTAGAAATCGCATCTCGTGTACGTGTCCCATAAATATGTTAATCGTTCATTAAACAAAGTTGATGAATTCTTGCTTTGGTCGGTGGCCATGCAATTTCGTTCGACTCGATATTGCGTCCCCAAAAAGATCTCTTCTTTAATTGGTCAACGAAGAGGCGCCGCTCTTAACCAGAAATCGTGTTGGCGAAAATTAATAAAAAAAAAATGGCTGAGGGTGCCACGGTAGCCGTACACGGTATTGCAGCGGCGTACACTTAGCTGCACATTAGTCAAACAATTAAGAGTTTATAATGACACGTCACATAAATAACGCGGTGCAACGGAGCTAGGGAGGCAAGGGATGCGTTTGGATCACGTTAATGGAATACACACGTACTCCGTGCCCATACATATATGTATGTACACGAATTCGCAATGTAGCACGCGTTCATGGAGTTCAATTCACGGGGCGACCGTGCTAATATCGCGTGGGCGTTCCCATTTCCGTCCACCAGGACGCTTTCCAATCACACCGACCGTGACAGTGGCTCATAGTAATCGTCCTGCGTGTCCGTTCTTCCCTTTCATTCGAAAATTTAGCGTAGAGTAAGGTTCTAGCAGATTTAATACAGGCTTATTCGAGTCAGTAGAATATCTAAGTCAAAGTAACATACGTAATTTGTTTTGTAATCCGCTAAAATCGATTATGGATAATTTTCCAGTAATGTATATTTGAAAACAAATTAATTAACTCGATATTAATAACGTGAGAAACAGTGAAATATATCGTACATCGACACCTTCACGGTTATAGTTCTCCACGAGAATATAGCTTCTACTTGTCGAAAGAAAAGAAATTCTTCGATTGACGTCCAATATTCTCAGTTGCGATTATCGTAAATTAATAACGCGTGTATATTACTTAATTTCTACAAGTTATTCTATTACTTGAAATACATACAATCCTAAGAATTTGTATGTACGTATATCGGATTGCTTTGATGTCTCGAATTTGTCAGAACACACAATCACCGTAACTTAAAAATTCTTCACAGAATAAGCTACTTCAAATCAATACTTACTTCTAAGTTTAACTTCTCAAAGAAAATTCTCAGAATGAACCACAGGTTTCTGCAGAGTGAGCTACACGCCCAATCAAACAACACGCAACACTCAAAAGTCTCGCGTGAAATCTACGATACAGCTTTCAGATAAAAAGAACCATAGCATACCTCGTCTGTGAATCAGTCGAATACCGGGAACGCTCAGCAGTCGTTGTTAAAACAATTTCGAGATAAACGGTGTCCGAAAAGAGCAATTGGTGGCGGGAGAGAAGTAGGAAGTCTCGCTGGCTGGATTCCATCCGCGTTGGCTCGCGGGCCCCATTTCATCGGGGTTCGTTGACCCTCGGTGCGCGCTTGTCTTCCAAAAAACCGGTAATCACAGAGATTATAGGGGCTCTCGTTTCATCCCGTGATCGTGATCGATGAATTACGATTTTCGATGATTCCCAGTAATCCGTGCACGGGCTCGTCATCATCCTTTCGGAATTTTAACCCGGAATTCTTTGAAACGGGGGAAGCAACCTTTTCTGTCGACCATCACGAGACAACCCCTCTCGAATAATTATGTACGTCGGCTAGTGTGTGTAACAACGACAATTATCACGCGCGCGTTCCAATCGTGTGTCCACGATATAAATTGTCAGCGGGAGTAATTAGTGTCCGGGCCTGTTGCGCCCTTGAGTAATTAGCAATTAAGCGGCGCGTAATTGCCTAATTCCTGCCCGTCATCCGACCACGGGCCCGTCGTCGATAAGATCGCCGACCAGCCTCCTCCGGGCAATCGTTAAATGTGTATATGTATATCTGGCTGGTCGATTTCACCTCCCCCCTCCCTCTCCCTCTGTGGGGCTACTACCTACTTCAGCAGGTAGCTGAGTTTTATTTTTTGAAACACCACCGACCGAGTGATGGTTGGTCGATATCGTCCCTCATGCTGTTTATTGGTCTTTGAAGAAGATTAGTTTTTGAGATATATTTATCTTGTTCTTGAGGAACGATATACGTACATGTAAGCATCTCGGATGATAAAATGATTAACTTTATTCTTGTGGATTTTGCAATTTTTGTTACGCAGAAATGTCACAGTTCAACTTCATGAATATAAAATTTTCTGATTAGAGAACGATTCGGTTAATAGGCTAATGAAATTCTACATGAAACTTATCAAAGATACTTATTTGTTTTTAATTATTAAGAAATACAGGAGATTTTAGAGTAGTAGCGTTAAACGAATCTTCTTATTAATCATCGATATTTATTTTTCCCAGATAAAATTTAACATTATATTAGCTTAGCCTTCGTATGAAAAAGGTAGTATATAAGAAGCAGCATATAAGATTAGTTGATACATTTGTTGTATTCATCGATCTGATAAATTTTCCTGTCTCCTCTTGATGACTTTATGTAGTCTATTTATTTATAGCGACGTTCATTAGCGGACAGGATAGGTTATAATTCTTACCATACAACTGTTCCTCGCATAATGACCAGTGCAGGTTATTTATCGAATTATGCAGATCTCGGCGTCATTCGCGATAGAAAATCACAGCTACACAAATAGAGACTTTATAATCAAGAACGGTAAGAAAATCCCTATCATACATACTTAAGCCTACTGCACTTGTCTCAAGCATTTTTTCCCAATATCATTCCTTTTCATCCGAGACTCAATTATTACCTACCACTCGATCATGTCAATATCTAATCAATCAGCAAGCACACCTGATAGTCCCTTAACCACTAGTACAAACGCTATCATTAGTATTGCCGCTAATAGCAACGCAACACACCTAACGCTGTCATTACTATCGCCACTAATATACGGTACACTCGATAACGCTTTAATCGTGGCGATTTACAAGGAACAGCTATCGTGAAAAACAGTCGAGAGTGGGATTAGGTAAACAGGGAATCACGAACGAAACCATACACACCCCCATGTATAATCCATGTGTAACAAGCCCGGCACGGAGAGTCTCGGAACACCGTCGCGGATAATTAGCTCGCGATCGTTCGCGAACCGTGCGTGACAATGAGCCATGAATCAATTTGGTCACGTCACATCAAAGTTGCTCGACCGCTTTGGTGCCGTAGATATCGACCGGTTGGCATTTCGCCTGCCACGATACCGTGGTTGTCGCTTGCAGCGATCAACTATCACGATTAAGGAGTCGTCGAACGCGTTCGCCAGGGAATCGAACGGATTTAATAACCGATAATCGCGTCGATAAGTCGTAGGGCCCAAACGAATAGCCAATATCGAATTTGTATTCGCATATGGGATAAGAAGAAATAACTTTGGAATTGAATAACGAAAAGATCGACCAGCCGGAGAAATATTTGAACACGGCGAAATTTATTGAGAGAATTATTAACAAGCTTCGATGTAGGTACGCCGAGGTGAATTAATGAGCGACAACGGAGGCGTACTGTTAAAGTGCGTGCAAATTAATCAACGATCCACGCCAGGATCGCTGGCCATACGTACACTGTCGCTCATAAGTATGTAGACAATTTGGTCAATTTGTATTAACACGAATGTTAGTAAAATATATGAATTGGTAATAAAGCGATGATTAAAAGTACTATTCAATCAACAAATCCATATACATATTATACGAAATTTAAATTGCTTATTTGGAATCTTTTCAGGGATATATCAAAATAAACGATTCGTTGAAACATTAACTGATTTTAAATATTATTACTAGGATTAATCACGAATCATTTCTCTATCGATTTAAAGGAACTTCTATGCTATATCGTGGCTGGTAACATTCGTACTAAAAATTTTTACCATCTTGGTTGACGCCGGATTATCCTGTGCCATATGTTATATTTATTCGTTATTCTTACTTGAAATAAATCCATTTTGTAAAGTTATCATATCTCTTCTCTGCTTCTTATTTTATAAACTTTCTTCTATCCATTACTGTAGCTTGAGAGCCAAACAAGCTGCGAATCAGTGTCTTTAAATAATAAAATGATTTCACAACGCTTGACATTTATAAATATCTTTTTATCGCATAGTAACTTTAAAAATAAATTTTATTCTGGCGCAATATTCTACAGCAGCTGTAATGAAAAATAAAGTCGCCCTGGGTCTTTCTAAATTACATTGTGTCAAAAATAAGCAACTGCCCGTATTCTTTCGGAGAGTAGCGTAAATACGCGTGCACGCGACTGAGCTCAGGACCTCGTTGTGTGGTGCGTAGGCACGTTGAAACAGACGCACTCCATTCACTTGGCGCCACATTCATTCATGGCTAGAGCAACCGTGGATATCGTTCGACGAACTGGCCGCGACATTACGTCGTCGACGTAATGATCGTCGATTGACAATGCGTATGTATGTATATGTCACGATCGCTACCGGAATTGCGGGCTTTATTCTTGTCTCTGATAGCTGATTGCGTAGCAGCGGTGAGTACTTGCCGCGATTCAACGCCTGGCTAATGCAACATGCTCTCCCACTTAGTTTGAACAGGGACACTTAATCATAACACTGTGCAAGTATTTAATTATCTAACATCGCAGCTTGTAGAAATTTGTGTCGTTAAAATGTAGCGACAAGGTGTTAAATAAGGGTAAGTAAATGTTAGAGATATGAGATACTATTAATATTATTAGTATCGTACCCAAGGTAACATTGCAATACATATTTGATAATTTGTGCAATTGCTAATTTTATTGTACAACATTATACTATATGCTATATATACTATTCTTTTTGCTGTTTATAGAGATATACAGATGAAAAAGTATGTTGGAACTCCACTTATTCAAATTCATCGAGAAACAAACAGTTCATAGAACTATCAGGAGTCCTACTGAATATAACTTTTCGTCTACATAAGAGAATTTTACGTCCAAATAAATGAATTCAATCGGGAACTAATTACAACTTTGTTTCAATAATTGAAATTCTGATAAATGGAATTCTAGTGTAGGATTATCGTACCGAGTACTTCTATGTATACAATTGTCATTTTATGTACTGTATAGTGTTCTATACTATATTATAATATCCTGTTTTATAATACTATATATCATTATCTTTTTCTCTTACTTCCGAGCTACTTAGCTCAGTCTCTAAAAAAAAGTTCGTAAAGTCAAGAGAAAAAGACGAACGTGAGTCACTTTATCCTACAATCCGCGGCTTGATATCGTCCGTATAATTCCATTAAACTCCTCCGTCTCGCGTAACTCGTACATCAAGCTTAGAGGTCTATTTCAATAGCCTTATCCGGCTGGCATTATCAATTAACCGAGCCGGGAGCTCGCATAATGCTTGAAATGCTTCAGGTATGACCAGTCTAATTCCTTATCACGCAGAAGTTGACGCCTGTAAAACGGAGCCTGCTGAACGCGTTACCCAGCGCCGTCTCCCTTTCCCTGTCGGTGAATTAAGCAAATTATGTCACCTCGATTTATATGCATCCTTGCGCCCCGGTGCAGCGCGACGATCCGGTTGCTCGTGTATTATTACACGTTTACCCGGGCCACGGTCGCATGAAACGCAAGTGGGTGTCAACCGTCTCCGTTTCTTTCTACGTCACTTTCTCCTCTCTTTTCCGCTAACGTTCCTTAGAGGCGACATATCCCTGTTTTTCTCGCAGTTTTATCCTCCTTTTCTACTGGATCAGTGCTCGCAAGGGAATTCAGAACGCCAGTGCGCCCGATCCATGGCACGGATAACCTCGCGCACCCGGACACTAACGGCTATCGACGACCTTTCCTTTCGAGATCCTTATTATTTGAACGCAGGTGCTTTGTTCGCCGGATGGTACCGCGGTGATAGGAATATTCCGCAGTACAATGAGGCCCAAGGGCAAGTTCCCTCTAACGAATCGAATTCGAGATTTCGTTCGATTAGTCCCTGGGTTTTCAGCAAATTGGTCGTGTCTTGTTAACCGAGATTTGGTTGCAGATTAAAAAGCTTTGGGTAATTGATTGCGCTTTAATGCTCCTTTGTATACGAGATGTTGTTAACCATGTACTACTTTTCGAACGATGTACTTGAGAATAATTTCGGATGATGCAGGATACATTCTAGGGTTTAAGAAAAATAACAGCGAATATTTTCAATTTGCAGCTCTTTAAGCGATTGCGACAAGAACTACATAAACCTCAAAGAAAAAAAAAAGATACTATCTTCGCTAAAAAATTTTAAATTTACCCTCAAAGTCCAACAGAAATTGAAATATTCTATCTCTCAAATTAATTACGATAAAAACTACGCAAATCTCCAAAAACCTACATTTACCCTCATCACGTTTCAAATTATTCTCAAAAATTTTAACGTGGCAAAAAAGAAAAAGCAAATCCAGTTGTCAAAACGAAGAACCATAGTTTAATTAAGCACTTCGCCTATTCGATCGTCAGTCGCCAATCAGTTAAACGCAGCACTCATTAATTAATTACCAGGATGTCGTCGAGCGTGAATCGAACCAGCCCACTTGTTGCGTTCGGCGCCGAGGGACAAAACGCGTGGAATAAATCGCGGCTGGCTCACGCATCGATGCCGTTGCGTGTCACCTACGTGGATACCTATAATTTAACGTTATAATAACTAGTTGCCGGGGCGCCGCGTGATGCACGTGCATTGTGCACCGCGACAGAGAGGCGAGGGCAAAGCGGCCAGGTAGGTGAGCCACGGAGAAAGACGGAATAGAAGAGAGAAACTCTCGTGGCCGAGCCAACCGATGATTCACACTTCTCCAGTCGAGGAAGGTGTCACTGCTTGTATGCATAAGCACGATTCATTATTGCGGCCTCACCGTGGCCCACGTGCCACCTCGAACGCAGAATGCAAATCGAGAAAGCCGAGAGCGTCTTTTCTGCCTTGTGCTTCTCCACTTTGCCCTTATCGACCTCGAAATCGTCGGAAACGACGAAGGGGGTCAAATGTCTTGTCGAGAAACGAGAAATGCAGTTCTGTAAATTTATTTCTAGTAGTAGATTGTTTGGGGTATTCTATTTGGAGAGTTTCGGAACTCTTTTTGAAATTTTGATTAGTAATTCGGAGAATAGTCATTTGATAGTAAATGATTCGTTTCAATTTTCATGTTTGGTCAAATACACGTAACTTTGATGGAAAATAATTTCTAGAAATGAGTTCAACTCAACTCTTTCAGATGCAGAGTAGATGTCCGACGATACATAGTAACTTTGCTCAAGAACAATTTCCACGAATGAAATTTTTTAAAGGTAAATTTGGAAGTGTATTAGTTTGGTTTTAGGAGGTGTTATGAAAGTGTACAAGAGATTAGAAGCCATCGTTGATGATTGAATTGAAAAGCACATGCTCATAACCAACATACGTGATTCCAAGTTGAATCGAGTGGTTTAATATAGTTTTGTTCTGCGGACAATTTTGGAATAGTTTCTTTGAATTTTAAAATAATCATAGCGAGCAATTCAAACAGAAAAACCTTCACGTTTACTCAATATAAAGTAGACTGTTTGAAATTTAATCAAATGAACGAAAGAAATAGAAATACTATTGAATAAATCTATCATGAAATCGCTAATATAATCGTCATGGTATGTCATGGATCGACGTGTAAATCGGTCGGAGATCGGTAGAAATTCATGACTCGACCGGCTCGAGATTTGCGAAGGTGGCGGGAGTCACACCGCAAACCGTACTCCGTAAACTACTCATCATAGTTACTCCGTGTAGGTTGTCGAGCCATTGTCATTATGAAAATGACGGCGTGGTCCGGAGTCAAAGAGTGGTAGTCCCGCATGAACACCTTACCAGATATACTTCAGCGTACGGTACAACCATAGAATCAACGTGCCAACGATCTCACACGAATTTTACTGAACAATGATCCGTGAAGAGATCACGACTCAACGTCTAATTCTGTATAATTAAAAATGATTCACTCTGACGTTGATATAATTTTTCTAACAGAATTCTCGATATAACGAAAATTAGAAAAGAAAGAAATTTAGCAATGCATTAAGAAATTCCCTCGTTCATTGGTCACAAAATCTAAATTTGATTTCGAAGACGGAAGTTTCGTGGTTCTTAAAAGTCAGAATTAATTAATTTTCGAAGATTAAATTTTCAACTATCCCTTGATATACGCGTATGTATAAACGATCGTCGTAAAACTGAACATAAAAAATCGGAGCTAAACATTGCATCTATTTGTTTTAGTTCGCGAGGAACAAAATTTCTTTCTCTCAACCTTCCAAGAGGAATTGCTAAAACGGAAACCTGATTCAACTCACGAATCAATCAGGTGAAAACTAAATATAACCTACTGAACCTTTCGGGAGAATCCACAAAAAATTGATGATGAAAAAAAATCCACAAAAAAAGATGAAAAAAAAGCGACTTCTACGATCCTATGATCAGACAGTGGTTAATGAGAATGACATTTCGAGATTATCGTCGTAAAGATCACCGAATTACAACGTCTAGCAGAGCATACACGTGGGAAATGTCAGACGTCAATGTTACTCATCAACATTAAGGTCTATTCGCCGGATTGTATATATTAATAAGGAGTTATGGCCAAGCCGCCGTGGAGCACAATTGCGGATCGTGATTCGATACTAGACATATACTTATCACTATTGTTATCCCCCATGGAGGATGTCATCAGGGTCTATCTGCGGTATCACGATCGGTAGCTATACGTGTATCGCGAATAAACGATTACGATAACTCCGGATCGATAACGATCTCGTTTATGAGCGACTCCCGGACAGGATCGGCTTATGCGATCCGATCGAGCTTATACAATCGAGGCAAAAGTCGTGGATCCCCGTGGAAATAAAGGTATTTCATGATCGTGAACCGCCTGGATCGGCGAGCTCGCAATCTAATCTCTTCGAACTAACGGCGGGGACAATCGTTTCGCGTTCTCGAATCGTTCCGCGGGACACTTGTCGCGATCGATGCTCATGAAGATCGGTAATCTTAATGGGAACACCCACGTTCGTGTATACGAAGGACCAAGGATCCTGTCTTCGCGAAGAAATTTAGAATGCATATACCATACGATCCGATAGGGCAGGATCGGATTCGCTAATTGTAAATTTACGACTGACTTCGCCAAATTCAATGGTAAAACTGGCACGTTATCGGAGATAAGCTGTGCTTTATTCATCTCTGGTACGCTATTTTACGAGTTTTCTTTGATCTGCTCTGCTCGTCCGGTTCTCGGTTTATCGTTTATTTTAATCTTTTTTGACTTTGTAATTCATAGAGAAATAAGTCTTGTGACTTGGTTTTGCAGGAATATTAGCACCGTATTATTGTATTTGTTTCTTTTTTCATAATTTGAATATATGGTAGGAATATTATTCTTGAATATTTCCTTGAAATTTTAGTTGATGATTCGTACGAAGGATAGTTATTTCACATGAATTCCAGCTTCGTTGGACAAATAAAGATATAATTACTGAAAATATATATGTGTGTGATACATTTCTGTGACGTTTACTGCACTGCATTTATTAAATCGATTTACAAATAAATTTATTTAAAACGTTTAAGATTATTTCCATTCGTGCTTTCTCTTTATTTCCTTTTCCCATTTTGAGTAGATCAAAAGGAAAATCAATGTAAATCACCCAGAATGCGATCTCCATTGGATCGAAGAAACTGTCAGCAATCCAAGACAACGCGATCAATAATAACGTGTAAGTAGTAAGTACTTAGAATGCCGGTATAAAAGGAGAGGTGGCAATGTCGACAGTGTGGCGTATGTCTACCACCGCGGAGGTGGTTTCAAACGTGAAATAATCACGCGTGGTCGAGCAAGAGACGTCGAATGAGTCACGCCTTGCAATACTGTAAGCGAGTCGCGCGCGCATTTTGTCATCGTGAGGACTGTTAACAGGGAAAAGAACGGTTGATTGCGGAGGAAAAGCAAAATTAATCGATCAAACGAGATACGACAGTATCGTAAGCTACATGGTATGCCATTATCGTGACGTTTGAATCGTTGATTAACATTTTTAGTATCACGACATTGTCGTGTCCGCATACATAATTTAATACGAAAAGCGATATCCTCCGTGACATACAATTTATCTCAATTTTAGGTCCTCTCGCTAATAATTTTGGTCACAGTTTTTCCTAAAATATGATAAAATGTGATATTTCCTAAAATTTAGATTTTCATTTTTTAAGAAGCAAAAAGAGAAATTACTGATAGAATAGAAAAAAAGAAATTTTGCTTTAATATATGGGAAAATTCTCATCTATAAAAGGATTATGCTGATGGTCCAATTAAAGAAACCAGAGACAATTTCCATCATCGATAATAGCTACGGGCAACTGAAAAGCTTTTATCTATTTGTGATGGTTACTCCTAATCAAAATTATTTAAATCAATATATTAATTCTCATACTATCACTTTTTTAATTTACTCTTCATCTCTGGGATCATCTAGACGCAAAATACCAAAGACATCAGTTTTAAGCTATAAGATTTCTCACAATCTAATTAAAGAGACAAAACATCTTCTGAAAAATATCTATTCGCAACGCGAGTTCATCTGCCAGAAAACGTTTGTTGAGTGATGATCGATGCCCCATTTAGGAACAACAGAGCTATCACGTAGAATTGAATCGTTCGCCCAGGAATTCGTAAATCAAGAAGCAAAACATAGAAAAGTCCGGTTTTACTGCTTCCTGGCGCCTCAGTTAATCCAGACAATGCGTCACACACTTGCAACTGCTGAACAAACGTCGAACAATGCTCCGCGCGTTAAAACAATGCGTCGTTAATGCTTCCCTTGTGTTCGTGACAAGATTTTTCGCTGGTATCTACCGGTAAAACCGGGATTCAAACGAAGACGATGGCGAACCCGAGTTTCTAGGCCGATGCACGTCTCGATCTTCTGTGGAAAGGAAAAATCTCGAGATTCTTTGCACAGGAGGAGCACTTCCGTAATTGTGTCGTATAATTAGGAAGCTTAATGAGCTACTTGCCTCTTCGTGAACTTGTCGAGGGATTGATAGACATTTACACGCGGTGAAACGAAGTGTTTCGTCGACCAGTGATTTGCAGTTTAAAAGAAAATTTATGCTAATGGTAAAGAATTTCAAGAGCAGGACTAAGAACCTTTTTACTTTAAAAGCTTGAAATCACGCTGAAAATATAAAAATTAGAATACAAGATACGATTCTCATTATTTATTTCCTGAGTAGAGATCATTTTTGGCCAAATCGATCCACTTACACATATCTGTTGTAACTTAATCTGTACATTCGATATTTTATTTAAATTGATCTAGCATGTTGTTCGAATTGGACTATATTGTAATCCATACGAAAATAGGAGAAGTCACCACTTTGCTAGTTTCGAAATAAAAATTGCCAGTCTTTGCTGATCTTTATAGAAACTACATATCTTCGCAAAAGAATCTACCCATAAACGTTGTAATCGACACCTTCCTCTGAAATATTTGATTAGAGTTGCAAACCACGAATTCACAACCAATCTCAGGTTTCAGAATCTCCGTTTTGACTACGAATCAAAATTTTCTTGCCAGTTGTTCAACATCAGCAATGTATGAAATTGAACGCTACTTTGAAGTCGCACGAAAACGAGATATTCTCAAAGAAAAATTCTCAATAAATCACGCAGATAATCCAACCAATAGCAATCTTGTCCCAGCGATAAAAGTCTTTCAATTATTTCAGTATATATTCATCGCGTCGAAAACTACCCCTTTTGTTGCCAGTTCACTCAACGACCACGACATGACAGAAAAAACGAAAACTAAAATTCGACGACGTAGTGTCGCATAAAAATTCGCGTGTACGTTTCTGTCGATCGATTGCAGCGATGGAGCACAGGTCTGGAGAGGAAGAGAGAATTATTCGTCGTTCCTGGATACGAGATTTCTCGATATCCCGAAGAAGCACAGACTTCTTGCCTCCACGATTTCACCTCTCCTCCCTCTACTTCCCTTTTCCCTTCAGTTGTTTCTTCCCTTGGTTGGCTTCTCGTGGCATGGCACAATACACAGAGAGGGTAACCAGGAGAACGGCCATAAAGCAAACGATAGAGAGACAATATTCTCTCCTGTGCAAACAATGGCTAACTTACAGCGATCATAAACAATCCCCTTATCCGCAGGTCGTTAACGCTGCATAATAATTTTCACTAACTCCCACCGTGTCACTAAACATTATTTCGCGAGGGATCAATCGGGAACAGCGATCGACATACATGCTGGACAATCGTTAAAATCTAATCGTCCAATTTGATTACATTGTGATGAGTGAAGTGATAATAGCTACATTCTTTTGATATTCTGTCTAAGGGTTCTTCCTGTTAGAATAAGGATTTTTATTAATTTTTAACAAATTTCTTATACGTCCTAAACCCTTTGACTGAACTCTACACTAATATTATTAACGAAATGCTAGGAATAACGGATAACAAATTGCCAATAAATAAATGCTTCTAAATTTTCTCGCATATACATTAGAATTTCTAGGATAAGAAGATCGTAACCATAATTGAAATAAAATTTTGAATTCAAGATATAAAGCGTTAGATCAGCTTTCTACGTTTACCTCGGTTTGATTTCGCAACAGAGTAACAGATAAATCTCAGTGTCTCGACAAATTATCTATCCTGGGCAGAATTAATAACTCGTAATCGTACTCTAATAACCAATTCGCTTCGTTTCATTCCATAAGCACGGACAATTATATCGATCGAATCGTATCAATGCTCGTTGCGATTTAATTGGAGCAGTTTGCTCGGGCTCCGATACGTCAAGGATAACGTCAGGCTCTCGAGCCATTGAAATTCATCGAGCGGACGAGCGACGAATAAGTTAATTAGTCTGTTTTATTAGCAAATCCTTCACTCGGTATAATAACTCGTTCGTGCGTGTGGCAAATGATTGTTCGATCGAAACGAACCGAAAAATAGAACGAAACGAGAAAAACGACTGACAAGACAACGTTTCCACAGGATATCTATAATGAGATCGGTGGCATTGATTCGAGACAAAGTTGAAAATCACTTTGGCCAAACGTTCGAGTCGGAAGGTACGCCTACAGGCTTAGAACAGGCGCGAGTGATCTATTTACGATCAGGTGTGATCTATCGGCGATCGACGGCCGTGGGTGGCGGACATTCGATCCACGGTACTGGATCTCGACGCCACGCCACGCCGGTGAGAGGTCATTCTGACTCATTTGAGCCACCAACGTGACGTATTGTCCTGCGACAACGTTAACGTTGCACTCGAGATTATGTAAGCGTACATCGTAACGATATGAACGTGGATACGAGAAAGTAACGTGTATATAGTCGAAGAATATTGAAAAGTTTGGATTTGAAAGGAACGGAGGAAGGAAAGTAGATATATTCGTTTAAGATTGAACATTTTCCGAAGAAAAGAATTACGATACGAGGTAATTTTAATCCTGCAACATCTTTCGAGTAATTTCCAATTTAACTATATTTCTCTATCGTACGAGGTTTTGTTAAGTTCGAGGCAAGCATATTTGATTTCTTGTTTCAACGTTTCTCTTAAAATATCCAGTTTCTTTGAAGTTCAGGATCTTTCGATATTCGAGAACCACAAATAAAATGAACAGAAATAGAAAGTAGAGAAGAACTGCTCTAAATCTAAATTATCGTAATAGAATGTCTGCTATAAAAAAAATTACATTCATGTTTAAAATATTTGTTGCAATTGTAATTGCATTTGATATTTGATGCTGCACGTCTCGCTATGTTTCGCTGACTGTGTTTCGTCAAGAACCACTACTCCCAGAACGGATAGTCAGCAACACACATCGTTGTCTCGCATATCAAAATATAAACATGTAACCATTTGTGAAACTAATGATCTATTTCTTGATTCAACAAATTCACACAGTACGCGATAAATAATAATCATCGTCGTCGATACTCATTAAGTATTTTACGACATTTCACGGTAAATCGACTAGCAAAATAAACGTCACAACAGAAACGTTTCGACACGTGTGATTTACGAGTGAAACCACTAAAACCGAAAGGTCCGTGCAGTTAATATAAGACATAGTGCAAAATCGAAACTCGTTCCTTGCATTGTTTAATGAATCATTTAGCAACGTTCATCGAGTTCACCTACGTGAACCTTTTATCCGTTGTTTTAATAAGCTTCGTGTATAATATATCCACGTGGTTTGGATACAGAGGAAAAGAAGAACGAAAGAAAAGGATTTGCACGAGTGTATGCGTGTACGTGTGTACTGGCCGTGTGGCACAAAAGGAGCCTGCAGCGATACATGGCTCGACGTGGAGCAATATATATCGATCGGGAGGCCGATTGCGTAATTGCAATTAAAGCGATCTTGTAATCGTAAGCCGGGTATAATTAATGAACTGAATCGTGCTGACGCTCCGAGTGTTGTCTATCGCGGCGCACGATCGTGCTGCGGGGCCGTGAGTAAGCGCAATTTGCCATATTGTCTCTAATAATCCTGGCTAATTAGTTTTGTCTCCCGTTTATATCGGTCGCCACGGCGGCGCACCGTGCACACCCGTGAGCCTCTTCTGCCGAGAGCGTTCTACAAACGGAAGAGAAAGCATCGACGCCCACGCGTCCACACGACCACAA
Source organism: Bombus affinis (assembly GCF_024516045.1). NCBI lineage: Eukaryota > Metazoa > Arthropoda > Insecta > Hymenoptera > Apidae > Bombus > Bombus affinis. The sequence continues at coordinate 3,996,619 of NC_066355.1, read as the reverse complement.
CGCTGAAAAATTTGGAAAAATTGCCAGGATGAAAGCAAGTGGCGGGAGGGGGAGGCGCTCTGCACGTTCGTTCTTCTTCCTTTTCATGCAGCGACAATCGTGAGTGGTTAAGCGGACACTTGACTGTTTTGAGGGATTGAGGGATTGAAATTTTTATCAGCGTTCGTTGCACTTATGGAATAATTAAATTAGAAGCGCGGAAAAATATTTATTAAGACGAAGCGTTTGACAATTTTATTTACGGCGTAGACAAGCAATAGATTAAAAGTTTCTCAAAATATTTAGCAATGTGAAAAAGATATCGTTGTCCGTATAAATTGTTGTATTTGTCTGTTTGTGCGGATATTTCTAAAAGAATTTGCAAAGAATCGTACATTGCTGAAATCCATTTTATCATTTTATACGTAGTAACCATCGGAGAGAATCATGTTTCACCTTTAGAACGAAGTATAACACATTTATAAACATACTTAACTAGATATTAAACAGGTAGATTGCATTGTTTGCCAAGTAGTCGAATAATAAATACACGCTAATAAATTATTAATGATAATTTCAACTTCATAAAGAACACGATATTATGATAATTACATAATCGATCTGTGAAACTAAAAAATTCGATGTTGGATTACTCGATGAATTTACGATACCCTGTTTCTTAGTTCCCTAGTCGGAGATATCAAACGAAAGCACAGACGAAGAAGCTAAATTGAAACGTAAAGGCGAACTAGGAAATAATCAAGGGATCTTCTATCTATGCGCTTCTTCTACAAACAGGGCATAAAACCCGGCCGGTCATAAATCCGCGACCTCCGGTCGCTCGCCTTGCTCTCTTTGCTCTTCGTTCACCTCGTCTCTTTACGTTGCATTATCTTTGCCTTACGTGCAGAACTAATTCCACATCTTCTAATAGACCGTATCTGTTCCTCTATTTTCCCTCACTCTGCCTCCTTTCTTTTCCTTCCAACGCGAACATTCGCGAGGAGATAAAGATAATTCGAAGAAACTAGAAAATTGGAAATTACGCGTGGAGAATTTTGAGGGCGCGTTATTCGCTCCCAACGATTCTTGAATTCGTCACGACTACGTTAAATCGAACACGATGTTTTATTTAATTTCGTCTGTCCCAATTTTGATACAATGCCTATATATCTTTTTTATACGAAGAGTATATTTGAATATAACGGAATATAGACGAATTAAAAGTATTTTCAGAAATAGTTGACGAAAAAGAAATAAAAAGAAATAAAAGGAAAGGCTCGAGAAAACCCGAACATTTGATTATGAAAGAAAACACGTTTAAGATCGCTGATAACAAAGTCATTTATTCGATTGTACCTTACAACCCGTTGATACCGATATTGCAATCATAATTCCTCCAACAAAGGCCATGCACCGAAATCAACAATTCACTGACACGGTTCTGAGTGAAAGATCCTTTTATGCGAAGGCTGTAATAAAGTACGACGTTGGTTTAATTACACATACCGTGGTGGTCACTATGTACGTTTCTGTCGCAACATGAGCCAATAAAGCCTGGGGAAATCTTTGTTAAGGGATCGCCGCGAACCAAATAAATCTCAATACAAAGTCAATTATAGGTGGCAGCTATGGTCACGAGCGTGGGCGTGAATAGGTCGCGCGACGCGTTTACCTCACACGCACCAGACACTTCGTGTTGATTTACAAATTCTAGGGAAGCAAGGTTGGGAAATCTCCATCGTTGACTAACGCGTCCACCGGCAGACACAATAGCGTCATTTTCCCTTCCCTAACTGCGAGATAAACAAAATTTATCCGGCATAAACAGCTCGAAAGCGGACGAATGAATTTCATTGAGCTGAAATTACGAGGCTCTCGTTGCCAGATTCCAAAATTTTTGCGAAACGGAAAACACAGCTGCATTAGTAAGATGCATTTTCAGCTAATGGACACGTCCTGACTAGACAATTCGAAAATATTTATCGTTCATAAAGCCGACAGATCTACGAGCCGGTTCCTAGATTCGTTGCAACTGGACCTGATTCAAACGTGCGATGGCAGGCGTTGGCAAAAACAGATCATTCGTCAGATTAATATATTACGCGAATGAAATTCGTTATGCGAGTCCGAATCTCCAGAATCATATGTTGTTACGCGATAACGTGAAATTTTCATGTACCAAGAATCATTTTCATGGGTCTTTATGTGCAGGAGTTTGTATATTTTAATCCTTAACACACCTAGGTGAAGTCACGTAATGGGCCTCATTGATTGAAAATAACTCTTACGATTCTTATGTTTACGACAAAAATAAGATAATGCAAATTAATATAAAGATAAACAGAAACAAATAGTTTTGTATCCTTCGAAGAAAATGTCTGTTTACCACGAAAACACGTATCTGAATATTAACCAATGAATAAATTAAACTGGATTAAACCAAATAGTTTTATGAATATTTCTGTCAGAGTGACATTAAAGAATATTTGTATTCTGCCACGAAGCATCTTTTGTAAAATCCATCTTTCCAACTTACAGCGTGACATATTAATAATTAAAAACTGAAATTCGGTAAATTATTCGTGCTGAGATGTAGAAACAAACAAATGACGAACAGGTCGATTTATTCGTTGCAAATTCATCGTAAAGACATGCCAAATCCGAGTTGGCACTTGGAACGGAGCACGCAAACAGATCGCGAAGTATTCGAGACGGTGCGGCGCGAGAAGATTTATAACGTGGCGCAAGTGCAAGAACCGCCGCGACTTTCTGTTATTAATTTTATATGTTGCGCAATGCGAACTTCGACTACGGAGGCGTCGCGTTCGCGTGACGATATTAAATAGCCTGACTTTTAGCCGGGATAATTAACTCGAGACGAACGTGGAATGTTGGGACCTTCGTTTTATGAAGATACGAGTGAAACGGTCGACGATATACAGTGAAAAGAAAATGGAGAGAAAAAAGGTTTCGTGGCACCCCTTTTGCGCAATTACAGCGATTCTTCCTCCTGATTGTTTCTTTTCGTTTCCTCTTCTTTTTCCTTTTTTCTTTTTTTTTTTTCCTTCTTTCACTCCCTTCCATGCCGCGTCGTAATGACGGTCGCATAACTCTCGTGAAACGACTTCTGGCCAGGTCCACGGAGACAATCAGATAACTGCGAACACCCGCGTGATCTTATGTAACCGTGCACGCGTTACAACGTGCGTGTGACTCGCCACCAATTGCGATTGTGTGGGTATTACACGTTTTTGATTCCGCTGCCGAGGTTTTGAGTTTCTCTTTGACAGCTTTTAAGATCGCGATAGAGAGACGATGAAGGCAGAATATAGAAAACATAAAAGAATTTGATGTAGAGTATATGGATTCTCTCTTTTTATTTCTTTAATATTATATTATTATTCTATTCTTGTATTTATTTATTGTTATTCTTCTCTTTATTCTATCCTATTATTATTTTATTTCTCATGTATTTTATTCTTTTTACACATGCATATTCTAAAAGTTCAGACAAATGCAGAATATAAAAAATATTCGGAGAATTTCTCTGAATTTCACAGGATCCTACAAGTAATTTATACCAACGTAGACGATTCGTATATCTGAGAAATAAAAAATCAGTTCTTAGGATACTTCCTCTCCTGAAATGTCGGCAAACTATAGAATATAAAAACTCCTCAATAAATATGTAATAATTTCGAACGTCTACAATCTTTCAACTAAAACCAAAATACAAACGAAATAATAAAACCTTTGTTTTAACATCGAAAAGGTACAAAAGCTTTTGCCAATTTTGACGGAATAAAATTTCAAATAAACGATTATCACGGCTTAAGGCCCATTGAATTTCGCAGTGACAAAATGTCATCGGATTAAGAGATTATCACGACGTGACAATCGAGAACGCGGGGGTAATTGCCGCTTGCTCGTGACACAATGATCACGAGCGATAATGGCATGCTTAGGCCTTGCTAGACACTGGACGACAACGTGTGTCGCGATCGACTTGCGTCACGCACGCACGTTGAATAATTAATGATATCCACCGCATTGAAAGAAATAAATGTCGGCCCTCGCGGAATCGGGTAAACACACGGTGTGGAATTAATTTTGGCGTGTCGCAGCACCGAGAACCTGCTTAATCGATCGTGGAACACGCCCCTTCAAATGTAATTATTCGAGCAATGTAAACCTTCGGCGATAGGGAAAGCGCAACTCCCGCACGGAGCACGATATTATCTCATCGAATAACTACAGGTATGAAGATAATTCAACGTGGATAAATCGCTGAGTTACTACGACCGATATCTTCCTTTCTTCGGTGTTTGATTACCAAAGTATCGATGTTTGGTTTAATCGAGTGACACTTGCAAGGGAATTCTAAGAGTGCACGCGGTGCAAGGTGTTTAGATAATACACAGTAAGAGAAGATTAATTAAAAGCAGTTACATCATCGAGTTGCAGCGTGAATACCAATGTAATCTTAGTTAAGAGATAATTACTTTCAATCAGTTTCGTATTAAATGCCGCACATAATCAGGAATTCTTGCGAGAACGTAACGCTTATCACCCAAGATTATGGCCTCTATCTATCAGAAACTCGCAATAACTGCTATTTGAAAACGTTAAACTACCGCTTTGCCTAACCAAATTAAGAGCGAAGATATCAAACTGAAAGCGACCAATTCTTCAAACCTACCTAACACGTTAAGAAACTTACGAAATGAATCGATAATCGAACGAAGGAGCACGTTGTGCAAGAAACGCGCGCGCAAAGAAGTGTCCACGCTGGACAACGAGCCTCCATTCGAATAAAACATTGGAGTTATCGAAGAGAAAGAGAAAAAAGAACAAATTTCTGCTCCACTTATAGACAGAACTGTATCTGGCAGCTGCTGCGAGCATCGATCGCTCGATCCTCTCCCGAATCGTTTAACATTATAATGACGAGAGGCCCCCGAGAACACTCGTAACAGGTAGGAACATACCACGAGACCTGTTGCGAGAGAACGGACCCCCCGCAGCTTGCGTTCGCCGACGTCAGATGTTATCTTCATCTATCCGGGACCTAGAGAAGCGGGCCGCTAGATCGACTTTTCTTCTCCTCCTGTTCGTGCTCAGGCGAAAATATCGCGAGCCGACTGCGCCGCCTTTATCGCCACGATCTTTGGAGGCATCTTGGCCACGGCGAAAAAGGGAACCCGCATGTGCGTCGTTGTATCCAGCGTTTTTTGGAGAAATTAATGGCCCCTCTGCTGGTGGACATTCTGTTTTTTTGCTTCTCTTACGCGGACACTCTGGAATTCTTGTACCTTATGCAATTTTGCGGTACCTTTAAGACACTTTTTACCCTCTTTCCTTCGTTTTCGGTTTACTTTGGATCTCTAGACGGGGGAGAGGCTATTTGATGAATTAAGACGATGGTCTTTCGCCCGTTTGTTGTATATCGAACCGCCAGTATAGCGAGCAGAACATTCAGATCTGAGCGCAAACAGTGAATGTATCGTTTAATTTCAATGGTGCTGTGGGAATTTTATTGTGGAAATTCTATGGAAAGAGTTTAAGGATTACAGCGAATTCAAAGAAATTTTGTTTAGTGCGAGGAAATAGGAAGATCTTACGATTTGTCCAACTATCTTTTAATTGTGTTAATGGCTGATGATGGAATCGAATCGCTGACTGAAGGAATCAAGATAATCGTCGGAGGATGTTGATATAGTTGGATACGAATTACGGGGAAAATATTTTTCTTTAAATTTAAAAAAAAAGTGTTATTTCTAAATGAAAGTACCGTTTTTTATAGCGTTGGTTTCATGATTGATTATTAGTTTTATTGGACGATTCATAGAAATGTCATAGTGGTGCGACCTACTGGAAACTGTATGGACTACCGTCACGAAACTTTGTGTCGTGTTCTGTAATACCGACGACCGCGACAAAATCGGAACGTTCCCCACGCCCTCTATGATTTACATCGACGGTGAACATAAGAATTGCATTCAAGCAACATCTTTCAATAGGCAACAGGAATAACTTTACAATACCTGCTGATCCTAACACGGAATTAAATGTAGAATTTAACATGTATAATACAAAGTTACCGAAAGTGAGAAACATTTGACATAAAAGGTAATAATTAAAGCAGAATATAACGAAGAAAATTAATTTAACACATTAGTCGCCCAGCGTAATTCGGCTAAGTCTTCCACAGGACCCAAATCCGACCGTCGGTATGCTTTCCAGCCAGAGTATTCCGAGGGATCTCATGGCATATATCCCAGAGATCTTTCATTTAGTCGAGACGCATATCAGCGATTTTTTCATCCTCAAAATGTTCAGTAGAAAATATATTTGAAAGTGAGGAGAGTAGTATACAATAATGAAAAAACTGGTATCGACAGAAGTGACCAGATGGTCTCGACCAACAACAACTTTTTTAGATTCAAACCGTCCTGTTAACGCTCCGAAAGAACTAGGTGACTTTAGTCACCCGTTATTGTACCCGCGTTAATGCATGAAGGTATGAAGAAGAAGCCTCCTACCAACGTGGCTCGTAGGCGACCTTGTTCATGGGCAAAACTAGCTTTTTCGCTAAAGAAATGTTCATTTTTGCCATTAGGTGACTACCCGCTTTCTCCGTGAATTTTAAGAGCGCCTAATAAACACAAGGACTTTTCTAAGTACCAGCTATAAACCGAAAACACTTATAGGATTAGAAAATCCTTTCGGATATGCACATGAACTTGAAAACATATGTTAACACAATTGTGTTAACATATGTTAACTCGATAGTTAAAAAGTTAAGATTTGTGGTGGATCCTTAGGTTTATTGAGGATCGGAATGACGGTACGTGGACTGTAGGCTGCAAGGGAATGAAGGACGTCGCGCGAACCATCTCATGCGACGTAAGAAGTATTTTTAAAAGATCTCGACAAGTAGATACGTTCGAATTATGTCGGTTTCTCCATATCGGTTGAATTGAATTCAATAGAAAAATAAAGTAACATATACTAATTTTGTTCTAATTTTATAACGATTTATTCAGCGAGATAGCTTGCTTATTTTACTTTTTAACATTTTAACGTCACGTTTTAGAGTTCTACAAAAACATGCTTCTCTTTAAAAGTCATGTACTTCAAACAAAATCTGGTTTACTTCCTTTTCAAATGCATTATGAGATCCATCACGCTGATTAACGAACGATTTTCATAAAAGAAATACACTTCTTTTTGCGAAATCCCCTCATTTCTACAATTTTGCGCATAATAAATATTCAACTACTTCATATTCAAATACTCAACCTATTCATTCAACGTCATATTTCTAGATCCGCCATTCAGTATCTACCGTCATAAAACCAGACACTTTCTTCCAGCTTCATCTCGGAAACTTCTTGTTGCTGACTCATTTCATATCGTTCGTATAAAAAAGTTTATCAATATCAAATCTTTGCGAACATTCCCGGTCGGCTATCCTAAACTTCACGTATTCGATCGAACATTTTCACGCGTGGCTCTACCTGGATACCGCCTTCGTTAACGATGTAACGATAAAGGGTTGTATTCATTAGGAAAAGTAGATTCGGTGGCGCGGTTCATCGAAATTCCTTCAAAGCACCAAACTTTAACCCTGTGAGATGACCTGTAGGTACGAGCGCCGCATATAGGCAGCAACCACGTGACGAATCCTGGGTTCGACACTCCATATATCGGGCATATACCAATACCATCTGTAGTCAATAATATATTTTTTCGTTATCGGCAGAACATTTTCTGTTGATTTTATTGATATATTGGATTAATCACTTCTTAAAAGTTACTCAGTGTTGAAACAACATCAAAACGTTTTATGCAATATATTTCAAACATCCAAACGATCGTATACTGTTTCGTGCTAAAAAAATCTGTTAAATCCATTGACAATGAAACGATATTTCATATACGGCTCTTACAAGAATTATTGTTATTTAAGACTTAGAAAAACGTATATACAGCAACCACGTACACTGTGCGCATTTCTGGCGCGCGCTTCCGTTTAGTGATAGTACTAGCAGACTGGACTGCAGAAGCGAAGTTAGAGGATCTTTGATGAATGATCACTTGCTGATTTCGCGTGTCTACGCGCTCGTAATTCCGCACGTTCTTTTTCTTACAATTAACACCTGAATGCGACTGTTAGTATCATTCTTACAAGTTCTTAAACCTAAGGAAAAGTTCTCCAGATCACTGAAGAATCTTCATTAGGTTTAAGATGTTGTCATTTGTACTGATGAACGATCGCACTCGCGCAGCTCTTGTAGCTGTATTACATCGTGTGATCCAGGAACGGTCTCCGACAATACAATCGGAGAATTTAGGCATTTTGTAAACGCAACTCTACTTAACGAAACGCGGTCATTCATTGTCGCAACGCTAAGAGGAAAAATAATTAGAAATCGCTGTTACGTCGCCTAAAACATCTGCATTCCAGCCCTCGCGACCGGACAGCCAACGGCCTGCGTAACGTCATTCCGACCCTCAATAAACCTCAATAACCCAATATAGCCTTTCACTTTCACGGTATTGTATTAACATGCGTCTTCAGTCAATCCCTTTGTCCTGAAGAATTTTGTTACGCCACGAGGCTTACCACAGGCTGTATTTTCTAACCGTCGCTCGCGGCCCTACAGTGTCGCAGGCAGATCGTCTTATCTGACCGCCGGATCATATACAATGTATGGACGAGCGCATAGTTGTCGCCAAGCAGCGAGCTCTCGAAACGTTGAATTTTGTCCGTTACGTTTTCCACACAAGAACGGACATACGTGATCATAGGCGCGAACGATGACGTGACCCGAGCATAGTGGGGGTCGTCTTCGAAATGAGACAAAGGAATCATCGAAAGACGAGCACTTCCTTCTGACGAGCCGAACGTTATACATCGTATAAATTTATATCTATTTAATCGTGTAGACTAAGTGTTGGAAATATATACTTTAACTCTGTGAACCACAGTTCATGTTATACTAACTGAATCACCCCTATTATCCTAACCGAAATCAGGGGATCGAACTATTCGTGGTGTCGATTATTGCAATCGTAACGGGAATTTACGACTCCCGTTGACGCATATTCTCGCGATTGCGTCTCCCGCGATAGCTCGAAAGTACAATCGCGATGGATTAATATCGCAACACTAACTCTTAAAGTGAGTTCAATGAAAATTACTATTTACTATATGGAAAAGTTACTTCAAATATTCTGATATTGTAACTTGCAATACTATGAAATTAACTAAAAACTAACATTTTTATAATTAATTTTAAACGATAGAAAACAAGATAAGTTCTGATGCGTATAATTCTCTAAGAAGTTCTAAAAATCCATAATAAAAATTTCAAAAGATAATCGCGATATCATAATTCGCAACTCTAAAGCAAACGAGATTATCATTTTGTTCCAACTCGAATTCAAACCGGAATCATTCTGTCGCTACACAAATAAAAAGCCACGATATTATTTCGTTGCTCTAATTCAACCCGCAATTAATCTCTCGCGACACTAATAAGAAAAACCGCGATTTGCCCAATGTGATGATGCACTGATATATACATCGGCCAAAAAAAAGAAAATACTATTAGTACTGCTACAAATACTAAAAACGAGCATAATGACAAAGTAGCAACAAGAATGACTTCCCATGCTCTGGATGACCCAGAACATGGGGAGGAGTCATTAGTAGTTGCCCACTTCTATGGCAATTTGGCGGGCCTCTTCGGCTATAGCCTCAAACAAAAATGAAACTTATAAAGGTAAAATAAAAATATAAGCCGCGGAAGCTGATTCAAGTGCACATGAACTGATCAACGATCACAGTAGTAATCGTTGACCATTCGCATGTGCGTAGCTCGAGCGACAAACGTTTGTTTCGGGCAAAACCAGAGACGAGAGCATGCTCTACTCGTACTAGTTTCGCCGTCGATTTTTCAAATTAGATTTCCAGAAACAGGTTGGTCACTCGAAAACGCACCAACCTGACCAGAGACTGTGCCAACCTGCCCGGCCCTACCTACTTATAATAAGCAGACACACCAGAAAGTATACTCTACCTATGCTACCTAGCCCTATATTTAAAAAATGGCAAAACAAGCACACCAACACACTCGCTCCATGATTCTCACACAAACGCTTAGGCGCAAAGGACCTATACTAGAGAGGACGTCCCGGGACGCCTCCAACACCCGAGCTTAACATACAACATGCACGCTATAATTTACGTACCATTTTCCTGAAATCGACTGACGAAGGCTAGTGACCATTGCGCGAAACTTGATAAAACACGCGTAAAGAAATTGTATTGTTAAATTAAATGTAAGTAAACCTGGAATTATAATTGTAATTGACAGCAATATTAACAAAGTGATTACACTTAATCGTGTGGATGATATTATCACAAATTGTGATTGTATTGATACATAAAATGAATTGATATATGTCTCAACATATTTAATATTTGAAGTTGTAGCGAATGAGAAAAACGACGCAATTCCACAGCCTAACCACACACACACACAATGTGGAAAATACGTCGTGCACGGTATACTAGCACATCGTCAATCGCTGAGAAATTTTTGCATTAATTATGATCATCATGCCCAATGTCTTTCTCCCATTCAAGTAGCACCTAGGCACGTGAATAAGATCCTGACAATGGGCATGGAAAAGGTTAAATCTGAAAATTCTGATCTAAAAGGAAGATTAGTTTGTCTAATTTCTACTTAACGGACTAATATATTTTTTATTGTATATCTTATTACTTCGTTTAAAACTATAACAACTCTACTTTATTGATTTAATAAATTACTGAAATTTTAATATTACGAAAAAAGTAGCATGGATTGAAAAAAGACCAAGACTCGATGAAACGAAATAATTGACTCTAAATGTATTGCCAAGACAGAGATAATCTCAGACAATCTCTTCGTCAAAGTACATTTTTGAAAATACAGAAGCAGTGTTCAAAATTATCGCTTTGATTAGAAAATCTACCTGACACGAAGTTTCTTCTTGCATATAAAATTTCACACATTCTTGTACGAAAAAAAATGAATTTTAATTCATATTTTAAATTCTATTGAAGTTTATAATATCTGAAGTCAAATTAATGAATGTGACTTAATGTTGTCATAAAATAGAATATTAAATTGAAGATTATTTATTGTATCGTATATTGTATGTGTCATTATCAGTGAGTGACAATTGCATCTTTCATAGCAACGAGATCGGAGGGCATCCAATTTCTCCACTACTATGGAATTTTTCATACTAACTATGAAAATGCCAAGATTTATGGTAGGTCCATAAGATTATTGAGGGTACACAGTAAAGATGTATGGACATCTGGTTGCCATCTTGCCCATGGCATGGGCCTGGTTTGTGTAAAGAGTCACTGAACGTAACAGATATGAAAAAAGAAGTTACTACACACAGGTATAAAAAATACCCGCAGTCACTATGCTTGCAAAAAATTTCTATATAATACAACCAGTCACCTATACTGATTTGGACCTTTCACCCTATAGCATGATTAAGTGACAGGAGGAACAGAAATGCATGCGACTCACCGTTAGAAGCAGAGGATCAGAAGCATTATGCCATCAAATCGCCACGCTATCCCAGCCAATGTCATCAGAAAGACTAACATCAAACAGGAACCATTGAAAATCCAATGATAGAAATAGAGATTGTGCAAAATCTGTTACAGAACAAAACACAATGAGTGATTGCTAATTATTTGGAAAGTTAGAGATAATAAAAAATAAAAGTTTATTAAAATTGGCAACATTAGTAATAATAGACTAAAATTCTAATAAACTTCAATAAGTATAAAAACTGAAACTCTAAAATGAAATTTTAAAATCTAAAAATTAAGAATCTAATGATTTCTTTAAATACGTTTGTCATTTGTTTTATAATTCGATATTAAGACATTAACACTTTATTTATTTTAATAGGAGAGTAACTTTAGAAGATTCTAACCATCCAAAATTTCAATCAAACAAAAAGTATTCAAAGAAAAATATACAGAATAAATATAATTGAAGTACGATACGTAAAGATACTTACATTCTTGGCTTTTGAGCCACTGTTAGAACATTCCCAAGGAAGATGAAGAAGCTGAAGCAGTGATATGCCTATAATAAAACAAACATAATAACCAATAGCAATAATAAAGACCGAAATTCTAATAAACTCTAGTAAGTATGTAAATTGAAACTCTAATATAAAAGTTTGAAAACAAAACATCAGTAATTTTTATGTGCATCAGAAAGTCTTATTGTAATTGAACTTTAACACTTTCAAACTTTATTTCAATTAAAAAAGATATTTATAGCTTTCTAAATTATCAATCATCTTTATTTCATAATTAACAATAATTCAAACAAAATACAAAAAATTGAACAAATTGAAATATAATATATAAAAATACTTACATTCCTGAGATCCTGCAGAGGCTTTATCCTCTTGAGAAATGCACTAGCTTGTTCGACCGTTCGCGGGAAGACGCGATTGCCAAGAAGCCCGCCAACGAGAGCCGTAAATTCCCGTTACGATTTCATAATCGATGCCACGAATTAGTCGATCTCCTATTTCAGTTAGAATAATAGAGATGGTTGAACTGAAGTAACAGGTTATAATATACACTTTATTCTAACAACTTTGTAGTAACTTTGTAGTAACAAGTTGAATTGATGACTAGTCAATGGACGGAAAATCAATCAAGAGATGGTGACTGATCCAAGGATGAAGAAACGTAAAGTTCGGTGACGATGCTGTCGCAGAGGAAAACTATTGATGGGTGTGTCTAGCGCACAGTACCATCGGATTCGTTGATGGCAATTTTGACTAGGGAGGTGAGGGTAACGGTCATTGTCTGTAATTGGACAAGAAAATGGTTGGTGAGCAAGAATAGATGCTGGTCGCCCCCGATCAAAGATCGCCCGTGAGTGGCATTTTGCATGGGAAAACTGCTTCCCAGTGTTTTCTCGAAATGGACAATAAATCTAAAAAATATTTCAACTAAAAAAATACCTGTTTAGTCTGAAGGAAATTAACTATGAAAATGCTAATATTTATGGTAAGTCATGGAGACTCTTCAAGGTCCGCAATAGTGATGTGTAAACATCTGGCAGCCATCTTGTCCAAGGAATGGAGTCCGGTTTGTGTAGTCACCTGAGATAACAGACTAAAATACCCAAACCCAATGTTCGAAAAATATATTTATATACATAAAAAGAAAAATAAAAGACTACGTTACCGTGACCACTTAAATTATGATCGGCGAACAAGAACTCTAATATCGCGTACAAACTTGTTTGATAAAATTTTATTACTTTCGTGTGTAATTATTTGATTGAATTTGATCAAAACTATCGTGATTTGAAAATATTGAAAAAGACACTAAAGCGTAGTAAACACTGACTCACAAACTAAGTGACAAACATCGCATTGCGCGCGGTCACAAATATTCTCTGGAAATAAAGTTCTGTAATACCGGCCGGAGGGAGGGTGTAAAAGAAGGGAAATATCGTTTCGATATTTTTCTTCTTTTTCTATCGAACGTTTATTTAGAAGATACAGCTAGCTTTTTTACACTTAAAAGATTATTATTAAGAAATTGGAATAAGTATGAAAAATATAAGTTGAAAATTATAAAATATTTCTCGATATTGAACAAATGCTTATGAATACCGTGAATGCAATGCAATCATTCGCAAGAATTATATTGTAAATGTTCGTTATTAGAATACGAAATATACACTCCATTATCACACTATAGTCGCTTGTTATAAATATTCGAAAATATTTGCAAGAATTCAAAAATTCACAACTAAATATCCTTAGAGAGTACTATTATATATAAACGCGCGCGAAACGTTCCTTTGAAGTATTTGTTTGGATCTAACTGCGCGCCACCTCTATGAGAAACGTACAAGTTACAAAATTGCAAGTATATGACGTTAACTGTAGCAAATTCACATAATATAGCAAAAAAAATTGAATTTGATAAGTAAATGTTACTATACCTATCGAAATTAGTTCAAGCTATTGTTATTAAGATTTCTATGTTTCAAACTCTGTCTACACGAATCTATCGTTAAATTATCAAGAATCATTATCTATATCGCGGATTACCTTAAAACGATAATTCGTTAAAAATTTGTTTGAAATAAGAGAATGATTTCATATATATTCAAATATTTCATAAATATAAATTGTATATCAAATATTACCCATGTTCAAATAAGAAGACAATAGAATTGTCCATACACAGCTGTCTTACTTAAAATATTATTGTTAAAATGAAACATTATCAAATATCATCGGATTGATGACTAATTGTCATTGCGTCCATATATTAATATTCCTGTGACTTCTATATTATCCCTGCTAACGACCAATAACTGCACAAAAAATAACGAAGTTAAAATAAATGTATAAAATAATTAAATGAAAATACAATCAAACTTAAATTTTATTACAAAAGCTTACGATAGGAACTACCGGTAACAGTATCGTTTGATAAATAGACGACTGTAGAAAAATTGAAATAAGAAATTTCAGGAAACCACTTAATTTCATTACCTTAATGTTAGACGAATCGTTAAATAAACGCGTATTATTTAAACGTTATTAATAACGAGATATAAACGATAGCGAAAAGATAATGAAGAAACGATATCACTGAAAATGCGTCACCAATAGGTTAGAATACATTACACACCTGACTCAACACGAACCACGTTGCCGGCACGAAATAAGACAACAGAATGACTCCTCGCACCTTAGTCTCGCTGCGCAACTTCCAAAGCGGTGGGGGGTCACACAAGCAGGTACGGAAGGTTAAGCGATCTACAAAAAAGAAACGTAAACATTACCTACGCAGTAAACAAAACATTCGTCATTCACGCAACGCTTACACGAATGTTTCCAAATTTCAAACAAAACATATGTATATCGCGCAATATTTATATCTTACACAATGATAACATCGATTTTTATAAACATCTTACAATAATTCGTAGCCCTACTGGCAGTATTGAGTATCAAAAACACATTTGTCTAACTTGGAACGAGAGAAAAAAAATAAAGCTACTGTTATGTCGCGTGAAACGGTCTGTGCGACGTCCTTCATGTCTGACCGTCAAGGCCCAGCACCATTAGACAGTCCTTAGGTTTATTGCACGTTCTTACAACGTGGAAAACGTGGATATTTGTCTAACAGAAAAGCCAGTTTTCTCCTTGAACAAGGTCACCCCCGAGCCACGTCGGTAGGAGGCTTCCTCCTCCGATTTTCATTTATTAACGTTAGCTATAACCAATGGACTTTCCTCCATAATCTCACAAGAACGAACTTCACTTGTTCTCATCACCATAGAGCAGTCACTACATATCTATACTTAGTCTGTTCAATTGCTATTTCTGCTACGTCACGAGGGCCTTGCTCTATTACGAAAGAACATTCAGTGCTCATCTATCGGAATGTCATATTTCAAAGCATCGTCTACGACATTTATATCATCTGTAACGGTGTAACTCTTCAGTGTAATAAGTGTTGGAAATACAAATTTTATAACCTTGTTAATCGCAGTGTTATACCACATCAATCACCTCTATTAATCCACAAAAAATAAGGGGATCGATCTATTCGTGATGTCGATTCTTATAATCGTAACGGGAATTTACGACTCCCGTTGACGCGTTTCGTCGCGACCGCGTCTCCCCGCGAAAACTCGAAAATACAGCTACTGACATTGTATATACAATTTCGTGTCTTGCAAAAGGGACATACTAGTCGTACTAAACTGTTCATTCTATTTTCGCGACACTAAACTTTTAGAAACATCATAAAGTTATAAATTCTAACATGACTGCAATAAGCTTTCCTTAAAAATGGGTAAACAAGGGGAGCCTTGATCGATCAAACCATTAAAGAAAAATCGCGGCATGCCCGGAACGAACGAAATCGCGATCTCTCAAAGAACTAACGAACCTACACGATACACTCCCGTGCACGAGATAACCCCAAATTTCAACGGAAAATCCAAGGATTGACCGTCACCCGATTCCTGTTTCGCCGTTCGAATTGCAGCTACTTAGCTCTTATTACTTGCTATTATTATATTATAATTATATTACTAATAATTATACCAGTTATAAGATTAATTGCTTTGCTGTATAGAGTGGGCTGTCGCCTATGTGTCGTTCGATTTGATGATCACTGTGCGCTTCGTTGCGTAGGCTGAGCCTTTTTCGCTTCTGTAAGGAAGGTTGCCTGCGTGCAGGAATATTTGGACGATATTTAATTGTCAATAACTAAAAAGCAAAGCCGAAAAGGCAATTTTTTATTTTTGATTTTCGTCTTATTTCGGCTTCACGAATCACCCCTTAATTTTTCTGACATAGCCAAACACCCTGTATATTATTCAATATTTATTTAACGATTATTTATTTAACTTTAAGATAACGAAATTAAGTAATTCATCGAAATTTTTTTGTCATTTTTTCTTCAAACATATATTTTATTGCTAGTATTACCGACAGCAATTACGTTCTTGTACAGAACGTATAATTAGATATTAAATATTAGCTAAATTCTTGAATTATCTTATCTGAGAGAGAGGGTGTGGGGGGGGGGGAGTCGAAATAACACAAAAGAAATAAACACCAAAATAGAGAATCGAATCGATTTCGCTGATCGAATCTCATGGATTTTACGAATTGTTTTAGGACGCTCAGGAATATATGGGTAAAAAAATAGAAATTGTAAAATCGTTTTCTATATAATTTAATTCAAGAAGGCATAATAAATATTTTCTCAAGGAATAACAGCATCTGTACAGAATAGTACTTTCATCATTTGCAACAAATATAAAATTACAACTATACAATTCGAGAATAAATAACATCGTGATAATTTTATTATAGTAAACAATTTCTCTCGTGTAAAGCTATTTAGGAAGGATTGCACTTTCCAAACCCGAGGCACTTGCTTCGTGTATACGGACTGAAAAGTTTGCAGTTTCTATTTTGTTCTTCTACTATGCTCTATGACGTAGAACAAAAGCCCTGCAACTTCCGTCAAAACGAGCGTCCCGTTATAATATTTATATAATCGTCTAATCTATGCCCGATATAAAAAAAGAGAAAAGAATAAAAGAGAAATTTATCACCACTAAGTACTATGATAAGCGTGTTCGACGTGATGTAACGATGTAACATGCAACGTGATTGATTCTTGTTTCATTTTTCCGTCAACATTTCGACAGTGGCGAAAACTGGATATACGAACGAATAATCAAAAATTTCGTGCGTAGTATAAGAATCTTATGACTCGATGAAATGAACGATACGAAGCAACTAAAAATTGGAATTAGAGTGAAAGATTAAAAATACTTTGTGTGTTGATTTCTTCAGTCATTTCTGGTAACAGAACTCAACTTGATAATATAGCGATGGTTTATAACATTTATGTACTATCGCATGATGCCTGGATTTTAGTCGAATTTAAGCGTTAGGAACATATTCTTTGGATATGTAAGAAAGCAAAAATGCTGTTAAAAAGTGGTCGATATCAAAACTAAAAAATATAGTATGATCCTTCGACTAACTTAAGGTAATCGAAGAACGAGCATGATGACGAACTTTCTAATAAATACAAAAATAAATATAATATTTCATTAATAAAGAAATATCCTACACACCGTAGTGTAACAACGTGTAACAAAGGATAATATCATTTTTGGTCGCACTTTATTAAAATTCAAGCGACCTGTATACGTCTGTGCACGTTAGAATGATCAATAAGATATTCTTAAGAAGATTCGATTAAAATTTCTCTTGAAAATTGCGACGAAGTCTTAGAGAATTCTTATGACATCTCAATGTCAATTGTTTTAAGTTTTTGTTAAAACTTTCGTCTTTCATTTGTCAACCATACGCGTAATCGATCGTATCAATATAATATTAACATATATTTCTAACAATTTGTTTCTACAAGACATTTAATGTTATTGCACCTAAGTAACAGGAAATTTCACCCGTCTCGAGCTACGTCATCTTATAACGCTAATTGCGTTAAACACTAAAATAAATTGCTTCGACAAGATGAAGCACGCGGTCAGAGGAATTCAATATATGTTATATATATATATGAAATATATTTTACAAAAAATGAAGTCTCGATCAAAATATCTTGGCTTAAATCAATAAATAGTTTTACTAATTGTAATACCATATATAATAATAGTAACTATTCCACTTGCTTTCCTAGCGAGGATCGAGTGTTATTCATAGTATCAAGTAATTATACTGCAGTCACTTTTCTCGACTCAAATCGACGAATATATTGCATAAAAGATAGGTCAAAAAATATATATGTATACTTGGAACGCAAAGGGACATACCGGACCCTTTTTCTTTCCGGTTCGTTTTCTTCTTCTAATTTCATATTATTCTTTTCTCGAACGTATTCGCATAAAGAAGAAAAAATACGTTTTTATTTTTATATAAATGTCATGGTTGCATGCGTGAACGCTTAATGTTCCATCGTGTAAAATATTGCTCTGGTTTTCTTCGATTTTGTCCTCCAAAAATGCGCCAACTTCGTCATGAAGTATTTAAACATCGACACGATTGCTTGGAAAGATATGCAGTCTGTTTCGAAGGAAATCGTACAAAGTCCTACATATCTCGAGTATCGAGAATGTTTGGACAGGAAAATGCTGCTTACGAAACACTTTACATAAATACGATACTGTATCCGTTTATCTGTCGCTCTCCTTTCGATTATCGTTAAATACAACGTATCTAACCGAAGCAGCCTATCGCTTTTTTCGTTTATTTCTTACTCGGCGCGAAAACAATGGAAATTTCTACTTTCAATAATGAAATACTCCGTTCGATATTATATTCGATTATTAATATTTACTGTGGAAGCAAATAGAGATATTCTAGGAGCTTACTTTCAATTTTTTACGAATATATGTGGGAATACAGGTAACCATGTTTCGATCTTTTCAGAAATCCTCGACATTGTCGCGTTAACTGTTCGGTAACTTAATTTTTCTATTACATCAGTCTCAAATGTAGATTGAACGAAAATAGTTGTCTACCAAAAGATCATACCGGTATTTTCGCTCGCTCCAACTGATCGTTTCTCGTCTTCGTAACTGGAACCTACGGTAAATTTCATACACCATAACTAAATCGGCAGGATTTTAATCTCCAGTGAATCAAACGACCTATATACAATTGGGCATCTCTTCGACTCTAAAATAAGGTTCGAATAAACCACACATTCACCATCGCGAAAAGCATACTGTTCGTTCGGAAGCACACGCCTGTTTCGATTCAAACAACAATAGCCACGAACCGATTTACACGCTCGTTTTCCTATATGATATCTTCGCATATTTTCCGAGTACGCCCTCGGCGCGCCTATAGAAGTGCATCATCGATTTCTGTCGTGAAATCGCGTGCTTCCTTTCCTGTCAAAGAATCGACACGTGCTCCAATTTCCTATTCTCTGACAGCATATCTACCCTCTCCTTCGCTTGAACATTGCCGCCGTTTTTATGATCGAGATTGTTCGACATTCCTGGCTGTATGTTGACGTACCTGTGCGCCGGTTCGTCCTTTCGTTTGAAATTTTGTAAAATCATCGGCGGACCCGACGAAGTCTCGTCGGAATTCGATAACAGAGGCCTGCTACTCTCTACATCGGAAAGTCCAGTGCTTAATAACGAGTCTTGATTTAGTTTGTCGTCGTGACCACTGATGTCCAACAAAGGCGGGCTGGATATAGCCACGGGAGTGGATGTCGACGTGGATGATCGAGTCGTAAAGGTTTCAGGTGGCCAGGACAACGAAAACTTTCTGATGTTCTCGTTTAACTGTATCTCTAGTTGTCCAGTGTGCTCGATTTGCACGCTGGCCAAAGGAACGTCTAAACACGGCGATAGAATTCGGGGATTCGTTGCTAAAAAGTCGACGATCTCTGGAGCTGTTGGCCTCTTTGTGTGGTCCGTTCTCCAGCAAGAGTACATCAAATTTTCTCTGTGAAATAGGAAAATAGTGCGAATGTTTAATTATTAAAATTCGATAAAGGCTGAGTATGGTGCGACTAAAGAATGAATAGATTGATCTTACAATTGTAATTTGACTCCTTTCGGAACTCTCAACGAGTTCCCATTCTTGACGTGAGTGAGTACCTCGTTGTTGCTCATCCCTTGGAAGGGGAAGCTACCAAACGTGATGATTTCATAAAGAAGGACGCCATAGGACCAAACGTCCGAAGATGGAGTGAAGATTCCAAGGCCCAGGGACTCTGGTGCCATCCATCTTACTGGCAGCATGCCTAAAACGAGAATCGTTCGTTTGTTAATCAGCATTCGCGAAATCGAAGCCAGTGAATTTTTCTGGTAGATTATAATAAAATCGATATAGTTATACCTCTTCGATTAAATTTGTAATAGTCGTTCTCGTACATAGGTCTCGTCATACCGAAGTCGCCAAGTTTGACGATGCGTTGAGCATTTACCAGGCAATTACGAGAAGCAATGTCTCTGAAAAAGTAAAATTAATCCGTGACATCAAAGCAAAGATAATTATCGTGTTGATAATTGCACTCTCTGGCAGCCACGATAAATCGAAGTGTCTGCACACGATACACGATCATTACATCTTATTTTCAGCAAGTATGCGTGCGTTGTGAATATAAAATCATTAGTTATTAGTAGCGCGAATTTGAAAAAGATATGCGTTTATATAAGCGAATATTAAAAAAGATAGAATCATATATGAAAGAGGTAATTCTGAAATTTAAAATGATACATCAGAAATGTTTATCGAAAAGAGAGATTTAGAATATTGATACAACAAAGTCGACCGTTTCATATATTACCCAGTTATTAAGACTGTTTACAATTTTTAGTAGATGATGTTTTACTTGTTTTAATCATTTATCTTAGAAAGTTAAAGTTTTCAACGTACCTGTGAACATACTTCAATTGAGCCAAATAACTGAGAGCCCTACCCACGTCCAATGCCATCGCAGTTAGTTTTTTATTAGAAATCTCATCCGAATCTTCGTAATTCTGATCGTTCACGAGGTGTCTTCTGGCGAGAAGATACGTCTTTAGATCGCCATAAAGCATGAACTCCATAACGGTTAAAACCGGCTCGCTCTTAATGCATACGCCCAACAGTTTGATTATGTTCTTATGCTCGAATCTTTTCATTACTTCTACCTCGCTGAGGAAATCTAACTTCTCTTCGGTAGAGCTTCCGAGTTTTAGAGTTTTCACAGCAACGGCCAGCCAACCTTTTTCTGGGAATAACGCCTCACCACCATAAACCGTTCCAAACGCACCCTCGCCCAATTTTCGATTGATAACCACTCTGTCCCGAGGTATCTCCCATTTATCTAAGTCGGACGTGTCCGCGTGAGCAAAGTCTAGACCTAGAGACTGGATGTACTTTTCGTGCAGACGCACTTTCTTTTCGTACCTGTTAAAAAGAAGATTAGGATAAATGTATGTATTAAAATTCACAGTCTAGATTACGTATATTATAATATATTATAATACGTGAAATTTGTTGATTGCTTACTTTCTCTTGATGACAATGAAACCAATGATCACCAGTATCCCCAGTAAACCAAATCCAAGGAAATTGACGATCACAAACGCGACTTCACACGATACGTTCACGAAATCTGCAAAGCCCGCGATGACGCATCGTTGAGGTGGTTCCGAGCCATCATCTGGCATACTATTTGATAACCAAACCAAAGCTGAGACGTTTAAGTCCAATGTACCACCCACGACTTCGTGCTTTGTCTCCGATACGTTAGGATAGAAGTTACCGACCAGATTAGTTTTGTTATTGACGAACTGAACGATGTTGATGACAGAGTATCTCGAAGGACCACCGAAGAATTTGATTCTTCCAGACACCTATACGGCAATTTAATGGTAAACTAATGGTAATAAATTTTCTGATATAATATATGAAGAGAATAATACTTTCGTGATTGAAATATTGCCAGGACATTCTTGTATAGTTATTATTAGTGGAATTCTACGGAAGATATGGATTACCGGCATCTTTTGCATAATAGTAACTGAATTAGTAATACAAGAAAAGACATAATGCAAGGCAATTTTGCAAATTACGCGCCAGTTTATTTTCCCGTTTTGTGTAAAAGAAAATACTGTAAAATTATCACTTTTCAATTCGCTAACATCACTACTCGGTAAATATTTTATTTTCTTTTATTTTCTCTTTAAATCTCTGCTCTCGCCGTTGCAAAATTCTACTTTAGCGTCGCAACGAAAACCTGATAAAGTCGAAAATTAATTTCAGCTGATCCGATTTTAAATGAGACGACGCATGAAAAAGTAGATACTTCCTAAATGCGGGTACTGTTATATTTGAAAGATCGGCAATACGATCGATATACTCTCAACTGTTACAATTATTTACAACTATTTGTTATAAATATTACAATTATTTTCTACGTACCCCATAGAAATCCGTTTCACCGATGATGTCCGTCATCCGATTGATAGTCTGCTCGCTATGAAGGTCAAAAACGTAACTTTGATTTTCGCGGAGAAGCCGATCCATTGCGTAAGCGTACGTCCACATGGCATCGTACGCGAAACCAGCGTAATTCGATGGTGGTTGTTGCTGGTTAAAACAAGACTTCTCGTAATTATCGCGCCACTGGCGCACCGTTATTCCTTCCTGCATAATTTCATTGTCAGGGGCAAAATATGCATGAGAGAGACCAAGATAGCCGTTTATCGCTTTAAACATTTGTGCCGAGGTACAAGGCACTTGTTCTTCGTTCTCCTTATTGAATCGGTCCGTATCGTACCATTCTGGTCGAAGCCAAAGAGGCAGAAACCACACGTAGCCCTTCAATTCCAAAGTATCGAGTTAAAATTATAGAATTGAGATTTTTTTGATGATTCGATCGTTTTCATAGACACTCAGAGGGTGAGATATTGTAGCCTTTGTTTTCTATTTCGATGGTGCCGTAGCTTGCAATAATTTAGACTGTATATTTAGATTGAACAATTTCTAGAAATTTGATATGATTTGATCGTTTTCTCAGACATTCAGAACGAGAATAGAAAAAAACATGGAATTTGGAAATTGTATAAAATGACACGCGTCACGGCCACACAAGTAAAGTAAAAGGTAAAGTTTGTGACTGATAGAAAAGAGCTTAAGAACAGTGACGGAACAACAATTGTATTAGATATAACGTGTCAATTTATTCAAATTGTCATTTTCTATAATCGTCTCTAACGGTAAAATCGTTGTCGTTTTACGATTTACGTTACGATATTTTATGATAGTACAAATTGTTCAATAGGTTGAGCTTGAAATCTGTCTATTTGCTATGCATAGAGATTAACGAGAAACCAATTAGAGATATGAAATACGTGTATGTGTTTAGAATGGCTATTTTTCCTGATTAATTATTATCATAAAGAAATTGTCGAATTTGTGTGTATGTGATTTTGATAAAATTCTTGCGTTAACTTTATGCTACTATTATCAAAACGCTGTTTCAATAAACAAAGTCAGATAGAAGGAACGAAAATACATATCTACAAAACTAACGATAAATGTACGACGAACTATATACTACTTTACAGCATAAAGTGTATACGAAACTGATCGAATGTATACCAAATATTTTAAAATTATGTCAAACAAGTTTTAGTTATGGCTTTTCATAAAATTACCTGGACAGCTGTCATCTCTAATCTGTACGCTTCGCACATTACTTGTCTGGCCACTTGATCATAAACATCGGCGATGATGATCTTTGCCTTCTTCTGCTTCAGATCTTGCAAATACTGCGAAATGATAACATTCTTAATAACTCTATCAAACTTAATTTGTTGCCTATCATATAAGCAGTATACTAATTAATGATTTTTATCTTTAAAAAAACCAAAATCCTCTCCTTGAATATGTCCAGCGAATGATAAGAACTAGATTATAACTTTACTAACATTCAGCCATTAAATTTTTGCTATTCTGTTCATCATTAGCGTAATCGATGCTTATTAAAATTCGTTTTCGATAAGAAAACCAAGGACAAAAGACAAAAAAAATTATCGTCTCAATAAATTTACAAGTATTGCTCAATGTCCTCTAAGGCTAACCTTCTATCTTAATCGTACGAATAGATAATTTTACCCATCATTATCATAATAGCATATGAATATGCATGCACAGTTATTTTCCATTAGTTTTATACGTCTAATCCTTTACCATATACCATATCACTGCGGTTTATTCGTCAAAATGTGTAATTAATTGTGTAAATAATCGAATACTTTATTTTATAGCGATATAGCGACAACCTTCGTGATTGAAGGATTCCAAATTGAAAAAGAAAAGAATGGTTACCTTAGTCATCACAACTGCCTCTCGTTCCCTTGGAAACTTTGCATTCGCCACAAATGCAATTCCATTGTCCCTAAGTATATCTTGCATATAAGATATATACTCCGTATACTTTTGTCCATCCTCCGTCAACGAAGCTACTCTCTTCCAGCCCAGTTTCTTCAATAGTTGCAAATAAACGTGCTTATACTGCTTGTTCTCGCCGATAGTCCGAAAGAAGTAAGGATATTTGGTACGATCGTTAAAGCTCGATCCTTCGGCGCTATAACTGATGATCGCTGTTCTGTAATGCTTCGAAACACCAACCAAAGGTTCGACCGTTTCCGAGCAAGCGGGTCCCAAGACACCAATCAGCTTATCATACTGATTGAGCACTATGTAATCGATGAACGATCTCATTACCATATCCGATTTACATTGACCATCGCTAGCTAACATTTTAAAATCGTAATTTGCGAGGACCGTATTATTCATATTGATCGCTTTCTTCGCCATTCTGGCTGCGATTAATATCGATTTCCCTGAATAGAAAGCTTCGTTCATAGGAAATATCCCACCAACGTATAGAATATTCTTGTCGGCGGTATTCGGCATCCATTCTTTGAGAGTATAGTTCAGATTGTCCTTCAGCCAGTCACACGCGATTTGTTCTTCGTGGACGGTTTCAGAAAAATTATTGTGTCGATAAATCAGATCTTCGTACATTTCCCGTGTGAATTTCGCGTGACTAATCGCTTCGAATGCCAATTTTGCGGCGTACTCGAGTTTACTCCAGACTAGCTTGGTTAACCTGTTGGATTCGTATTTGCATTCGATTTCTAATTTCGTCGTGCCACAACGGCCGAATTCGACAGTGACAAAGTCTCTCTCGTTTGGTACCACGCTGCTTGGCGTCCAATGCAAAAAGACCAGAGATCTGAAAAATGAGAATACGCCTTCTTGTACGCGATCAAATACGAAACAAGACGTAAAATGGAGACGCGTGTTTTTCGAGACGATCAAATAAAAGCAGGACAACGATGTCTGCAACGGTTGGTCGATAATAAAAGAAACGTAAAATGTTTGCGCGTACAACATGTTTTCGGCGTCTGATTCTATTTTGAGGCGACGTTTATTGCGCGACACGGTCATCGAGGAAATAATATTGACCTCGAGTAAACACGAATTTTCGATCAGCCGAGCGTTTCGTTCGACAACGATAACGAAACGGGCTCGATGAAATTTTCCTTGTGTAGGAAATTAAATATACACAAACACCGCATATCGTGAAAGAATTATGGAAATTCAAGGTGCCACAGGTTTTTTTTCCACAATCGTCTTGGCACGAGCAAAAGTAAAAAAAGATATCTTGTACGATAATCGGTTAGATTTTTCGTTCAATAAAGCGTAAAAACGCATTGTACGCATTGTACAAACGAATATGTGTGACTAGTCCGCCTTGGAAGTATTACGCGTTTTTATATATACAATACATACATATATATTCTTGTCTGATAAAGTTTTTAATTTACAGTAAAACCGCAAATAAAAAGCTCGATATCTAACGATCTTGAGGCTAAAAAATTAATCTTCCTCGATTTGTTCATCGTTGTTAATGTTCGTTTAACGTTTAATTCGGGCAAAAGATTAATTCGATATTATTTCGTATTTTTGTTGCAACTTTTCAATAAAACATTTACGAAATTGTATTTATATTATATCTTTTCCTCATCGTTAGTCGTAAAACGCAAAATCTTATGCAAAATACCTGTGTTGTGCTTCGGATACAGTGTTACGCAATGGTCTCAGGTCATCAACGTTATAATAGAAATTAAGTATACTTTTAGAAAATGTTTCTAGGTAGTATTATATGGTAATAAAGATTTGCGTACTACCTCTCTACTATTTCTCACTTATTAACGTTAGAAACGTTACAATAAATAGATCACTGATTCAAGCTAACTCAAGTGTGATAAACCATGTGTGAGATCACTTAAAATGTATGATATCAATTAGAAGGGGAAAGAAAGTTAAAAACGAAGTCAAGCTTTTATAATATCAAAAATAAAATGGCCAAAGATACGGAATTTATTACGTTATTCGGCATTAAAATAGAAATCATTAATAGTAGTAATTATTTGAAATTAGTCTCGAGATAATAACTCATCTATACCTTTAAGGTAATGTCAAATTGAAAATAATATCAAGCACTTTCCAGTCATTCGTAAAAACAAAACGTTTCCGTTCGATAGTCCAAGACTTTTGCGCGACACTGTATCTCCGTAAAAATAAAAGTTCCGACTGGGACCAGCCGCAACGTTCATTCATTGAGAAATGTGCCAAATAAATACCTATCATGCGTTACATTTCGCATAAGCAACAGCTCCTTGGTCAAAGTTTCGGTCACGTATTTCAAGTTCGGCCCTACCCAGGCCACTTTGACGTATAACTTCAACTGGTCGATGTGATCCTTGACAAAGTCAGTAATGTTACCGTAACTGGTCAGTAATAGAGCGCATGGTTTCCCCTGACACCACTCGGGAATGTACAATCCATCTTGACAAAACGATTGCTGGCAGTAGTCAGCCTTGGTGGCTGGATTTATAGTGAAATTTCGAATGTTGTCCAACGTGAACTCGTCCACATCAAAACGTGCGGCTGTTTCACGTTTAGTGAAGATTATCCAACTGTCGCCAGGTCTCGATAACGCAACGGGAACGAACCAACCGAAATGACCCGGCGGAGCAATGGATCCGCATTCCTTCACGTCGAGTGAATTTTGCAACGACATCGTGTCCAGATGTGTCGGAATCCACACCTCCATGTTCACCATTGGAACTCTGTTCGAAGAAATTAATGATTTGTCAATGTCACACTGTTTCTCTTTGAATCTCTCTTGGGATTGGAATTCGAATCTCTTGAAATTTCTTTGTAAAATTATAGTTGCTCATGACAGCATTCGAACACTTATCTCAAATTTTAAACTTTCTCTATATTTATCAGATGACATATGTAGTGACTCTTCGGTTTTCGATCGATGCTTTTGATAATTGCTCTTTGTTCCGACGTTTCATGATCGTTTCAGTTCACTTCTTCAGGGAAGAAACTGTGTCAGCGAAACTGAAGAAGCGATATGGAATCTCCTCGAGGAAGAAATTTTTAGCGAAGTTGAAAGACTATACTGGAATGTTCTCGAAAATTCGAAGCGAAGTGTACCTATCAAAGACACGATGGAAACCCGAAGAATCACAGATATGTCAACTTCTTGAAATTGTAAATAAATCTTTGTTTTAAAGATAAGTATCTATAGTACAAGAGTAAACAGTATATCTTACTGTTCCGGATTATTGAACGTTATATCGCCAGACAATCTATCGAAAGTGTCGTTCGGCATGAACTTGTCTTCCACTTCAAAGATAGACACACCCGAATAGCCAAGTACCTCGGTCAAGAAAATTTTCATGATTATCGTGGCCAACCTGTGGGTGACTCTTTCAGACACTTCGAAGTTAAGATTCAATGGTTGTCCATCCATGTGAATCAATCTCTTTGGATTGACTTCTGTCAAAATAGTAATCCTCTAATTAAATTCTTATAGCGGTTATAAGTCGCGGTTGTGAAGCGCGATCAAGGAGAAAGGGTTCGTAAGTGGTCAGACAAAACGTTTAGGCTAAAATTTACCTTCGCGCGTTACCAAACAACGATTCGAGACGACGATCTTCATGGTGGTCATGAAGACCAACATGGTCAATAGAGATCCAATCCTCAACATTATGATTTTCTTCTCCTGTAACAAACGAATAATCCATTGTTATTTTAAACACTTATACCGAGCTTCGCGAAATTTTATTATTTATTTTACATTCTCTTTTGACGAATTTCTTATGTTTCCTCAACTATCTAGGAAAGATTTCAATTCCACAAAATAATATTTAAAAGATAGAAATAATCAATTATCGGGAAAATTAATTTTATTCACTATGAAACATCCGCTTCTTCGTAATCGTTTTATTTTTGTAGAAGTTCGATGTTGTACAAGACCGTCTTTCCGTAATATGACTAACAATTATGCCAATGGCAGTGTATCACCTCCCAAATTAATCACGAAGATAAAGAAGCGACATAAATATAAATAAATATAAGTATAACCAAATATTCGAAGACTTCCTGACGCCTAAAGCTTTTACGAAACGTACCATCGACACATACGTACGTGTACATACATATATTAAAGACAAATCACGTTAATACAAAAGTCTCTCTAGCTAAATTATCGATGATTCTTGAGTAAGTATAGTGACGTTTCTCGCTGTCCGGTTACCAAAAAGAGTCACCGACTATGGACTTTCCGAACATTCAAATCATCGTGCCGAGGTCTTTATCGAGCTCTCAGCCCAGCCATAAATACGTCGCAGAATTTTATGTATTTCTGTTTCTATGAACATAACTAAAGAAATGTAATTTGAATAAAAATTTGTTTCATTTATCAAATGTTACAGTAAATACTCTACTCTGGATATTTTATGTACTTTTGCATATTATATGCAAGGTGTGCGTTTTTGCGTCATAAATGCATAAAAATCCGCAATCTAGTCATAAATTATAGTAAGACTAAATATCAGTGAGCTGTCTGCCGTCGCATCGTCTCGGAAATGCGACACCGCTAACATATTCCATTCAAATCACGTATATTTGATATTAAGAAATGTAATCGAAGTCAACTTGAAGCCATAAATGTGCATTTCCATAACCAAAAAATACACATATACATGTATACATGTAATAGAATTGTGTTGATTTTTCGGTTTTGTACATGAATATTTATTAATACATTGCACATATATGTTTAAATATAACAAAATAAATTAACTGTTCTAGTCAAACTTAAGTAGGACAACGACAAAAGCATCTGCCATACCAAGGTAGATAAGAATTTGACAAAGTATGACGCGCATTCCGCGATTCAATGGACGTTCTCTAGTAGGATATAATAAGATTCAGACTGAGTCTCGTAGGTTACAGTCCAGTTAACAATGCAACGGCTTGAGTATAAATAGCAACGACGTACAGTGGCAGTGATCCTACGTCAACCGAGGAACACACTCCCGTTCATAAGTATTAAGCCACCTGCTGACTTCATGTTGTGTCAATTCATCTAACGTATCACAGCAACATTTAACCTATCGGAATTCTGTATTCATGCAAAGTTACGACGTTTCATGTACATAGGAAAAATTTGCTAAAGATGTTTGCAAGGCTTAATATAGCAAGTTGTAATAATTAAAATACATTGGCTTCTCTTCCACGGTTTTTCAAATCCTATCGAATAATAATACGAATGCTGAAATTGATGAAAATAGTGATCGAAAGACACGACACATATAAGAAAAGATTCAATTTAATACTAAATTTACGAGCTCGTCGTTGTAATATCGTCTAACGTGTCAGACAAAATATTAATTCTTGGAGGTTTTGATCATTTCCTAATACTTCTTCGAGTTACTTAAATAGTCGAATGTTCATATGTAGAATTGAATCATCGCGATTAATTATAATATTGAATACGAATAGGAAATTTTAGTGGACTCTGCTTATAACAAACTTTATAGTTCACTTTACAGAAATTATTAACTTTTGCGTGTATAATCTGGAAGATAAGCGTCCTTCGCTATTAGAAACCAAATCGTATAATTATGAAGTTTCGTCTCTTCGGACTCTTTCGTGACCGCGTTTGTTTACAATAATGAGCTTAGCAGAAACGCGCGCGTCGTGTTGCCAAGACATCGACGAAGGTGACAAGAAGCAATGATCGCCACGTGCTATTCTTAGCCATCGCTCGGGCGCTTTGACTTTTCAACTCGTGGGCGAATGAACTGCGCCGTTTCTTCTTCTTCTGATCGTCACACGCCATTCTTGATTTCCACCTCGGTCACTTTTATTTTCGATTCGAACTTCTTCGAAGAACTAGGTCGACTGCATAGCTTTCCGTGGAAAATCATGTTTCCGTGGAAAATCATGTTTCCGTGACTAACTTGTTGTTCAAACGATACACATATATCGTTGAAACTGTTCGGTGAAATGTAACTGTTCTTGGAACACAATGAGTTATAGCTCCGTTAAAGTATTGATCATTGATCGTTAATTATTGATTGATTTGTGTATTGAGTAAGCGCAGGTTTGATTCGACGGAATTCGTCGTCGTCTTTAAGATATCAACGATCGTGGATCTATCAGATTGGTTCGTAGATATCTGAAAGATTCTTTTCTTCTGTACAATTCTTTTGGTGTACAATTTATTTATCGGTGACACTTTTAATGTATCGTAATGTAAATTGATATGCAATTATTATACTTGCTTTCATATTTGTTAACGCTATCGTCAGTTATGTATGTTCTAAAGACAAGAATTTGAAACATTTACTGTAGGATTTTTTTTTGTATTTTATGTGGAATTCTTGGCATTTTCCCAATCTTTCTTTTATAGATTATTCTTCAATTGCCTTTGGACTTTTATTCGACAGTTTCCTCAGCCAAATATGTTCTCTTACAAGATCAACATTTAGATCTCTGTATAGCAAATAGGATAATTTTATCTGAATAGATTGGTTGTTTCTTAAATACACTACTGAACCATCGGTTCTACTGCCACATTTAGTATAGTCAAACCGGCTAGCAACGGGAACGATCAACACTTTAAATATGGAAAGAAGGCTAAAAAGGAAACACCCAGCAGACCTCACAAAGAATATAACCTAGCAAATGCGAGGATGGTACCCCGCTGGGGATAATCACCCACATCGTTAAAAAATTCATCCTAATGCCCAAGTGGATAAATTGAGAATGTAAAGAAATAAATAAAAAAAAAAAAAACATTTAGCATAATATTGTAAAAAATTACCATATATAGAACTTTGTCGCATATTACATTCCAAGTCACTCGTTTTCTCATATATGTATAAATAAACGTTGTACATAAGAAGAACACATCGATTTTTACATAGAATTAGAACGAAACTTTATAAAAAGCTTTATAACAGCTTCTCTCTTTACAACTAATTAAATTAAGATCACTTCAAACGACGATTTTATCAAAATATTAAAAAGTATAATTAGATTAAGGATAAGATCTATCTGAAGCGGATAAGAGTGAATTAAATACACGAGTCTTTAAGACTGGGCACATGCTTCGACAAATTAGAAGAAGTAGGAATTTTTCAGCGACTCTTGGCTGACGTTAGTCTTTGCAAATTGTTAGTACAATATTTAAATATTCAATGTGTCGTAGTACAGTCAATTTACGAGCAAGGACGACGTTGGTTCTTTTACTTTGTGCATCATGCAACTACTGTTTCATCCAGATAATCAAATGATTCGCGTGGTGAAAAACGAATGCGTATTTGTTGAAATAGGCAAATTCGTCAATGGCCTAAACGCTTACGGTGTTCATGCAAATTATATTTATATTCGTTAACTTTTTTCGAAAATCGCTCGACCATAAGCCAACTATAGAAAACAAATGTACGAAATGTTTGATCGACAAAGGAATATTGGCAAATCTTTCTTCGATATCGTTCATTAGATTAATCAATAAAATACTCGAGATTAAATATCCGTACGTGATTGTAAAAATAATTCGTATTCGTTTGTATAACCTACACGACTCAGTGAATAATCCTCGTAAATCTTAGAATCGATAAATCAAGCTGGATCATGTTTACTATTAATTACATGAATAATTTGCAATATGCTTCTGGTTTCTTTTATTGCATAGAAGCAATTCACGTACAATACTAATTGCACACATCTACCGATCTACGATAATAAATCATATGCAACTACATCGAGTATTTCTGTCCTTCTATCCTAGTTTTAACTGCGTACGTTTATCGATTTTCAGTTATTATTAGTAAACGAGACCCTGAATTGTGCGTGACGTAAAACAATTTCACCTTGTTCAGAGAAACCTGAGAACCCCACAATAGTGCGAGCTGCTATTAATTGACAAAAGGCAATCAAAAAATAAAACCTCAGGGACAAGATGAATGCATTTAGTATCAGCTAAAACAAAATATCGAGCTTTCCATTTACATCTTTAATAATTTATGCTGTACTTCTTCGCAGAAATCTTTTAGAAATTATGATTCAGGACTCCCAACGATACTATGCTAATCGGTCGAGTGACATCATTATTCAAATTTTCTGTAATTTACCCTAAAAATAAAAGTATTATCCTTTTTTGTTGAAATCTGGAAATTATAATTCAACACATCCAACGATTCGTTTTAATAAATAATCGAGGAACGTCATCATTTATATTTCGAGTAATTTGCATTCAAAACTAGTTCCTTCCGAAATCCCAACAATTCGCTAGGCTATTCTAGTATATCGAATATTGTAAAAATTTATATTTCCTGTAAATTATTCCAAGAACTAAAACAGTACCATGCTTCTTTATCGAGATTCCATGACAATTATCCTTCACGATACTCGGCGATTGGCTATGTTATCCATAATTGATCAATTGATACCATACAAAATTTGCATTTCATGTAATTTAATTCAAAAACGAAAGTAGTTAATATACTTCTTCATTGAAATGAGAAGAATTTTGAAAATGAGAAGAATTTTGAAAAAATTTGAAAATGAAGATTCACAACATCCAAATATTCTCTGCATCGATCAACCAAGTGCACCACTATATTTATTTCGTGCACGCATTTACTATATCTAATTTAGAATGATTTGCTTCAAAACGAAATTAGTATACCTTTTTATCAAAATATCTTGGAAATTATAATTCAAGATATAATTAACTCTATTAGTCGATTATATACATTTTTCATAATTTATTTCAGAAACAAAAGTAGTATTAAAGTTTTTAAAAAAGTAGTAGTAAAGATTCGCTATACTGCACTATACGTGCCATCATTTACATGGCGAGGTAACATGCACTAGAAATGAAAATAGTATACATGCTTCTTTGGAGATTACGATTTAGCACGTTCAATTATTTGCCACGTTAGTCACTAGAATTTCACCATCCAGAATAACTTATACACCCTCGATAACTGGGCTGAATCACGTATATATGTACTTGACAACGATACCACAATTTATCGGAACTAGCGCAGATATTTTCATCATCGTTACGTCACTCTTGTAGCCTATTATGAAGCAATGAAGAAGGAAAATACCAGTGTATCGACGCGGTATTTCCAAGTGGGCGATAAATGACGCAGGAGACGACGTTTCGCACGTAGCGAACCTTGCCCGCAATTTACTGCCATGGGAGAATTAATCCAAACCCGATCTATGACCCGATCGATGAATAAAACATTATGAGAGACTAATCGAACGATAGAAATAATTCTTTTCTTTAATAATTAATTTCTTTATATTTTGCCCCGTCAACTAACCCTCTTGTTCGTCGTATTCTCGATGCGTGATATAGCGTAAAACAGCTGAAACGAGTAAGCCACTCGGATACGTACGTAGTATCGTCTATGTTCCACGACTCGTGATATATATCGAAGGTAAACATAATAACATTTGCTCTAGATTTTCCCATTAAAACGAACGCGTAGGAATAAAAGGCAAACGAACTCCGTTTGGTTGCGGAATTGAATACTTGGACGAGACTCGAGAAGAATTGATATCATTGATAATATTATATAGAATTGATAATATTTGTATTACAAGGTGGCGACTGTAATGAATGATTTTGACTCGATTGACTGTATGTTACCCTGTCATTGACTGTCTTTAACTTGGCGACTGCGCTGACTTGACTTCTGACTCCTTCTGTTCCTCGAACTGGTTTTAACTGTCACTGATGAGCTTTGACTGTTACTCGAATGCTACTGTGGAACAAGTGAAGTTCGTTCTCGTGTTATCACGGAGGAAAGCTCGGTGTAGTTGTGCCTTTTGAATTAAGAACACGGATTCGTTGTTCACACTTTTTTTGAGGATACCGATCCACGATGCCCATTGGTTATAACCAAAGTTAATGAATGAAGATAGGAGGAAGAAGCCTCCTACCAACGTGGCTCATGGGTGTCCTTGTTCATGGGGAACACCAGCTTTCCCGTTAGGTAAATACTCGCTTTTCCCGTTAGATAACTACCCGTTTTCTCCGTGATTTTTAAGAACGAATAATAAACCTAAGAACTGTCCTGAGAACCAGCCATAAACCGATTATACTTGCAGGAATAAAGATCTCGTTAAAAAGATTCTGTTTGTGGTCGTTCCTTAGGTTTGTTAAGGGTCTGTATAACGGTACGTGGGCCTATGAGGTATAGACGCAGATAATGAAGGACGTCGCACGGAAATTAAGCATTTTGTCTTAGAAAAGATGAATACCGCTTTACTTTTTACCAACTTTGTAGCGTTCAAAGGCCATTAAATTTTGAGACGTAATAATAGTAGAATCTCGCAATTCGATATTAAGAGAAACGTCGCATAGACAAGACAATCGTATATTTCAATTTTGGAGTTGTAAATTGCGACTCATTTACTCCTACAGTAAAATCTCGAATAAAAAAAGAAGATTCTTTGACGCCACTGGTCGTGCGAGGATACGTAAATACGTACGCAAATAAATAGATAAATGCGTTCATTAAGATTAGTATACAACCGCGCGATATGTAGAGTTAATTGAACGTACGGAAGAGGGAACGAAAGGAGAAAAAAGATGAAAACAGCATTTCACTCTTCTTCGTGCTTCGTTATAAATCGACGAAAAATACGAAAGATAAAAGCCGAGCGAAAAGAGGAAAATATTAAATGAGATTGTTTTCGATAACCATGAATTTCTCGAGCTCTAAAAACAACTCCAACAAATAGCGGAACTTTTAACGTACATCCGTGTCATCGAGACTCGCGCATTTTACGAGTTTAACTTCCCAGAAACGTCGTGCGCGTCACCCCTAGTATTGTATCAAGAAACATCAACTGAAAAACTGTTATAACGCAATAAATCACGCTGAATGTTTATCGCGGAGCTGAGAAATTTCACGGAAAGCCTCGAGAAACGGGGGGAGGGGGGATTCTGAACTGTTGACCTTCTACTTTTTGATGGTGCGACGTCAACAATCGACTAGAGCGTTCGTTTAGCCTTGTTGCCACGCTGATAATATAGAAAAGCACATCCATGTAAAAAAGAAACACCAATGCATGCGAATGAATTCACAGGTGGCTAACATATATGTTGGACCGAACATGATCTCATTGTTTGACAAATTTCGGTTTGATAGGCAAAGCAAAATTGAAACGATGACCGGTTCCTATAGTAGATCTGGTGAATAAATCAGTCCAGACCCCTTCGTTTTTGTTCTTTTTTTTATAGAAATCCTTTTGGAAATATAAATTCTTTGACGTGATATATTATTATATTATATTATATTATATTATATTATATATTTATACATATATGTAAAATAATATGTGATATTAAAAATATTCTTGATCGATTGTCGTTACTATTACAATATGGAAATTGTATCTAGCAAGGAAAGTGATTAAATTTTTCTTTATAACATAATCCCCGAAAGAGAAATTAAATTACAAATAGCATATTTAACTTAATAAAAATAGTTATTAAGCCTGGCTTCAGGGATATCGTATTACAGTTACAATTGGGAAATTAATAGTAATTTAATTTAAAATTGAAGTGTCTTGGATTTAGTTAACACGTAAATCATGTTGTTATTCCTTTTAGCGACGAGAAACATCTCTAGCAATGAAACGTAATGTTTTTCATTTACTTTATGAATATTGAGTGACTTCTCTTTATACGTATGTACATCATCTGCAACTTTCATTGAATTTTCTCAAGAACGTAATACATTATTCATTAACGTCTCCTCACGTTATTTTGCCAATTATGATTTTTAAATTGAATGAAATCGCTGTATCATTGATATAAGACATATATTTAGTTAGACAAAATACACGATGCACCTTGTTCTTCAAAAAATATCATCATCATAACTCTGTCAATTACGTTGATTGTTCAGGAAATTTAGTCAACTTAATTAAGATCGGTATATCTATTAAAAATCCCCCCAAAATGGTATAATTCGATAATTTCGTCGGCGTTTTAACGTGTTACACACGCAATATTTTAACACTTCATAAAAACAAGAACACGAATACATCTACGTTCTAAATGAATTGTATCCCAGTTTCTTTTAGAAATAGAAAATTGACAAATTCTATTTAAGATTAAAAATCCCTCTTGATAGAATAGAAGAGTGAAACCGTAGAATAAACGTAGAATATAAATCGTAGAAACATATAAATATATCTGTTATATTTTCTATCTAGCGCAGCCAGAAGTGCTATCATTTGTATATTGAACCAAAATAATCATTCTTCTGCATTTTATCTGCCCAGCCTACGAAATTTAAAGACGTACATATGTACTTCAACGAAAAACAGAAGTTTCAAAAGCTACTGCGGAAACTAATCGCGCAATGACGTCATTCATCAAATACCGTGTATGGAATCAGTTGAACGGTTTGATAAAGAGACGCGGGAGGCCAAGGGAGAGGAAAGTGAAAACAAGACAACCTTCTTATCAATGTTTTTCCTAACGGAAATGCAACGCCTCGCTCGTATTTATTACAACTGATAAACAACGTGAGCAATTAATATACGCGATGACGCAATTATTTTCGTACATCAACATTCTCGTCACAAATGCGATTCTGATTGTGAGTAGCTGCCGAACGTTTCTATCGGGGGTATTGTCGAAAGCGTTTTTGGAGAACCGCTCCGATCTTTGCTGTTGACGCTCACTGATATTGACATGGACACGATGACACGATAATGGCAATCTCTTCTATGAAAACAAGCGTCTGTCGATTCAATTGCTAATCCTATTACCGAGTCATCGATGCGAATTGGCATGCGTCACGGTTAGTGATTGCGCGTTATTCGCATGATGAACTATGGAAATCATAGAATGGCCTTTCCAGATGGATCGTTGTCGTTCGTCGGAATCTACTTGAAATATTTTACCAGCCTCGGGACTCAAGCTACGCAAATTTCTATCTCTGCGTCTAGTCAAGTATAATAAATAATAATTAATCAGCGAGCAGATAGACGGATGACTTGCTCTCGTCGTCGAGGGAGGCCGTTAGCGAGAAGTAGTTTCCCGCCCC
The DNA here is from genome assembly GCF_024516045.1 of Bombus affinis. Classification (NCBI taxonomy): domain Eukaryota; kingdom Metazoa; phylum Arthropoda; class Insecta; order Hymenoptera; family Apidae; genus Bombus; species Bombus affinis. The sequence continues at coordinate 3,959,021 of NC_066355.1, read as the reverse complement.
GGGAAAGCCCCTCGAGGGCCTGCTGCAAATTTAACGATGAATGATATTGGGATCATCGAATCCGCAACACATGGCCCCTTTTAGTACGTTTAATACCTTTTAGTAATAAACACATTGAGGTTCTTCCAGCGACAGGTCAAATTTCTCTTACGTACGGATAAATGGAACAAGCTTCTTAAAAAAAAAGTTAGAGATTCAATGACAAAATCTCATAGAACATAACAGATGGCATAAGTGTCAAAGCAGATGTGAAGGAAGAAGAGTTACGAAATATCAATAAAACGACATCATATATTGTACGTATCTACTATTATATAAGAAGAAAGCTTTCCTCGAGCACTATTTAATTTACATAATTTTGCAATGATTAATCAGATAATAAATTAACCAACGAATACATGAATATATATTAAGAAGAATCAATTCTTTACTGTCAAGTGGATTTTTTTTCAAGTAACAATTAAATACAATCAAGATCGAAAACCGTATGACGATCGATAGGATCGAAGAGTAACAAGCGTTTTATAATCTACTTACGATCAATGAACGAAGGGAAGTCAACGAACCGGATACAGTTTACCATTATCGAGCAACAATACCTCATAAGATCAAACTCATGTACGCTGTTAAAATTCGTCGTAATGACACGTAATTATTCCTAAATGCATAATACTTGCACATGTGCGTATTTTCGTGTTATATAGATAAACATTTAATCATATCCATGAAAGTACGCACGAAACAACTCCACCATCGTTGTTACTTGCCGTTGATTGACGTCATAATGACACTTGTTTGCTTTAACAGCCCGGTATAAGTACGTGTATGTGTACGCTAATCGATAACGATAAATAGCGGCACGGGCTGCTAAAATAGTCCCGGCGATTTCTCAATGAAGAGAGGCAATGGGCACATGTTTGATCGATGATCGGCCACACGTATGTACATAATGTAGGGACTATAATTGGGAGAGGAACCAGATAAGTATTTCTCAGACCATCTGTCAAATGCGCGATGTGTTGCCTTTGTTGGTGCGTCTGTAATCGACAGCTAATTTTATATTATACTTCTTCAAAATTTTTGTGAACTTCGGACCATATTTTTACAAGCTTCTTGCGAATTTTTAAACTATACTTTTAGGAATATCTCTGCGAGTTTCATATTACGTCATTTTTAGAAAATTTTGGTATTTTAATTTCCGATGGCAATATGAAATAATTTGCTTGCGCAATTGCGAGAATTACATATTGTCACTCTATTGCTTGAAGAGATATATATTTATGCAAGAGATAAATTATAATCCTAATCATATCACGGAGAGAAGCCGATTTAACAAAACAACGTAACTTCAATGAAAATTATCGTACAGCAAAAAGGAAAGATAGACGACGATCCGATATTTTATTTACTTATTTCCACAGCTGTTTAGAAAGATATTATTACATGTTATCATAACAATTATACGTTCTAAAAAAGATAGTTCGCTGAACGAATTGTGATATTCAGTATGTACGTACTTTTAAAATATTTAAGCAAAGAAAAATGTTGTTTAAGTTCCATCTCTCCTATGATTAGCCTACTTACATAGATATCTCATAAATCCATTACGTTTCTATCACTAAACTTGCGTTCTGTCAATTACAACTGACCCGATCTACGTCAATCGATTCGACCCAGAACCCGATACCGGTACCAGTAAATACACGCGCGCACAAATTTGCTTAGTCAGTTTTCGACTAAACGACACGAGAACACTGTCAATAATCCCGGCATTTCTCGCGATCACGCGCTACCAGCTCTCCTATCCTCTCTACGCGAGAACGCGACGTCGAATGGCCAAGGTTAAGACCGATAAATCGATTCGACTCCGACAGGCGACACAAAGTCAAGTAAACGGCCGGCTTTTTATTCACAGACGGTGATAATGACGAAGGTCTGTTACTGAAATCACCTGGGAGGTGAAGCGCCAATTTGGATTGTGAAAATCACAGTGCAATTCGTTAATTTAAAAACCGAGGAGCAGGGGAAGAGAGAAAGTTATGGTTATAAGAAAGTTAGGGTTATTGTTTTAGTATTGGAACTAGGAGAACGATCAAAATGGTCAATTTGTAATTTTTCTATAGAAATTTTAGAGATTTACAATGAGGAGTATCTTGTTTAATAAAGCTTGAGTTTAATAAAATTATTATTTAATATTAGAATTAGCAAGGGTCTTCTATGATATTTTGCAAAGTATAGATAAGGATGCAAACATTATCTATATATATGCGTATGTAGATAAACATTTTAAAAGTACTTTAACGTTTCTTTGTTCGAATGTAATAAATAAGAACTCAATTTATGCGAAAACGTTCACATTCAATTTCTGTTTCTCATTGATTTTTTAGGATAGTAGTTGCCTGAATTTTTTGGATTTTCATCTTTCTCCAATATTATTTCATGTTCCAATTCTAATCGCAAAAATATGAAAAATTTGAAATAATACTAGGTTCTTACCGTAAATGAAAAGCGAATATTTATATTTTTATGATAACGATCCCTTAACATAACTAATGTTCGATTTAATTGCCTGATAGTACATATCCATTTCAATGATAATAACCAGGAATATCGTGCACATATTTAACGTGTGTTCCTTAAAAAATTGACAGCCAGTGTTTACAATTTGTTTATAACGTTTGTAATTCATATTGTGTAACTGAACGTTCGATATTATGCCAATTGGAATTATTTCAAACTTCTTACATTCCCATATGTTTAATATTTTTTTAATATTCAACGAAATATTATTCTTATCTAAAAGCAACAGTTCAAGCTAAAAAAGGGTTAATTTCCGCGAATGTGGAAAGATCTAAAAAAAGGACTTATACGTATTATATTATATATATTATATATATTACATATATTTCATTTCCTAGATTTGATTTAGGAAATTCTAGTAGATACAGAGTTGCTCATGTACTCGTAGACCAATTAACCTTGTCCTCTTCCGTGAATCTGAAAAGACCGAGTGAGTAACGGGGTCACTCGAAAATCTTGGCCGATGATCGTGAAAAACAGTCGAAGGCCTGCCCGTCTGTCTCGACGTATTCTCTCACCTATTTCTCGAATAGCAATCAACGTTTTGGCTCTAGAAGATCGACGTAATCGTCTCTCAACTGTTTTTACGCCACAAAGCCGATAAACAAGTTTTTGTGGGTGCAATCGAAATCGTACGATATTTAAACATAAATTAACACCTTTTTACCGTTGACCACCGATGTTTGCGAGAGACGTGATTTTGATAGCCATGAAAGTTCACGTTTTGTAATTATCGATGTTCGATCGCGAATTTTTTCGGCAAAAGATATATCAACATACAGCACAAGGAAAAACTAGGAGAATTCTTGCCAAGTTGTACATTAATATGTATTTATTTTTTGCGGAAAGAACAAAAACAAATACCTAAAGACGTTATGCGTGGTCATTAAGAGCTGAGAATTTCAATGCATTTTTCCTAATAAGCCAATATTCGTTATTTTGTTTGTTGAAGCTGTTAAAGTCATTTCATGAATTTCGTGGTCGATAAACTTTAGCAATCTGAATTTCGGTAATCGATAAACCTTGGTAAATTATTGGAAACTGTTGTTGATACGGTGGATTCAGACATTTGAATTACAATCCGCTGAACTGGAAGACTTAAATTTAAAAATATTAAGTAAATTAAATATCAATATAATTTAAATGTAAACAATTAGATATTAACTAAATTGAAAAATCTTCCATTCGAACAAGTTATGATTAAAATTCTTGAGTCCAGGGTAACAGTAATTTCTTATAATATAACATTTTGCACCGAAAGAAACCGGCTTTCCAAATTATTCGTGACTAAAGAAACAATATCATTCCAGACGTGTCTCTTTTTGTTCCAAGTGTTCTCAGACGTCTGAAACGTGCATACGCCTGTTGTATCCACAGATAAGTGTTCGCAGGGGAACACGTTGCGTTTCGATTTATTGATCTGGGCCATCGGCGCGACCAGATAACGCGAATAAAGATGAGATTAAATTGATGTTTTTGAACTATTACTAGCCTCTTTATCTCATTTTTCGGTAAATCATTAATATACCTTTATTAACCTTTTTATTATTAACCCCCTTTCGCCATGTGTTCTTTTCCCTCTGACGCATCAACGCTAGAAGGCAGTGAGCGCTTACGAATGCGATTTGCAATACGACAAACATTTCGGAATGTTGGATCGAAGTACGTAAGTGGATGGTGGATATTTATGCAAATTCTGATGTTTCTGAATATAAATAAGGAAATGAAACTCAGTTGTCTTATTCATTATATTATCCCACCTTATTTCTACATTTCTACATTTATATATTATATAAATTATATTTATATTGATATTTCTACATTTTTGCAATATTAAATTTTCTATAAATGCATAAACGACTTTTTAACGAATCGAGAATCGCATCGCATTGAAACGCATCGAACTTGTTCGCGTTCGATATTTAGTCTGCGCAATCAGAATTTCATTCGTTCTTTGTGAACCGACAGCGAAGTTATTTAGGTATTCAATGTCAAAATTCTACTTTTACGAGTCCTTCTGATTTTTTATTTTAGAAAAAGTGTAGAAGTGTCGAAGATCTTATTGGAAAACTTTGCGCTTCTTCTTAATAGATCAGAGAATTTGTGTATGCATATATTTAATTTGAAACATTCTTAATTTGAAACTGTTCTGCAACTTAAACTGCAATGCATCTTAGAATATACGAGGAGGACACGTTCGAGTGGAATTTCGACACAAAAGGAAACAGCGATTGACTTAATGTGTTATTGCATTCCACCGTACGAAACTCTTTAGCAACATGTCGACGAAAAGGGAAGCAAAAGAATTCAAAACAATAATAAATTCCGATCACGTTACTTCTTTCAGCATATTAAGTCTCGAAGACTGGAAAGAATCAGAAATTTTCATATATCCTATGTTCAAAAATCAAATGAAAACTATTCGATCAATGAACAGCTTTAGTCGAAAATTTCCACAAATCGCAGATAGTTACAAAATTTGATCATTAATCATCAGGTAGAAACATTTGTAATACAGACAACTATGTCTTTTTTAAATAGATCACCAGTTTATTTACATCTTTATGAAACATTTTTCTAAAAATGTTCGATACTGAGAACCAGGCTATATATACACTGGAGGAATATCTTAATAACAAGGATGAAAAATTTAACAGCGACGGAATGAACGAATTGTGAAACATGCAAAACAAAATTATAAGTAACAACGAATATTACGTTATTAAAGAGAATAATTAAAAAAAATCCTTCTTTCTTCCTTTCAAAGAAAATATCTCAAATCATTCGCGTTTCATGTACGCTAACGTTGCAAAAAAATTATTTCTCCTTTTGATCCATCGGATCGACAACGAACATGTCGCGCAGGAAAACGGACTCGAAAAAAATTCTTATTAATTAACCAGCACATTTGTCAACTGTAATCACGACCCTCGGGCGAAAAGAATTGTCGCGCATGCATTAATCAAGGCCCTCTGAATAACCGCAACTGATTCCACGGAATTGCAGCGGCGAGTATAACTCTCTGTTGTAAACAAGTTTTATATTCATACCAGCATCACGTGGTTCTATACTCTATACTAACGTACTATATTCATCGTGTGTATGTCGCTTAATTTCCTACGTTCTACGCAATTGCCAGGAAACCGATAAATAAATACGTTCGTTTCTATTGTAACAACAGACCCTTCGATTGTGAATCGTTGAAATTTCTGAATGTTTAAGGAAAGATGCGTAATCGTTTACACACCATAGGTGTTACGGTGATGCGTAGTGGAGATATTTTCGGTGGTTTACGAAAAGCATCCTTGAATCCGGCCAACTCACCCAGCCGCTAATTTCAACCGTGTAAATATAATTAGAAATACTACTGCGAAGTGGTGGCTTCGATCCGACTTAGAAGACATTTTCTATTCGTTTCTGCTGGTAAAAATGTTAGGATAATACGGTACTTGGGTATTACCAGTGAAAAAGTTATAGTTTCTCGTTCGAGGGTAATGGTTAAGTGACTTGCGAAATTTCAAAGGTGGAGTACGATCGAGTTTGAAACCAATAATCATTGGTACTTCGTTGGTTTTTGTGAGCATTCGATAAAAATATTGTCCAATTATTTATCAAAGACGACGTTTGTAGAGAAAGTTTTAAAAAATAGGTGAACGAAAGGTAATAGTTTCTCTTTGGAAGTCTTCTTTTAGAACATCGAAAATGTATTGAATAAATAGCGTGGTTTCGAAAGTGTCCTAGAATTTACTATTTTATTACTATCCTGGACTTGTAGTATAAAATTGTTAATCATCGGTACTTTGTTAATTTACCAAAATTAATTAATTGGTAAACATGTTAAATTGTACGTCGGAAGATAAGAAAGACAACATAGTATCATGTTATTTTAGAGACAGATAGGCAAAATTTCAAAACTCATTCTATTCGACATACAATTAGAATCAATTATACGAAAATATGTATATTCAAGATTATTAACAGCTGTTTATGACAGGATCTAGTAAAAATACTTTAATTAAAAATACTTGTTTACGATGGTTTTACAACTAATTATCATAAAACAGCTGTTTATTTGTATCAGAAAGATAGGAATAGCGATATTTATAACTACGAACTACGCAAACATTCTCGTAAAATTCTTCTACAAATCAAGAATATTTAGTTAGTTTAAAAAAGAAACACTTCCAATTGCATCTTTAAACAATTCTCCATTCTTACTTACGATGAACAAAATTCTCAAAAAAATTTAATCACTTGTTTTTCAAATATCCTGTATAACAAATTTACTTCACTTGGATACCTTGCGCCTTATTGCGATTTATCAACGAATAACGTTAGTGAACAGGCAGACTACAAATTATAGATCATAGGTAATCCAGATTTCTGTTGCTCGAATAATTTATTAATATCGATCATTTTTAAACTACCTACAGTGTTCTTAAATTAAAGGTACTGTCACACGCACCAGCTTTCCTCTAAACTCCTGAATTATGCAAAACGTTCCTAGAAGGCGTTTCAACCGCTACGACTCCGCTCTAAAAACTTTCTGATTTTTCGGATAAAACTGTTATTTCTTCCTACTCAACTCCATTTTATTCCATCCACTCGAATTCCCTTGAAAAACAATTGACATGACAAAAAAGATAGTTGAAAAGAGCGCGTGCATAGTTGAGGATTGATGACCACGTATACACGCGTGCCAGGAGAGCTGACCGATCAGCAGGGTGTCAAGGCTAAGTACGAACAATGCAGTTCTTGCAGAGCAGGTGGATGGAGGTCATTAACCTAGTTTGTGCATACGTGTACAAGGCCTCCGCTCGCGCGCGGCGTGTACCAGCTCGCGCAAGAGGAAAGACGACGCTTTCGATCGACGAATGACAAACCAGTGAGGTAAACGTCCGTTGTGACGCTAATGTGCTCGATTATGAGCATGTGCAGTTGTGCACTCTTGAAACAGCGTGCGTGACGCAACCCACGAGAGAAATATTTGGCACGCGATGCGGAAATCTCGGCACGTGGCACAGCCACGGAGGGATAAATAGATGAAGAAGATACGCAGCACGACGACAGCCCTCCTGCTACGGCAATGTACGTACAGACGAACATTTGCGTCGAAATTGAACGAAGGACGCGAATCATTGCTACTCGTTTGTGATTTAGGTCAAAAGAGAAATTTTTGGTAATTATTTAGAACAGACACTTCACCGATTTTAATAAGCTCGAAATATGTTATCAAGGTTAACGTACCGAATAATTTTTCTCTCTACATATAACTGCTACTCGGTCTTAGTTTTCGAATTGCACTCAAAAGTGTGATTCATAAAAAATGAAGTTGAATTTTTCAGAAGTTCGGTTGAAGGACACGTAACAAAAACGACCTTTGTCCATGTTTATCTTTTGCAATAAAGCAATGAAATACCGTGGTATCTTTTATCTTTGGTTAACATATTTCAACTTTATTTAGCAAAATATTCAACGTATTATTGTAATTGCACAATCGTTGTAAGTATATCTGTAATTATGTCACGGAAATTATGAAGTTATGAACTTAATGATAAAGACTGTTTTTATAGAACCGATTAATTTTCATTCGACAGTAAATCAAGCCGTAGATCAGTTTTTGTAACATCGATCCCATTATACCGTAAAGTTCACTTCTGATTAATTTGACAAGGGTCGAGAGTTTGATACGAGTCCTTCGATCGACTGGCAATTCGATGAATAAAATTCCAGAAATTGGAAAGCAGAGAAAAGTGACGATATAAGTGTGAAACGATATTTATTTCTTTCTATTTATTTTAGGATTTACAATTAGTTTTCAAGAACGAACAAGTCGAACGTTAATTATGTACGCTGATAATGATATTGAGAAATTTACAAAAAATGGAGGTAATTAGTTTTTGCCAGTATTTCAGCTAGCTGTGACATTCATTAGGATATCATCCGACCTTTGAATATAATCTCGTAATTATAAAAGTAGATGGTGAAATGCCAGAATGTTTTCCAAAAGGACACCGATTGTATCCGGAAGCCTTGGCTTGTATAACTGCGTCAAATTCTTGCCCTTGATAAGCATCTCTTGACGAAGTGGAAAAATAAATACGTTCAAGGAAAACATATTTGTCTGGAGACTACTCGTTCTGCCTCTGTATATCGAACTCCTACGAACTTATCTAGTTTATATCGATAATGACGTATCTAGATTCTGAACAATAAACTTTATTAGAGCTATTTATGCGTAGTACAGTGCTTTTGTACTCAACTTCAGTCAAGAAAAGTACAAATTGCTCAATTCTTGATACTCATGAAATGTATCGTACAAATATGGGAAAAAGCGTGATTAGATTCTGAACAAATTGCATGAAAAACAATGAATCGTAAGATTTCTATCTTATTTGTCTATTCTTACAGTATACTAGAATCATTGGGAAAGAATGCAATTAAATGTTTAACAAAGTTCGAGACTGTTACATTTGTATTCCGAGGAAGACGATAAATTAGAAAATCTCTATTTCATCTCGAGGAAAACAACGAATTACAAAATCTGTAACACATTTATCCAATTAAACAGTATATTAGAATCGCAATAAAATGTTGAACAGATTGCAAGATTGTTCTGAGAAAAGTGGCAAGTTTCAAGATCTCTAGTTTGTCCTGAGAAAAACAACGAATTATAAATTCTTTAATGTGTTTATCCACTTAAATTCTAGATTAGAATCGTCGTAACAAAGGTGCAATTTAATTTTAAATACATTGCAAGATTATTCTGAGAAATTTCTACTTTTATCTGCGGAAAAAAAGAACAAACTATATGATGTTTACCGTGGAGCTTCAAGATTCCTATTCAAGATTCTAAGAGAAACGACAGATTTCAAGTGCTTCGTTGATCCTCGCTGAATCTAAACTAGAGTCGCCACAAAAGAAACACAACCGAACTATGAAAACAAATTTCAATATCTTTATCTTTTACCGAGGAAAATAATCGAAATCTCCTCTTTGCTCTACGACAAATAACAAATTGCACGACCTTTACTCTATTCGCAAGAATTTCAAGATTCCTATTTCATTCTACGAAAAACAATAACGGTCCAAGATTTCTATATAGCGAGATCTCCACAGACTGACAAGTATAATAATAGTCGATATTTTAGAAATACGCGGATCTGAGAAATCTTTTCAAGACAAAGATCCATCTCTCCCAAACTTAGCCTACTTACATAAATACCCCATATGTCCTTTATACTCCTGCCATTAAATTTGCATTTTATTATCGAACTTCTTGACATACACTGAATCCAAACTAGATTCGTCGTGGTTTATATACATCAGACACCCTCGTTCAGTCGCCACCAAACGAAGAATCGTTCCTTGGTAATCAACCGCAAAACCAATCGTCAAGCGACACGATAATTGCGGTTGTCTCGGTGTCAATTTAACGATCATCGGCGTGATCATGTTAGTGAATACTCTAACCAATCTCCGCAACAACTATAGTAACGATACGTGGCTATAAAAAGTACGCTTCTTCAGCGTCGTAATCAGCCAAGGGAAACGTGCGCGTCGTCCCTGACACGCGTCTCACGTACGCCTTCGACCATCCACAATTAAACCGTTTTACGTATACATACTGTGTATTTATACATATATATGCATATATATATGTATGTACATACGTTACACACGTATATGTAAATCGGATCTATGACCTGCAACTCGGACAGTTGCACCATCGAAGCGCAGCTTGCGCTTTCGTCGTTTCTAAACGACGTGAGCACCAGCTAATATACGTCACGACGTCATCTTCATCGGTCACGATGTTTGTGTCGGAGTTTAGGGGTTAAAAGAAATCACTTACAATCGCCACACTTTTATATGATGCAAACTACCAACCGTTTTTTGCAAGACTCGTGGTCTAGTCGTGCTATAATCTAATCTACTGTTTTGGTATATTTTTTATATTAACTTCTCAACTGTTACGGACGTTATTATGAGTGACAGTGTATTGAAGCTTTATAAATTTGTTTTCATCGAGGTAAATACCTCTTCGTGTGAATGCGCAATATGAAGCATCGAATAAATTTTAGAAGCACCCGCTGCGCCATTGGTTATATTAATTGGTATTACATACACATGAGAGGTCAGTGATCTTCAATTCGTTAATTCTGTAATTATAATACGCCTTTATAGGAAGACTATGCGTATTTCGAAAGGTCAGATATATCTGTACTACGTATACGTCCAACATATTTGGATCGGCGCAATTTATTTCTTATTGAAATAACATAATTTTGGACGTGTTAGTGATACAGGTACCATTCATCCGCATGCAATTATTCAGAAATACGTTGCACTGCGCGAATGATATGACGAAACATTACATTTTTCTATTATGTATATGTTAGCAACTGAGTTACAAATTCTATACACAAATGTCTTTAATAAAAAAAATTACAACATTAAGACAGAAATTTGAAGATTTGTTTTTACACGATTTAGGACCATGTATAACATGATAAATCACAGTTTCCATATTTTATAATAGAGGTGTTTTTAGATTCAATATATATTGTCCATCAATTCCATGCAAAAACTATTATATTAAATACGTGTTTTTATCACCGTTCTGAAAATTTGAAGAACATTATCTATGCAGATCGCTTAATGCATTTAATTAAGTTAAACGTGACAATTAAATTAATGACATTCGTTTCTTACAAAATATTTTTAATTTGCCACCTACTTCGAAGATAATTACTCTCTCTTTTAACTATTTCATATTAAAATTCTTTTTTTAGTCAACAAATAATATAAAAGCCAGAAGGTCGATAAAAATGAACTCATCGTATCTTCCCTGTATGGATTTCAATATCGAACTATTTCTTTGTAAGTTCGTAAAACGATGATATAACAAAGGTGGTCGAATGTCGAAAAGAGATAACGTGGTTTGGACCTACAGATAGCAAGAAACTGCGTTTGACGATGACGCGCCTTTTTCCACTAGTTTCATCAGCCACCGTGATCCACTCTATCAAGAGCAATTCGTTCGTGTCTCGGTTGCCTATTTCACGCGTTCTTTCATAGCTCTGTCAGATTGTTTACGCATGTAATAAAAACTTTTAGCTTTGACATATCGATCGCTGGAAGTAGTTTTCTTGGAAACGCTCTGAAAAAAGTGACTTGCACTTTTCCTTACCGCTCTCTTTGCTAATCCAGATAAAAAGCACGCATACTGGCAATGTTCTATTTATCTATGCACGCCAACTAGCAAGCCATAACAGCCACTTCATAAATTTTCCGACTATCATTGCTCAACCATTACGAGGAATTAACGTAGTCTCGATCGCGGTTCGAAACGCGTTGCCTCTATATTTCAATGGCTTCGAAAACGTTTTCGGATCAGTGAAAGCGTGGAATAAATTCGCCGCTTACGTAATCAGTTACGCGTTCCACAATGGAACGTCATCTATTTTTTTGCGACTCTTCGCAAATCCGATGCGAGGTTGTTCCAATCCATTTTCTGCAGATTTGTTAATTTTTATCAACATACGTAGGTATTTAATTTAATTTGTATTTAGTTTCTCGATTAATCCTAACAGAGAATCTATCGCTCTATAATGAAATTCGAGGAGTTAAAAATTCACAGATAGCAGAAGGGAACTATTATTATATGAACTATTTGTCACGCGACTCTCGTTCAAATAAATAGAGTTCTTATCATACTACGAATTATACTTTCATATTTTATATTTTCGATTCTCACAATGTAGGATTCTTCGCTAAGGCTCTGTCGATCAAAATCTACTTTATCGTAATCGATATAGCTGGTTCCGAATCCAACTAAATGCGTATTCCAATAAATAGATGTTGTTTCAATATGTATCACGGTTCGCTGTTTATCTTTTCTCTATAATTCTGTGGTTTCGGGGAAATCTATCCAAGTCCAATACATATTGCACAATATCATTCCAGAAAATGAGATTCCATTGGAATGCATAAAACAAGAAAATTCCTCTTCATGAACCACCTACGGTGCCAATTCATCGTTTCTCAGAAAACCTATCCATTTAGAATTCGATCGTAAGACGTACATTGTCTTGGCGCCTCTAAGCAATCACGTAAAATATTCTCGATTCACATCCGGTCACGGAAGCTGTCGTTCTCTCTTTATCGCTCTTCCTTGGCTGGGAACAGCATCCACGTCAAAAAATAGCATCGTCATAGTTAGCGTCATCGTCATCGGCTGGTGAGTCACTGAACGTCGCGAAAGAGGGCACAGTGGATAACTCGTTCGAGAAAGTCGTCATCTCGAGTCGCTTACAAAAATAGCAACGAACCTCCTACACTGAGCGAAACCAAGTCGAACGTAATAACCGATCTATCGACATAGAACGTGGATGATTTTTATATAGACCTGGATGATAGACCTACAGCATCTAAACAGACGGCAACTGGCGTGATATTCAAATCTCTTGTACATGAAAAGATTCGTTGCCACATGAATCGCGCAACAAACGAGATAACAGATGACAAGGCGGTCGTGGATCGAGGAATCTATGTAAATGCACGTAGAAACAAGGAGCTCCCTGGAAAATCCAATTGTGACGTAATGGCCATTCGATCGATGGAACATGGCGATAAATAAAGCAACCGGTTTCCTACTGGGGCGGAATTTTCACGAAGCAATTAGGCCTCTAAAAAGGAGAAGACACTTCAGTTTTGTCTTTTTCAGATAGCGCAGATTCCACGCACTCGATTTTATATTCGCGGTGTGATGCTACGAAGACCATGATTTCTTGCACTTGGAAAACTACAAGTTTCTTAGAGAAATAAATATTTGGAATTTCGTAGAAAGCTTTCGTGAATAATATATCATGTGTTTTGTAAATATTTTTATATTATAACTTTTTATTACATATATCTTTATCGTAACTGATTGATAAAGCTTTAAATGACTTATGTTCATATAATATTCTTTGCTTGATTATACCCATAAGATACAAAGTTCAATTGTGAAACTCCGAGACAGCTTATACAAGTGAAACAGTTGATTGTTTATTATTCAGGGAGGAATGTCGTTTTGGTCGTCGTAATACTGTATATAGTTCCCCTGAAATCGCTAGTCGATGTAGATTCGTTTTCGTGAAACGGATTTTAAAAGGAAAAAAGAACGTGGAAATCCCCTTTTCCTCGATAGAGTTAAGAATATCTAATTTTTCTGAAAACTAGGTGCCTATAGGAAAATTTATGATTTTCACGATCATAAGTATTAGTTGTAGGATAAACATAAACTATGTTCTTTTGAAAAATGATTCATCAAAGATCCAAGAACAGGCTGATATCGTAATCAGTACCCCGTGTTGCAACACCTCTCGGCAACATGAAAACACGCTGATACTACGCCTAGCAAAACTACATTGTACAACATAGTTACCAAAGATTATTATCAAAACAAAACACTTGAACATGATTCCATAAGGATTTACGTCGATGATTGGAAAGGATTTTCATTTGTTACGATTGTGCAATAATAAAATTGATGTTTGATAAGAAAATTATCCAAAACATGGTAAAATACAAGGATCACGTTTCACGACAGTACGAAGCACGCTCGTGACACGACTCTTACAATCGCGTTTGTAAATATTACGAAGTTTGTTACATAACTCGAGTTAAATATCGTTAGAACAAATCTTACCTAACCAGTTTCCGCGATATTGGGTTAACTGGTCGAATGAACGAGAAACAATAACTAGCAAACTTTTCCAAAGATCCACGATTAGTGAAAATGATATTTCAGTTTCTGTGATAAAGATTATAGTCGGATTGTTGACGATAGTTTCGAGAGTCGAAACAAGCAATTACCACCATTTTGGATTAATTTTTATCAGTATGATAATAGTTATTACACATATATTATAACGAAAACGACAAATTCAGTGATTCTTCATAGTGATAGATTTAGGTGGCGCATTTTTACGATTTGAACAATCTTTTATCACGTATATATTTTATATAGATAAAGATTTGTTCTGCTTTACATTAATTGTTTTGCTTGGCTCGTAATTTAAATAATTTTCTTGTAGCATGGGGCTTTTATTACCATACTTGTTATAGAAGAAAATTTATTAGTAGGTATTCATAATTTGTAAGTTTCGTTAACAATTGTTAATTAACGAGACACTAGTATATAATAAATAGGACAACGCACAGTAGGCCTGATCGTGATTCTAAGAGGTTAAAACTCTGATAAAATATTGAGTCCTATGTTGGAGATAAACTGTGTCTTTTCAACGCTAGTATGTTAGAAATAAACAAATCAACAAATAGGTGAATAACAGAGTTAAGAGGGCACGGAAATAAACAATCAGATTAAGAGATCTCTCGCAGATAGAACAGTATTCGTTTAACATTCTTGCTGTTCTTATACTTTTAAAATTTGTGTTATGATTTAAACATTTTTTCGATAGAACATAGGTAGTAATCGAGAAAATATGTCTTATGAAATAATTCGTCGTTATAGGTCCTTCTAATAAAGCAAATAACAAAAAAATCACAACGCTGTATCAATATCAAAATCATCATGACAACTATAAGCTGCAATTTTTTTTATGCATCAAAGCTTCACAAATATGGTATGCGATATATCTATAGTACGGATTACATTTAATTGCGTCGTTTGCTAATAACATTAAAAATTGTAACTAAGGAAGAAAAACGTCTGACGAACTTTTGCCATCCTACATAGGAAATATTAATAAGTATATATTTTCTTGTTTGCACGTAGTATAGATGCAAAATTAGTCGTTACATAATAATTATAAGTCTTACACGTGGTATAGGTTATGTTATTAAAACATTGCTTTAAATTATATTACGATAGGTGTAAAACATATTCGAATAGTACGTGCAGATGTATACGTTTTTATAGATAAATGTCTGTTGATGACAAAATAATATTACTAGATTGAACTTGAACTTGATGGATTTAGGAACCGTACGATGGACGTACTAATTGAACTTGCACGTGCTGCCTTCGACTTTTGACCCGCTAGAATCGCGGAGACACAGCGAACTATGTGTCTGGCTGCCACGAGTAAACAAGTTTTTTGCAAATCATTCACCGCACTGTTGCAAAAGTTTTCTCGTATCTAATAGAGCACCGTGACAATGACTATCGTAGGCAAGGTCGGCCGATTCTACCCGGAGAGACGGCCAAGAAATGTGGGAAAGAGAGAGGGGACATAGTCGTGGCAAGGCCATAATAGAAGGCAAGAAAAAGTAAGTGATTTTCAGACGAAGAGAGTATTGAATTTTATTCACAACACGGCGAGACCGCATTCCCCGCCAGGAAATCGTGAACCAACGATTCGAATCCGGATTATTTTTACGGTTAGTCGTGGTCAGCGAACGCCATGTGAAAGTGTAACCGTGAAACGATCTTCCACGCTCTACGCCATAGTTCTTTCCTCTTTTCTCCTTCCTCTTGGGTTAGTTGATTATTTGACATTCCAAAGTTCTCACGTTCTTTTTCCTTGTTCTTTTTCCACGCATGGTTTCGTGAGAAACGGAAACTTCATTGTGTTTTTCTCATAGACGATATGAATTTAGATGAGAATTCGGCTTAAGCTTTGTTCAGATTATTTAACTTGCTTGTACTCGAGTATTTCAATTTCAAATCGAATTCAGTTTATCGAATTCAAGTGGATGGAAAATCACATCGAAGATAAATGTGTGAAATTTTATATTTATTAGTCCACGGATTTTTATGCATTTATGGAAAATTTAAAGATAGGAAAATATGTAAAATATCTAAACTACAATATCTCTCATAATGTTTAAGTAAGTAAACAAATTTTCTACCTATCTTCCATTTACTGTACTATCTTCATAAAAATGTGGATTTGCAAAGCTTAATTATTATGTTAATTAGAAACCTAGCAAAATATTGTGTGAGGTATAATTGATAATTTAGAACAATCAACAAGTAAAAAACTGGAGATAACGTTATATTGCTTATCAATCATTGTCTCTTTCAATTTAAGAAATAATTGGAATAAGCTCAACTTTGTTTGCAACTTGAAAACATATTTCAAGTACAACAACAGATTCATGTAAGCAAAGTATTTCAAATTGCTCGTTGTTGAGTGACGTGACTCATAAAGGCTTCACGTCGGAATTTGTAATAATTAAGAGCGGTGAATAGTATCAAGTTCAGGTTGGTAAAAAAAAGTTCCAAATTAATTGGATTCAGGTAACGTAACTAATCTGAAAGAAGCTGGAATTCCATCGAATATACGTACAGGTAGGGCAACGAGAAAAGGAAGGAACGGTTGGGAACGTTGATATATTCCGTGAATACTACGCGTAACGGCTATCGAACGAAAATATTTGCTCTCGAGATACAGACGACACACAGACTAACTTGGAAAACATTTTTGTCTGAACCATGGAACAAATAAGCCGCCATGCATTGTTAATCGGCGTTGTTAACGCGAAATCTTATCGATCATCTGCGAAACGAGGGCAATTTATGACTCGATAACGTATTGTTTTGCAATCTACCGGACCTGAACTTGCTCTGTTTATGAATCAACAGATGCATAGGAGAGCGGATGCAATTACTACGACACGTATTCTTTGCGTAACTAGAACGTACGTCAAACGTGGATGAAACTGAACGAAGAGAATCGTTTGATAACTAAGCACAGTCTGTCTGTCTGTCTAATAGTTTAATCTTCGAGGGCCATAAATTCTCGTTAACTCTTCTCAATTCGAACAGCGAGTCCAAAATGTCGTTCTATAAGTACAAAATCGTTTTTTATTCGCTGAAATCTATTGTCGCGTATTCCGTTTCCCATACGAAACTTGTCTATGGCGCCGATATTTTTCCGTATACGATCACGCGTTAAACGCCGTTGCACGTTAAGCGAATCAAATCGTAAAATGTGTGCTACTTACTTCATCACGTAGAAACGAAGCTAGTATAATTCCTTCGCTCGTCCTCGACTTATTCTCGCTCGAGGAAACCCATCAAGCAGCTAAGAACACATCGTACCGTATAAAGGCGCGCGGAATACCGCTATATACATATAGTCGAATACACCTATAGCTTTATTCGCAGCGTGCAAACAGAACGCATCGTCGAACGTATAACGTATCACGTATCAATGAAACGTTGAATTTCCAACCGTCAGTGTCCTATGGAATTTTATACACCACTGTGTTACAGCTTTTCTGCTTGTGTTTTATCTAATCGCTCTAGCGTTCGATGCCGGTCACTATTTTTTTCTAGCCCAACACTTATTACATAAAACTCTCCTCACTCTCTGTCGTCTTCGACCGATGTCCTTCCATCCAAATTCCATTCAAATTTTTTCCTCGAAAAATTGCGATACACACGAAAGAATTCGATCGTCGAGGAACAACCCTTAAAACGCGCAATCCCATATATAACAACGAAGTTTTTGTCGAATCGCGTCGATCTTGTCACTTGTCCGGTTAACTGATAGATAGAACAAGACTCGATATATCGATCAGACTAGCAACACCTTATTCGCAAATTTACCGCGCGGCTGTTGGCGCAACACTGAACAACTGCGTATCGGTCACATAGTAATAACTAACAACGCTACGGCGTCTGGGAGCGCGCGATGCCTCGCGCAGTCGCGTGATCGTCTATACGACAAATCGGCCGCCTGTTTACCGCCAGAATTGGACAAAACAAAGTAGCTGCACCGATTAAAAGTTTGATTGGCTTAACAGGGGTTCAACTCCGCGGAGACGCGCCGCCCTTGCCCGATATCTTCTCATTCTCGTCAATTTTATTCCCGAGGAGGCACGATGGTGACACGTGACTTTCAAAAATATTGTTAACAATGGTATTAAGTTTTATACGAACTGTATTTTCTCTGAAATTTATATTTCAATCGATTGGTCTTCCATTGATTTGGTCTTGTTTTCTTGTTAATGATTGACTATATTAAAAGAAGAAGACATTTGGTTTTGAATCGCGTATATGTACCGAGTATTAAACAGATCTATAACGAATATATCAAAAGCTCGTTATTGGCGACAGCCGATTATCGATAACAATCGATAATCAGAATATTCGTATCGTTCTTTGCATGAGCTTAAATTTAGAAAATCTGCCATGAATTTAATGAGAATCTAAATTTAGTATTTGGCGTTATTCCACTTAGGAAATGTTTTAACGCTAAACTTAAATCAACTGTTTTAAAAAAGAACTGTATTTAAATTCTAGAAACGGTAATTCTTATAAATGCAGAATAATGAAACTCGTTGGGAAAGTCCGTTGTTGAATCATATGGAAATTACTTTGATTGCATATACAATATGATGTTTTGAGGAAACTATTTTCGGCTATATTTTTATTTAATGAAACGACATTTCATATACAATCTAATACGTCAGAAAAATTAAATTGTCATCTTGCTAGGAAGCAATTGGCAAAGAGCATCGAACAGTTATCAATGGGTAAAAATATTCACTTTGCCTCATACAATATTTCTCGTTCTGATCAAAGAAAGTGAATGATAAATGACGAGAAAGTTCTTTTTTCGCACTTTTCCTTTGCAACGTATGAAATGGAATGGTACATTTGAAAGTCGTCGCAGATTGTTGACGCAGCTTTTGTTGTTCGGTCTGAGTGAAAGTGTAGAGACAGCGTTTTTCCGATTGAAAATATATGAGAAATTAATTCTTCGTTTTTACGATAAGTATCTGTTTCACCATTAAAAAGATAAAAAAGTATCTAATACGAGTGAGTATTTAATAATTTGTTGGAAAATATAATATCGTATTAAATCTTCTTGTACAGTTCCATAATTTATCTCTTTGCTAGAAATCCTGTGTTTCTCGTAATACAACAAATATTTAAGATATCGATCGTAAAAAAATAAGGATCAACGACTTATCACGATTATTAAACTAAGTTGTTTATGAACAATTTTCTGTTAAGGTCATTAAATTTGAATTTTTCAATATGATTAATATGTTTTAGTACGAAAGCATGTGTCCTTTGTTATTGCATCTCGTAGTGAGCGCTAAAATTACATTAAAATAACCTTCAGTATAAAAAAGCGTACGACTATACCGTAATTCCATAGTTCCAAGCTTCCATTACTATGCATCAAATATTTGCTACATCGTTAAAAGCAAAGAAGACTTTTAGATATTTGAAGTGTGACGAGACCATATATCGTGGTGTGCATATTACAAAAGAAAAATCTCTAATCTTACGATAAGAAGTAGTACAAATATCCATCGTTGGTAGATTTAATATTATTTTACGTATCGAATGACGAAATAGACGCGTGAATTCATATAACTAAATATTCAAACTCCTCTCGTGGAATAACAATGTCAATGAAATTGTCATCGTTCGAACATTTCACGATATGAATATCATACGTGATAGTATTTAGTTGAAAGTATCTCTTACTACCTCCGCGTATTATCTCTTGTCGCAACATTAACCTTGAAGAGAATAGATTGACTTGACTCTACCCCATAATGTATCCAATGAAACTGACACTTCTACTTCGAGTGTTCACGCCTGACACTCGTGCCTTGCTTTTCTAATGATCAAAATTGTTGGTTCATTACCACGAACCTCAGCCACGTAAACAAGATATTTCACCATATATGAAAAGTAAAAAACAACTAAACATATACGTAACTTATATGTAATTTATTTCCATGACAAGCTATGGAAGATAAAAGAAAGCTATATGATCGTTTATCGTAAACTCCTTACTGTTGTTAATTCTATTGCTGCGATAATAAACGAGTTTAAAGTCGATAAATTACGTCGTAACGAAAGACCAACAAGGTTTGTATTCGCGATCCTGTTTATCTATAGAACAATATCAATCATTGCCGTTAAACAGTTCATTGTCAACAGCCCGTTGACGAAGATAAATCCCTTAAGCTGGTGGTATCGTTGGTGTTTTAATACATATGCCTAGAACGTTTTTATCGTCTGCACGGTGATTACGCACCGCATTTCCATTCTTCAGACTCATTGAGATCGAGTTTGGAAATAAATAACGACACTTCTATCACGATAGGATTATCTATCTATCATATATCCATTTTAAAATTGAAATTATATTGTTTTAAAATACATAAAGGAAGAACCTGAAGAACGTGTAAAACGAAATTTTTTATTTTTTAAATTAAGTGTTATTGAATGAGACATCCGATCACGTAAAGGATTAAAAGAAAATAGTATAGGATTTTTTATTTACTTAGAAATATTAGAAATTAGGATTTCCAATGATTTCTATCCTATATGATAAGTTTATCAATCGATAGATTTATTTACGATGGATTAAGCAGAAAACGATGGTTATTTAACGTGAACTAAATACAGTAATGTGCTATAACTAAACAACTAAATAGTTAATTCACAACTCACAACTAGTAGTTAACAACTCATAGCAACTCGGCAACTCAACTCTCGACTGCTCACAACTTGACCCTCAACTCACAACTTGTATCCTCACAACTCAACTCTTTAGGGAACGACCCCCCGGTAACGATAAGCTATCTTCCCGGGTAACTATTTGACTGAAGGATCGACAGCTCAATAATGGGTCGCTCGACCCATTATAGTTTCCAGACTCTTTTGGCCTAACCGCACTTAGGTTTTCTCGCAATATTGTTTATGGTTCATCCGATATTTCTTAGGCCACTTATCCACGATACTATAATAGTATCTTAAAAACATATTTGTACTTATATGATAATTATTGCAACTAAATTATAATTCCTTTCACCTAAATTTAGATATGTAACTGTATTATATAATTGTGTTACACTAAACCAGAGGAAATATATTTTCAAAATTTGTTAAATGTTAACTGTGGTAACAGACGAATATGAAAAGTATCTAAGATATTAAGCTATCGAATCACTTTTATAGAAATTTTAATCAAATCTCTAAACATTGAAATTTCAATGTTACCATATGACGGTACTATTCAGTATTAAGAGTAGAATATCCTATAATCATAAATTAAAAGAAAGCGTTTCAAGATTATCTCGCGATATTGTAATTACTGAGCTCCCTTAAATACTGTCATTTAGTGATCACACTTATACACACGCTTTACCATTTATAAATAAACAAGCGAATGCAGAATCATTACAGGTGTCCGCGCATGGAAACAGCGTATGGTCTCACAGAATACGGCCAAAGAATCAATAAAGAACACATGCGCCTACAGAATCACGTCACTTCAAAGATCTCGCTTTCATTACATATGAAGAGTGCACACAACGTAATTTAGTAAAAATTGAAACAGGATCAAGATGTACATTATGATACCTCCGACGATCTACAAAAATACACATTATTGTTAGAGCATTAAAATATTAACAATATGAAATTAACTCTTTCGAGAACGAGTTGACACGCCCAAGAATTTCATTGGGCATTCGCAAAAAAATTTTCTTCTACCACAATTATCTTGTATCTAATTATTTTTTATCGCTCGTTATTATTGATAGAAATTTCTAGTAATAATAGTAATACATATTTTCTGATGGTTTTATAAAAAGGACAAAATGTACTAAGATCAGAAGCAGCTTCACCCAAAGCAAATGTCGTTTTAATGGATAATGGTTAAAGTAACCGCAGCACCGAACACGAAAGAGTTAATAACTCAAACGACTGTAGAAACATCATGAATAGTGTTCGTATTACCTTTGCCAAAAATGATGAATTCATATCGAATGTCTTTGCCGTGAATATGTTTGTCGTGTGCATTATTTGCAGGGAAAAAAGCTCCACCTGCAATTTCATAATTAATGTAACATTGAAACGTATTTCGTATTCATACATACGTATTTTTTTCCGAAGATCACGTAACGATTTTATCCGGACCATTACTACAATAGTTAGACTGTAAATTTATACCTTTTTAAATACAATTAATGAAATAGTATGTACATATTTTATTGATTATGTTTTGATAAGTTTATATATTTCGGTACACTACAGTTTAATAATAATAGTACTACTATAGTTAAATTGTTACCTCGCGTTTCACGAATGGATCGTTCGTAGCACTGAAAACATCCCAAAGCGTCGTCTTCATTTCTCTCGCTCGATTCGTCGCTGTTTCACACGCCCAAATCATCATCCAAAACTTGATAAAATAGAAAGCGGCTGGCACGACATACGGTTTGTACCAGAAATTGCTGTTTGCAGGAAATTTACTGTGTATAGAAATTATGTAGAAATATATATCGAAAGTAACCACGCTGAAAGTCGTAATAGCTGTGACTATAACACGTATCATAAACGTATGATTCAACAATTCCACCCCATCGCTGATTTCCAAGTGTTTTTCCTCTAAACTCTTCAGCTTCATCACCACCAATGTACTTATCTGTTCATGATGCATAAACGTCTGCGTCGACATATTATCATTGATTCGGAACTTCTTCAGTTGTCGTATAGATTCTTCCATTTTCTTGAAGCAATCTTTCAAAATGCACACGCAATTTATGTAGAATATGTCCATGGAAAAGTTGGCCATTATTATGTATATGTTGGTAAGATTCCATACTGTCACGAAAATGTTGTGCTTAAAACAGTTTGGTATATGGATGGCCAGAAATAAAGAACCTAAAATATCCTTCGTGTGAATCATTTTCGATAAATCTTTGAAATCCTTTGTAGACAATATGCAGCTGGTTCTTGACAGATTTTGAATCACTGATAATCGAGCGTCAGTTAACAAATACATCACAACGATCACGAGCCCATCTAAGAACGCGTACATGTTCTCGTGAATCATCTTTGGTATGCTGTCGTTTATTTTCATACCAATATTTGTTTCGTAGATTGTCATCATTAACGAACACACGAAAATGAACATCATAGACGTAGAAAAAGCGAAACGGCCCTTCGAAAGTGAGTATACTTGATGTTCGTACTTATAAGGAAAATATCCGAGTAGCCAGCAGATGAAAAAGCAAGGATACATCAACGATTCGAAATCTGTTGCACTCAATAACTTCCATGTTCTACGTTTCTTTAATTCCTCGGTTATTCCCGTACTTTTTAAAATCATTAAATAGTGGATAAATTCGAAATTAATTAAAGAACTTGGTCATGAATGTACGTAGAGTGCAATTTCTCACAAACGACTATCGTTTTTAAGACGGAGACACTTTCGCTAATGAAAATCATTCATCAAAGCACAAAAAAATGCAGTTCGATAATGAAATGTGTGTGTAAATAAATAATGTGGATTGCTATTTCATCGTGCAATGAAAATGCTTTTAACTTGATTAAATATCTGACTTTATTGCGAAAGAAGTAAGACCAAGTTTTACTAATTGAAGCTTCTCATCAACAAGACTCGACGAGTAGGAACTGCACTAATATTAACAAAAAAGTGGTAATCCCGCACGCCATCTGTAAAAAGTGTTGACAAAAATACTTCATTTCTTCTGATCCCATCTCCTATTACCTTTGTCAAAAGGGTTGCGTCTATTACGAGTCCATTCATCACGAACGCGTTACCCTTTTGTAGCACTTGCAACGAAAACAACTCCAACTAGAATCACGTAGATTGATTATAATATCAATATATTTCTTCTATATTTCCAACATAAATCATCGATAGTAAAGTAATCGTATCATCTTACCTCCGTCGTCACCTGCTCGTCGAAAGTATGTACAAGAATTCGATGAACGTCGCGGCCAGTTTTCTGCATTTGATCCCTGGTAATTTCAACGATCGAAACTGTGATAATTATATGTACGGCGTAATAAATCGCGAGGCCAAGAATAAGAGTCAGCGATTTCGCCTCACCCACTATTTTGTCCGTGGATAAATAATTGTACATATTGAACGTTATGTCGATGAACAGTATTGTCAACATGGCCTCGATCTGCATGCTACACGTGTTATTCAGTAGCTGAACAATTTCGCTCATCTCTAGATGTTGCTTTTTAAGAGCCCTCAGCTTCGACAACAATATAGGATTCTTTTGCATGTGATAGACTCTTCTGAGTAGATGAGGCTCATCATTAACTAGAATTTCCTTCACTTGCACTAAAGAATCGTTTATGTGTTTAAAACAGGCATTTAGCACGTATACGTTATTCGTGTACAAACTAATTAGTGCGATGACACCGAGAAAAGTATACCAAGAGATATAAGCAAAAATTAAATTTGTGTAGATGGTAACTGGAATATAGCACATTGGTAGTATCAGGATTAAGATATCTTTTATAACAATTCTTGTAGCCACTTTATGCCAAGTTTCTGATGACAGTATACGAGAAACGTTCGAGATACCATCGATCACTCGGATCATTGACTGATTTTTGGCATAAGCCGAGATGAAAATCACAGGCCCGCAAAGAAATAGGAGAGTAATATGTAACTTATTCGCAAGTGTTGGAAGCTGCAGAGAAGAAAAATTGATTTGGAACAGAGAAAGAATTACGCAAATCGAATAAATAATCATAGAAATTGTCGAGAGAACAAAGTATGATTTCGAATACACAAGTTTCGATGATTCTAGTTTGTATGGTAAAAATCCCATTAAACGATTGATAGAAGCACCGGGACTTATTAAAGACGTGTAACTCCCGAAGTATAACGACGATGATTTAAGTTTTTTATTTGTCCTTGGTTCAAGTTTCCGCGATCGACTAAACATTTTAAAGATCTGAATTAAAACAATGTAATTTTTAGTAATTTTTACGAACGATTTAGTCCTCACGAAATGAATGAAACTTTATTTTTCGTACGAAGGCTAAGTTCACCTTTGAGACTGTGCTTTGTACTGTCACACGAAGAAACACATCTCTCACTGTAAAAGGTATATATGTATTGTTTGTCGAACAATGATGAAATTTAATCATTTCTATGCGAATCTAATTCGAGCATCTAAAGCAAAAGAATAGTACAATTCATTAACGAAAAGAGTCTCCTAATATTAAACACTTACACTGAATATAGAAGTAACAGCATTATCATGATTGAAATTGATCGATGAAAACAGGTGAATCTACAATAATTCATAATGCACTATCTACCTTAGTGCTTACTTCGTGAATTTCTCAGCTGTGAACCATTATAACAAATACATTATTTAAAATAACAATATTGAGAAACAGAAGTTTTATCAGAATATTTAAAACTGTTATTTTCGTAAGTATCTGATTCTTATATTGGTTGTACAACTTAAATGACGGTACATAATTAATATCGACGAGAAAGTGAGTCGTAATAATGTATGTATGTATCGTTTATCAAAAATACGAAGGTAGTCGAAAGGAGCGCGTTGATGTTACACATTATCGTTAATTTTTCTACTTAGAACGTATCTATTGACGTCACTGCTCTATGCGGCGATTATGTTATCAACTTCCAGTATTTAATGTTGTTTCCCCTCTTTCGCTTGTTTTCCCTCCATTATAGTTTACCGATCAAAAAGTTGCCAAAGAATCAATAAAGAACGCCTACAGAATCACGTCACTTCAAAGATCTCGCTTTCATTACATATGAAGAGTGCACACAACGTAGTTTAGTAAAAATTGAATCAGGATCAAGATGTACATTATGATACCTCCGACGATCTACAAAAATACACATTATGGTTAGAGAATTAAAACCTTAACAATATGAAATTAACTCTTTCGAGAACGAGTTGACACGCCCAAGATAGAATTTATTTGGGCTTCCGCAAAAAAATTTTCTTCTACCACCAATTGTCTTGTATCTAATTAGTTTTCATTAGTTGTTATTACTGATAGAAATTTCTAGAAATAGTAGTAATACATATTTTCTGATGGTTTTCTAAAAAAGAGAAAATGTAATAAGATCAGAAGCAGCTTCAAGCAAAGCAAATGTAGTTTTAATGGATAATGGTTAAAGTAACCGGAGCACCGTACGCGAAAGAGTTAATAAGTCAACCGACTGTTGAAACTTCATGAATTGTTTTCGTATTACCTTTGTCAAAAATGATGAATTCAGATCGAATGTCTTCGTCGTGAATATGTTTGTCGTGTGCATTATTTGCAGAGAAAAAAGCTCCACCTGCAATTTCATAATTAATGTAACATTGAAACGTATTTCCTATTCATACATACGTATTTTTTTCCGAAGATCACGTAACGATTTTATCCGGACCATTACTACAATAGTTAGACTGTAAATTTATACCTTTTTAAATACAATTAATGAAATAGTATGTACATATTTTATTGATTATATTTTGATAAGTTTATATATTTCGGTACATTACACATCCGCATTCTGAACATCTTTGTACGTTTGAGTTTTCGCAGTTTAATAATAATAGTACTACTATAGTTAAATTGTTACCTCGCGTTTCACGAATGGATCGTTCGTAGCACTGAAAACATCCCAAAGTGTCGTCTTCATTTCTCTCACTCGATTCGTCGCTGCTTCACACGCCCAAATCATCATACCAAATTTGATAAAATAGAAAGCGGCTGGCGTGATATACAGTTTGTACCAGTACTTGCTGTTTGCAGGAAATTTACTGTGTATAGAAATTATATAGAAATATATATCGAAAGTGACCACGCTGAAAGTCGTAATAGCTGCGACTATAACACGTATCATAAACGTATGGTTCAGCAATTCCAACCCATCGCTGATTTCCAAGTGTTTTTCCTCTAAAACTCTTCAGGTTCATCACCACCAATGTACTTATCTGTTCATGATACATAAACGTCTGCGTCGACATATTATCATTGATTCGGAGCTTCTTCAGTTGTCGTATAGATTCTTCCATTTTCTTGAAGCAATCTTTCAAAATGCACACGCAATTTATGTAGAATATGTCCATGGAAAAGTTGGCCATCATTATGTATATGTAGGTAAGATTCCATACTGTCACGAAAATGTTGTGCTTAAAACAGTTTGGCATGTGGATGGCCAGAAATAATGAACCTAAAATGTCTTTCGTGTGAATCATTTTAGATAAATCTTTGAAATCCTTTGTAGACAATATGCAGCTGGTTCTTGACAGATTTTGAATCACTGATAATCGGGCGTCAGTTAAAAAATACATCACCACGATCACGAGCCCATCTAAGAACGCGTACATGTTCTCGTGAATCGTCTTTGGTATGCTGTCGTTTATTTTCATACCAATATTTGTTTCGTAGATTGCGATCATTAACGAACACACGAAAATGAACATCATAGACGTAGAAAAAGCGAAACGGCCCTTCGAAAGTGAGTATACTTGATGTTCGTACTTATAAGGAAAATATCCGAGTAGCCAGCAGATGAAAAAGCAAGGATACATCAACGATTCGAAATCTGTTGCACTCAATAACTTCCACGTTCTACGTTTCTTTAATTCCTCGATCTTTCCCGTATTTTTTAACATCATTAAATGGTGGACAAATTCGAAATTAATAAAAGAACTTGGTCATGAATGTATGTAAAGTACAATTTCTCACAAACGACTATCGTTTTTAAGACAGAGACACTTTGGCTAATGAAACTCATTCATCAAACCATAAAAAAATGCAGTTCGATAATGAAATGTGAGTATAAATAAATAATGTGGATTGCTATTTCATCGTGCAATGAAAATGCTTTTAAATTGATTAAATATCTGACTTTATTGCGAAAGAAGTAAGACAAAGTTTTACTAATTGAAGCTTCTCATCAACAAGACTCGACGAGTAGGAACTGCACTAATATTAACAAAAAAGTGGTAATGCCGCACGCCATCTGTAAAAAGTGTTGATAAAAACATTTCATCTCTTTTGATCCAATTTCCTACTACCTTTGTCAAAAGGGTTGCGTCTATTACGAGTCCATTCATAACGAACGCGTTACCCTTTTGTAGCACTTGCAACGAAAACAACTCCAACTAGAATCCAAATTGATTATAATTTCAATATATTTCTTCTATAGTTCCAACATAAATCATCGATAGTAAAGTAATCGTCTCATCTTACCTCCGTCGTCACCTGCTCGTCGAAAGTATGTGCAAGAATTCGATGAACGTCGCAACCAGTTTTCTGCATTTGATCCCTCGTAATTTCAACGATCGAAACTGTGATAATTACATGTACGATGCAATAAATCGCGTAGCTAAGCATAAGAGTCAGCGATTTCACCTCACCCACTTCTTTGTGCATGGATAAATAATTGTACACAGTGAATATAATGAAGATGGACATTATTATTAATATCCCTTCGATTTGCATGCTACACGTATTATTCAGTAGCTGAACGACTTCGCTCATCTCTAGATGTTGCTTTTTAAGAGTCCTCAGCTTCGTCAACAATATAGGATTCTTCTGCATGTGATAGACTCTTCTGAGTAGATGAGGCTCATCATTGACTAGAATTTCCTTCACTTGCACTAAAGAATCGTTTATGTATTTAAAGCAGGCATTTAGTACGTATACGTTGTTCGTGTACAAGCTAATTAATACCATAGCACCGATGAAAGTATACCAACAAGTATAACAAAAAATATAAGGTACGCAGAACAAGTTGTATGGAATGCAAAATATTAGTGGTAACAGGATTGAGATGTCTTTCATAAGAATCTTTTTAACCACTTTACGACAAGTTTCTGATGACAGTATACGAGAAACGTTCGAGATACCATCGATCACTCTGATCATTGTTTGATTTTTGGCATAAGCCGAGATGAAAATCACAGACCCACAAAGAAATATCAGAGCAAATTGCAATTGATATACAATCTCTGTAAATCTCATAGGAGAAAAGTTGGTTTGGTACAGAGAAAGAATTACGCAGATCAAGTAAATAATGATGGAAATTTTAGAGAAAACTAAGTATGATTTCGAATATACAAATTTCGATGATTCGAGTTTGTATGGTAAAAATCCCATTAAACGATTGATGGAGGCACTGGGACTCATTAAAGATGTGTAACTCCCGAAATATGACGACGATGATTTGAGTTTTTGATTTTTCCTTGATTCAAGTTTCCGCGGTCGACTAAACATTTTAAAGATCTGAATTAAGACAATATAATTTTTATTAATTTTTACGTACGATTTAGTCCACATGAAATGAATGAAACTTTATTTCTCGTACGAAGCCTTAGTTCACCTTTGAGACTGTGCTTTGTACTGTCACACGAAGAAGCACATCTCTCACTATAAGAGGTCTATATGTTATGGTTTCTCGAACAGTAATGAAATTTAATTATTTCTATGCGAATCTAATTCGAGCATCTAAAGCAAAAGAATAGTACAATTCATTAACGAAAAGAGTCTCTTAATATTAAAGACTTACAGGGAATATAGAAGTAACGGCATTACCTTAATTGAAATTGATAGATACGACCAGGTGATATTAGTTCATCATGTACTATTTATTGATTTTACCTTTTACTTCCTGTTTTATTGAAAATACTTGACCGAAATTAACAATATCTTCAAACAGAAACTTTATTAGAATATTTAGTGGCAAATAAATTATTTTGATCATTGTCTGATTTCTATAGTTGTTGCATAACTTAGATGGTGATAATTAGTACTGCTCATAATAACATATTGAGTCAAATTGTGTCACAATAATATATGTATCATTTTCAAAACATACGACGAATGTGGGAACATTCGCGTCAGAATTATACACTACAATATGTTTCTCTCTTCATGCAACGTATTGCTTGACGTCATTGCCGTATGCGTCGATTATTTTATCAGTTTCCTGTATTCAGTGTTGCTCCTAGATATAGTGCTCTATTATCTCTATCATAGTTTACCTTTCAGAATGCTAATAAAGAATCAATAAAGAACACATATGTCCCACAGAATCACGTCACTTAAAGGATTTCGCACTCAGTGAGAATGAAGAATGCATACAACGTAGTATAATAAAAATTGAAACAGAGTTAATATAAATATTGTGATACATTCGATGACTTATAAAAATACACATTAGAGTCACAATAGTGCTAAATTAACACTTTCAGGGACAAGTTAACTCTTTCCGTATTGAATTTTTTTGGGAATAGGGAAAAAAATTCTTTTTTCTCAGTGATTACTAATAGAAATACTTATTTTCTGATGGTTTTATAAAAAAGACAAAATGTACTAAAATCAGAACCAGATTACACAAAGCAATTGCTGTTTTCATAGGTAATGCTTAAAGTAAACGCAGTATCGAACGCGAAAAACTTAATAAATTAACCGATTATAGAAATTTCATGAAAAGATTTCCATCTTATTTTTGTCAAAAATGATGAATTCGCGTTGAATGTTTGCGCTGAAAATATGACTGTTCTGTGCACGAATTGCAGAGAAAAAGCATCACCAGCAATTTCATAATTAATGTAAGAAAATATTTAACACGTATTTTTCTTTTAATAACTTGTAGTGATTCTTTAACGATTCAATTACAATGGATTCTAATGACTACAACAATTAGATTATAAATTCATACCTTTAAAAATACAGCTAATTATATTAATTATATTTTGATAAGTTTATATATTTCTATATATAGTATATATATTACACATCTGCATTTTGAACATCTTTGCACCTTTGAATTTTCGCAGTTTAATAATAATAGTACTACTATAGTTAAATTGTTACCTCGCGTTTCACGA
Source organism: Bombus affinis (assembly GCF_024516045.1). Taxonomy (NCBI): domain Eukaryota; kingdom Metazoa; phylum Arthropoda; class Insecta; order Hymenoptera; family Apidae; genus Bombus; species Bombus affinis. The sequence continues at coordinate 3,927,803 of NC_066355.1, read as the reverse complement.
ATGGATCGTTCGTAGCACTGAAAACATCCCAAAGTGTCGTCTTCATTTCTCTCGCTCGATTCGTCGCTGCTTCACACGCCCAAATCATCATCCCAAATTTGATAAAATAGAAAGCGGCTGGCGTAACATACGGTTTGTACCAGAACTTGCTGCTAGCAGAAAATTTACTGTTTAAAGAGATTATATAGAAATATATATCGAAAGTGTCCACGCTGAAAGTCGTAATAGCTGCGATTATAACACGTATCATAAACATATTGTTCAGCAATTCCAATCCATCGCTGATTTCCAAGTGCTTCTACTCCAAATTCTTCAATTTCATCAGCAACAATGGACTTAACTGTCTATGATGCACAAACGTCTGCATCCATATATCATTATTCATTGGAAGCTTCTTCAGCTGTCGTATAGATTCATCCATTTTCTTAAAGCAATCTTTCAACATGCATGTGCAATTTATGTAGGCATGTCCATTGAAAGGTTGGCCATCATTATGTACATGCTAATAAAATCCCACGAAGTCAGGAAAATACTGTGTTTAATACAGTTTGGTATATGGATGGCGAAAAATAAGAAACATAAAATGTCCTAAGCCTGAATCGCTTTAGATGAATATCTGAAATCCTTTGTAGGAAATATCAAACTGGACTTCGACCGATTTTAGATCAACGATATTCGAGCGCCAATTAACAGATACATTATCAAGATCACGACCCCATCTAAGAAGGTGTATATGTTCCCGTGAATTGACTCTAATACGCTGTAGTTTATTCTCGTACCAATGTTTATTTTATAGATTGTGAACAATAACGAGAATACGAAAATGAATATCATAAACGTAGAAAAAGCGGAACAGCCCTTCGAAAGCGAGTATCCTGAAGGTTTCGAACATGTAAGAAAAATATCCGAGTAATCAGTAAATGCAAAAGCAAGGGTACATCAATAATTCAAAGTCTGTTGCTCTCAATGACGTTCATATTCTATGTTTCTTCAGTTCCTAAACTTCTGCCGTATTTTCGGACATTATTAAATGGTAGTCTCGAAGAAATTCGATGTCAGTGAAGAACTTAGGAATGAATGTAGATAGACTATTGTCCTTCGTAAAGAACTATTATTTTCAAGACAGAGAGATTTTGGATAATGTAAATCATTCATCACAACACAAAAAACTGCAATTCGATAATGAAACATGTAAATAAATAATACGGAGCTTCATAGCTATTAAACTGCCAATTTATTACGAAAAAAAATTGATCCATTATAAACTAATTTTCCTAATTTTTCTAAGCAAATTATTTCTTAAATACATTTCATCCATTAAAAAAGAAGTTTCACTAATTGAAACTTCTCATCAACAAGATTCGACGAATAAGAATTGTATTAATATTAACAAAAAAGTGGTAATACCGCACGCCATCTGTAAAAAGTGTTGATAAAAGCATTTCATCTCCTTTGATCCAATTTGCTACTACCTTTGTCAAAAGGGTTGCGTCTATTATGAGCCCCTTCATCACGAACGCGTTACCCTTTTGCAACACTTGCAACGAAAAGAACTGCAACTAGAATCACGGATATTGATTACAATTTCAACACATTTCTTCCATACCATGTTATGTTAATGTTTCCAACATAAATCATCGATAGTAAAGTAATCGTTTCATCTTACCTCCGTCGTCACCTGCTCGTCGAAAGTATGTACAAGAATTCGATGAACGTTGCGACCAGTTTTCTGCATTTGATCCCTGGTAATTTCAACTATCGAAACTGTGATAATTACATGTACGATGTAATAAATCGCGAAGCCAAGAATAAGAGTCAGCGATTTCATCTCGCCTATTTCGTTGCGTATGGATAAATAATTGTACACATTGAACGTAATGTCGATGAACATTATTGTTAACATGGCTTCGATCTGCATGCTACACGTGTTATTTAGTAGCTGAACGATTTCGCTCATCTCTAGATGTTGCTTTTTAAGAGCCCTCAGCTTCGTCAACAAAATAGGATTCTTCTGCATGTGATAGACTCTTCTGAGTAGATGAGGCTCATCATTAACTAGAATTTCCTTCACTTGCTCTAAAGAATCGTTTATGTGTTTAAAACAGGCATTTAGCACGTATACGTTATTCGTGTACAAACTAATCAGTGCGATGACACCGAGAAAAGTATACCAACAGACATAACCAAAAATAAAATTTGCGTAGAAGATGGTAGCTGGAACGTAGCACATATGTGGTATCAGGATTAAGATATCTTTTATAATAATTCTTGTAGCCACTTTATGCCAAGTTTCTGATGACAGTATACGAGAAACGTTCGAGATACCATCGATCACTCGGATCATTGACTGATTTTTGGCATAAGCCGAGATGAAAATCACAGGTCCACAAAGAAATATGAGAGTAATATGTAACTTATTTGCAAGTGTTGGAAGTTGCAGAGAAGAAAAGTTGACTTGGAACAGAGAAAGAATTACGCAGATCGAATAAATAATCATGGAAATTGTAGAGAGAACAAAGTATGATTTCGAATACACAAGTTTCGATGATTCGAGTTTGTATGGTAAAAATCCCATTAAACGATTGATGGAAGCACTGGGACTTATTAAAGATGTGTAACTCCTGAAGTATAACGACGATGATTTCAGATTTTTATTTGTCCTGGGTTCAATTTTTTGCGGTCGACTAAACATTATAAAGATCTGAATTAAAACAATATAAATTTTAGTAACTTTTACGTACGATTTAGTCCTCACGAAATGAATGAAACTTTATTTTTCGTACGAAGGCAAAGTTGACCTTTGAGACTGTGCTTTGTACTGTCACACGAAGAAACACATCTCTCACTGTAAAAGGTCTATATGTATTGTTTGTCGAACAATGATGAAATTTAATCATTTTTACTCGCATCTAATTCGAGCATCTAAGACATGAAAATAGTGCAACTCATTAACGAAAAGAGTTTCGTATTATTAAAGACTTACAGGGAATATAGAAGTAACAGCATTATCTTGATTGAAATTGATCGATGAAAACAGGTGAATCTACAATAATTCATGATGCACTATCTACCTTAGTGCTTACTTCGTGAATTTCTCAGCTGTGAACCATTATAACAAATACATTATTTAAAATAACAATATTTTGAAACAGAAGTTTTATCAGAATATTTAAAACTGTTATTTTCCTAAGTATCTGATTCTTATATTGGTTGTACAACTTAAATGACGGTACATAATTAATATCGACGAGAAAGTGAGTCGTAATAATGTATGTATGTATCGTTTATCAAAAATACGAAGGTAGTCGAAAGGAGCGCGTTGATGTTACACATTATCGTTAATTTTTCTACTTAGAACGTATTTATTGACGTCACTGCTCTATGCGGCGATTATGTTATCAACTTCCAGTATTTAATATTCTTTCGCTTGTTTTCCCTCCATTATAGTTTACCGATCAAAAAGTTGCCAAAGAATCAATAAAGAACACATGCGCCTACAGAATCACGTCACTTCAAAGATCTCGCTTTCATTACATATGAAGAGTGCACACAACGTAGTTTAGTAAAAATTGAATCAGGATCAAGATGTACATTATGATACCTCCGACGATCTACAAAAATACACATTATTGTTACAGCATTAAAATATTAACAATATGAAATTAACTCTTTCGAGAACGAGTTGACACGCCCAGGAATTTCATTGGGCATCCGCAAAAAAATTTTCTTCTACCACAATTATCTTGTATCTAATTATTTTTCATTAGTTGTTATTACTGATAGAAATTTCTAGAAATAGTAGTAATACATATTTTCTGATGATTTTATAAAAAAGAGAAAATGTAATAAGATCAGAAGCAGCCTCAAGCAAGGCAAATGTAGTTTTAATGGATAATGGTTAAAGTAACCGGAGCACCGTACGCGAAAGAGTTAATAAGTCAACCGACTGTTGAAACTTCATGAATTGTTTTCGTATTACCTTTGTCAAAAATGATGAATTCATATCGAATGTCTTTGTCGTGAATATGTTTGTCGTGTGCATTATTTGCAGAGAAAAAAGCTCCACCTGCAATTTCATAATTAATGTAACATTGAAACGTATTTCGTATTCATACATACGTATTTTTTTCCGAAGATCACGTAACGATTTTATCCGGACCATTACTACAATAGTTAGACTGTAAATTTATACCTTTTTAAATACAATTAATGAAATAGTATGTACATATGTTATTGATTATGTTTTGATAAGTTTATATATTTCGGTACATTACACATCCGCATTCTGAACATCTTTGTACGTTTGAGTTTTCGCAGTTTAATAATAATAGTACTACTATAGTTAAATTGTTACCTCGCGTTTCACGAATGGATCGTTCGTAGCACTGAAAACATCCCAAAGTGTCGTCTTCATTTCTCTCGCTCGATTCGTCGCTGCTTCACACGCCCAAATCATCATACCAAATTTGATAAAATAGAAAGCGGCTGGCGTGATATACGGTTTGTACCAGTACTTGCTGTTTGCAGGAAATTTACTGTGTATAGAAATTATATAGAAATATATATCGAAAGTGACCACGCTGAAAGTCGTAATAGCTGCGACTATAACACGTATCATAAACGTATGGTTCAGCAATTCCAACCCATCGCTGATTTCCAAGTGTTTTTCCTCTAAATTCTTCAGCTTCATCACCATCAATGGACTTATCTGTTCATGATGCATAAACGTCTGCGTCGACATATTATCAATGATTCGGAGCTTCTTCAGTTGTCGTATAGATTCTTCCATTTTCTTGAAGCAATCTTTCAAAATGTACACGCAATTTATGTAGAATATGTCCATGGAAAAGTTGGCCATCATTATGTATATGTAGGTAAGATTCCATACTGTCACGAAAATGTTGTGCTTAAAACAGTTTGGCATGTGGATGGCCAGAAATAAAGAACCTAAAATGTCTTTCGTGTGAATCATTTTAGATAAATCTTTGAAATCCTTTGTAGACAATATGCAGCTGGTTCTTGACAGATTTTGAATCACTGATAATCGGGCGTCAGTTAAAAAATACATCATCACGATCACGAGCCCATCTAAGAACGCGTACATGTTCTCGTGAATCGTCTTTGGTATGCTGTCGTTTATTTTCATACCAATATTTGTTTCGTAGATTGCGATCATTAACGAACACACGAAAATGAACATCATAGACGTAGAAAAAGCGAAACGGCCCTTCGAAAGTGAGTATACCTGATGTTCGTACTTATAAGGAAAATATCCGAGTAGCCAGCAGATGAAAAAGCAAGGATACATCAACGATTCGAAATCTGTTGTACTCAATAACTTCCACGTTCTACGTTTCTTTAATTCCTCGATTTGTCCCGTATTTTTTAACATCATTAAATGGTGGACAAATTCGAAATTAATAACAGAAGTTGGTCATGAATGTACTTAGAATACAATTTCTTACAAACGACTATCGTTTTTAAGACAGAGACACTTTGGCTAATGAATCTGATTCATCAAAGGATAAAAAAATGCAGTTCGATAATGAAATGTATGTGTAAATAAATAATGTGGATTGCTATTTCATCGTGCAATGAAAATGCTTTTAACTTGATTAAATATCTGTCTTTATTGCGAAAGAAGTAAGACAAAATTTTACTAATTGAAGCTTCTCATCAACAAGACACGACGAGTAAGAACTGCACTAATATTAATAAAAAAGTGGTAATGCCGCACGCCATCTGTAAAAAGTGTTGATAAAAACAGTTCATCTCTTTTGATCCAATTTCCTACTACCTTTGTCAAAAGGGTTGCATCTATTACGAGTCCATTCATCACGAACGTGTTACCCTTTTGTAGCACTTGCAACGAAAACAACTCCAACTAGAATCACGTACATTGATTATAATTGCAATATATTTCTTCTATATTTCCAACATAAATCATCGATAGTAATCGTCTCATCTTACCTCCGTCGTCACCTGCTCGTCGAAAGTGTGTGCAAGAATTCGATGAATGTCGCAGCCAGTTTTCTGCATTTGATCCCTGGTAATTTCAACGATCGAAACTGTGATAATTACATGTACGATGTAATAAATCGCGTAGCTAAGAATAAGAGTCAGCGATTTCACCTCACCCACTTCTTTGTGCATGGATAAATAATTGTACACAGTGAATATAATGAAGATGGACATTATTATTAATATCCCTTCGATTTGCATGCTACACGTATTATTCAGTAGCTGAACGACTTCGCTCATCTCTAGATGTTGCTTTTTAAGAGTCCTCAGCTTCGTCAACAATATAGGATTCTTCTGCATGTGATAGACTCTTCTGAGTAGATGAGGCTCATCATTGACTAGAATTTCCTTCACTTTCACTAAAGAATCGTTTATGTATTTAAAGCAGGCACTTAGCACGTATACGTTGTTCGTGTACAAGCTAGTTAATACCATAGCACCGATGAAAGTATACCAATAAGTGTAACAAAAAATATAAGGTACGTAGAACAAGTTGTATGGAATGCAAAATATTAGTGGTAACAGGATTGAGATGTCTTTCATAAGAATCTTTTTAACCACTTTACGACAAGTTTCTGATGACAGTATACGGGAAACGTTCGAGATACTATCGATCGCTCGGATCATTGATTGATTTTTGGCATAAGCCGAGATGAAAATCACAGACCCACAAAGAAATATCAAAGCAAATTGCAATTGATATACACGTTCTCTAAATCTCATAGGAGAAAAGTTGGTTTGGTACAGAGAAAGAATTACGCAGATCAAGTAAATAATGATGGAAATTGTAGAGAAAACAAAGTATGATTTCGAATATACAAATTTCGATGATTCGAGTTTGTATGGTAAAAATCCCATTAAACGATTGATGGAGGTACTGGGACTCATTAAAGATGTGTAACTCCCGAAATATGACGACGATGATTTGAGTTTTTGATTTTTCCTTGATTCAAGTTTCCGCGGTCGACTAAACATTTTAAAGATCTGAATTAAGACAATATAATTTTTATTAATTTTTACGTACGATTTAGTCCACATGAAATGAATGAAACTTTATTTTTCGTACGAAGGCTTAGTTCACCTTTGAGACTGTGCTTTGTACTGTCACACGAAGAAGCACATCTCTCACTATAAGAAGTCTATATGTTATGGTTTCTCGAACAGTAATGAAATTTAATTATTTCTATGCGAATCTAATTCGAGCATCTAAAGCAAAAGAATAGTACAATTCATTAACGAAAAGAGTCTCTTAATATTAAATACTTACAGGGAATATAGAAGTAACGGCATTACCTTAATTGAAATTGATAGATACGACCAGGTGATATTAGTTCATCATGTACTATTTATTGATTTTACCTCTTACTTCCTGTTTTATTGAAAATACTTGACCGAAATTAACAATATCTTCAAACAGAAACTTTATTAGAATATTTAGTGGCAAATAAATTATTTCGATCATTGTCTGATTTCTATAGTTGTTGCATAACTTAGATGGTGATAATTAGTACTGCTCATAATAACATATTGAGTCAAATTGTGTCACAATAATATATGTATCATTTTCAAAACATACGACGAAAGTGGGAACATTCGCGTCAGAATTATACACTACAATATGTTTCTCTCTTCATGCAACGTATTGCTTGACGTCATTGCCGTATGCGTCGATTATTTTATCAGTTTCCTGTATTCAGTGTTGCTCCTAGATATAGATTGTGAACAATAACGAGAATACGAAAATGAATATCAGATATAGTGCTCTATTATCTCTATCATAGTTTACCTTTCAGAATGCTAATAAAGAATCAATAAAGAACACATATGTCCCACAGAATCACGTCACTTAAAGGATTTCGCACTCAGTGAGAATGAAGAATGCCTACAACGTAGTATAATAAAAATTGAAACAGAGTCAATATAAATATTGTGATACATTCGATGACTTATAAAAATACACATTAGAGTCACAATAGTGCTAAATTAACACTTTCAGGGACAAGTTAACTCTTTCCGTATTGAATTTTTTTGGGAATAGGGAAAAAAATTCTTTTTTCTCAGTTATTACTAATAGAAATACTTATTTTCTGATGGTTTTATAGAAAAGACAAAATGTACTAAAATCAGAACCAGTTTGCACAAAGCAATTGCTGTTTTCATAGGTAATGCTTAAAGTAAACGCAGTATCGAACGCGAAAAACTTAATAAATTAACCGATTATAGAAATTTCATGAAAAGATTTCCATCTTATTTTTGTCAAAAATGATGAATTCTCGTTGAATGTTTGCGCTGAAAATATGATTGTTCTGTTCACGAATTGCAGAGAAAAAAGCATCACCAGCAATTTCATAATTAATGTAAGAAAATATTTAACACGTATTTTTCTTTTAATAACTTGTAGTGATTCTTTAACGATTCAATTACAATGGATTCTAATGACTACAACAATTAGATTATAAATTCATACCTTTAAAAATACAACTAATTATATTAATTATATTTTGATAAGTTTATATATTTCTATATATAGTATATATATTACACATCTGCATTTTGAACATCTTTGCACCTTTGAATTTTCGCAGTTTAATAATAATAGTATTACTATAGATAAATAGTTACCTCGCGTTTCACGAATGGATCGTTTGTAACACTGAAAACATCCCGAAGTGTCGTCTTCATCTTTCTCGCTCGATTCGTCGCTGCTTCACACGCCCAAATCATCATCCCAAATTTGATAAAATAGAAAGCGGCTGGCGTAACATACGGTTTGTACCAGAAGTTGCTGCTAGCAGAAAATTTACTGTTTAAAGAGATTATATAGAAATATATATCGAAAGTGTCCACGCTGAAAGTCGTAATAGCTGCGATTATAACACGTATCATAAACATATTGTTCAGCAATTCCAATCCATCGCTGATTTCCAAGTGCTTCTACTCCAAATTCTTCAATTTCATCAGCAACAATGGACTTAACTGTCTATGATGCACAAACGTCTGCATCCATATATCATTATTCATTGGAAGCTTCTTCAGCTGTCGTATAGATTCATCCATTTTCTTAAAGCAATCTTTCAACATGCATGTGCAATTTATGTAGGCATGTCCATTGAAAGGTTGGCCATCATTATGTACATGCTAATAAAATCCCACGAAGTCAGGAAAATACTGTGTTTAATACAGTTTGGTATATGGATGGCGAAAAATAAGAAACATAAAATGTCCTAAGCCTGAATCGCTTTAGATGAATATCTGAAATCCTTTGTAGGAAATATCAAACTGGACTTCGACCGATTTTAGATCAACGATATTCGAGCGCCAATTAACAGATACATTATCAAGATCACGACCCCATCTAAGAAGGTGTATATGTTCCCGAGAATTGACTCTAATACGCTGTAGTTTATTCTCGTCCCAATGTTTATTTTATAGATTGTGAACAATAACGAGAATACGAAAATGAATATCATAAACGTAGAAAAAGCGGAACAGCCCTTCGAAAGCGAGTATCCTGAAGGTTTCGAACATGTAAGAAAAATATCCGAGGAATCAGTAAATGCAAAAGCAAGGGTACATCAATAATTCAAAGTCTGTTGCTCTCAATGACGTTCATATTCTATGTTTCTTCAGTTCCTAAACTTCTGCCGTATTTTCGGACATTATTAAATGGTAGTCTCGAAGAAATTCGATGTCAGTGAAGAACTTAGGAATGAATGTAGATAGACTATTGTCCTTCGTAAACAACTATTATTTTCAAGACAGAGAGATTTTGGATAATGTAAATCATTCATCACAACACAAAAAACTGCAATTCGATAATGAAACATGTAAATAAATAATACGGAGCTTCATAGCTATTAAACTGCCAATTTATTACGAAAAAAAATTGACCCATTATAAACTAATTTTTCTAAGCAAATTATTTCTTAAATACATTTCATCCATTAAAAAAGATGTTTCACTAATTGAAAGTTCTCATCAACAAGATTCGACGAATAAGAATTGTATTAATATTAACAAAAAAGTGGTAATACCGCACGCCATCTGTAAAAAGTGTTGATAAAAGCATTTCATCTCTTTTGATCCAATTTCCTACTACCTTTGTCAAAAGGGTTGCGTCTATTATGAGCCCCTTCATCACGAACGCGTTACCCTTTTGCAACACTTGCAACGAAAAGAACTGCAACTAGAATCACGGATATTGATTACAATTTCAACATATTTCTTCCATACTATGTTATGTTAATGTTTCCAACATAAATCATCGATAGTAAAGTAATCGTTTCATCTTACCTCCGTCGTCACCTGCTCGTCGAAAGTATGTACAAGAATTCGATGAACGTTGCGACCAGTTTTCTGCATTTGATCCCTGGTAATTTCAACGATCGAAACTGTGATAATTACATGTACGATGTAATAAATCGCGAAGCCAAGAATAAGAGTCAGCGATTTCATCTCGCTTATTTCGTTGCGTATGGATAAATAATTGTACACATTGAACGTAATGTCGATGAACATTATTGTTAACATGGCTTCGATCTGCATGCTACACGTGTTATTTAGTAGCTGAACGATTTCGCTCATCTCTAGATGTTGCTTTTTAAGAGCCCTCAGCTTCGTCAACAAAATAGGATTCTTCTGCATGTGATAGACTCTTCTGAGTAGATGAGGTTCATCATTAACTAGAATTTCCTTCACTTGCACTAAAGAATCGTTTATGTGTTTAAAACAGGCATTTAGCACGTATACGTTATTCGTGTACAAACTAATCAGTGCGATGACACCGAGAAAAGTATACCAACAGACATAACCAAAAATAAAATTTGCGTAGAAGATGGTAGCTAGAACGTAGCACATATGTGGTATCAGGATTAAGATATCTTTTATAACAATTATTGTAGCCACTTTATGCCAAGTTTCTGATGACAGTATACGAGAAACGTTCGAGATACCATCGATCACTCGGATCATTGACTGATTTTTGGCATAAGCCGAGATGAAAATCACAGGTCCACAAAGAAATACGAGAGTAATATGTAACTTAATTGCAAGTGTTGGAAGTTGCAGAGAAGAAAAGTTGACTTGGAACAGAGAAAGAATTACGCAGATCGAATAAATAATCATGGAAATTGTAGAGAGAGCAAAGTATGATTTCGAATACACAAGTTTCGATGATTCGAGTTTGTATGGTAAAAATCCCATTAAACGATTGATGGAAGCACTGGGACTTATTAAAGACGTGTAACTCCTGAAGTATAACGACGATGATTTCAGATTTTTATTTGTCCTGGGTTCAATTTTTTGCGGTCGACTAAACATTATAAAGATCTGAATTAAAACAATATAATTTTTAGTAACTTTTACGTACGATTTAGTCCTCACGAAATGAATGAAACTTTATTTTTCGTACGAAGGCAAAGTTCACCTTTGAGACTGTGCTTTGTACTGTCACACGAAGAAACACATCTCTCACTGTAAAAGGTCTATATGTATTGTTTGTCGAACAATGATAAAATTTAATCATTTTTACTCGCATCTAATTCGAGCATCTAAAGCAAGAAAGTAGTGCAACTCATTAACGAAAGGAGTTTCGTATTATTAAAGACTTACAGGGAATATAGAAGTAACAGCATTATCTTGATTGAAATTGATCGATGAAACCAGGTGAATCTACAATAATTCATGATGCACTATCTATCTTAGTGCTTATTTCGTGAATTTCTCAGCTGTGAACCATTATAACAAATACATTATTTAAAATAACAATATTTTGAAACAGAAGTTTTATCAGAATATTTAAAACTGTTATTTTCGTAAGTATCTGATTCTTATATTGGTTGTACAACTTAAATGACGGTACATAATTAATATCGACGAGAAAGTGTGTCGTAATAATATATGTATGTATCGTTTATCAAAAATACGAAGGTAGTCGAAAGGAGCGCGTTGATGTTACACATTATCGTTAATTTTTCTACTTGGAACGTATCTATTGACGTCACTGCTCTATGCGGCGATTATGTTATCAACTTCCAGTATTTAATATTCTTTCGCTTGTTTTCCCTCCATTATAGTTTACCGATCAAAAAGTTGCCAAAGAATCAATAAAGAACGCCTACAGAATCACGTCACTTCAAAGATCTCGCTTTCATTACATATGAAGAGTGCACACAACGTAGTTTAGTAAAAATTGAATCAGGATCAAGATGTACATTATGATACCTCCGACGATCTACAAAAATACACATTATGGTTAGAGAATTAAAACCTTAACAATATGAAATTAACTCTTTCGAGGACGAGTTGACACGCCCAAGATAGAATTTCTTTGGTCTTCAGCAAAAAAATTTTCTTCTACCACCAATTTTCTTGTATCTAATTATTTTTTATCGCTCGTTATTACTGATAGAAATTTCTAGTAATAATACATATAATACATATTTTCATATATACATAATACAATAATACATATTTTCTGATGGTTTCATAAAATAGACAAAATGTAATAAGATCAGAAGCAGCTTCAACCAAAGCAAATGTAGTTTTAATGGATAATGGTTAAAGTAACCGGAGCACCGTACGCGAAAGAGTTAATAAGTCAACCGACTGTAGAAACTTCATAAATAGTTTTCGTATTACCTTTGTCAAAAATGATGAATTCATATCGAATGTCTTTGCCGTGAATATGTTTGTCGTGTGCATTATTTGCAGAGAAAAAAGCTCCACCTGCAATTTCATAATTAATGTAATATTGAAACGTATTTCGTATTCATACATACGTATTTTTTTCTGAAGATCACGTAACGATTTTATCCGTACCATTCCTACAATAGTTAGACTGTAAATTTATACCTTTTTAAATACAATTAATGAAATAGTAAGTACATATTTTATTGATTGTATTTTGATAAGTTTATATATTTCTGTACATTACACATCTGCATTCTGAACATCTTTGTACGTTTGAATTTTCGCAGTTTAATAATAATAGTATTACTATAGTTAAATTGTTACCTCGCGTTTCACGAATGGATCGTTCGTAGCACTGAAAACATCCCAAAGTGTCGTCTTCATTTCTCTCGCTCGATTCGTCGCTGTTTCACACGCCCAAGTCATCATCCAAAACTTGATAAAATAGAAAGCGGCTGGCACGACATACGGTTTGTACCAGAACTTGCTGTTTGCAGGAAATTCACTGTAGGAATAAATTATATAGAAATATATATCGAAAGTGATCACGATGAACGTCGTAATAGCTGCGATTGTAATACGTATCATAAACGTATGGTTCAGTAATTCCACCCCATCGCTGATTTCCAAGTGTTTTTCCTCTAAATTCTTCAGCTTCATCACCACCAATGGACTTATCTGTTCATGATGCATAAACGTCTGCGTCGACATATGATCATTGATTCGGAACTTCTTCAGTTGTCGTATAGATTCTTCCATTTTCTTAAAGCAATCTTTCAAAATGCACACGCAGTTTATGTAGAATATGTCCATGGAAAAGTTGGCCATCATTATGTATATGTTGGTCAGATTCCGTACTGTCACGAAAATATTGTGCTTAAAACAGTTTGGTATATGGATGGCTAGAAATAAAGATCCTAAAATGTCCTTTGTGTGAATCAGTTTAGATAAATCTTTGAAATCCTTTGTAGACAATATGCAGCTGGTTCTTGACAGATTTTGAATCACTGATAATCGGGCGTCAGTTATCAAATACATCACCACGATCACGAGCCCATCTAAGAACGCGTACATGTTCCCGTGAATCAACTCTGGTATGCTGTAGTTTATTCTCGTGCCAATGTTGATTTCGTAGATTACGAAAAACAACAAGAATACATAGATGAACATTATTGACGTGGAGATGGCAAAACGTTGCTTCGAAAGTGTGTATACTGGAGGTTGATACTTGTAAGGAAAATATCCGAGTAGCCAGCAGGTGCAAACGCAAGGGTACATCAACGATTCGAAGTCTGTTGCCCTAAATAACTCCCATGTCTTACGTGTCTTCACTTTTCCACATTCCTTAACTTTTGCCGTTAACATCATTAGATGTTAGTCATTAGATGTTAAGCAGTCTCGAAAAAATTCAATGTTACTGAAGAAACTTAGTCATAAATGTAGGTAGACTACTATAACCCACAAAACAGACTATCGTTTTTAAGCCGAAAACACTATGTATAATGAAACTCATTTATCAAGGCGTGAAGACATGCAGTTCGATAATGAAACGTACGTGTAAATAAATAATTGGAAAGCTAAGTAACTATGAAGCGTCGTGCTATGAAGATCCTTTTAACGTGATTAAACATGCCACTTTATTGCGAGGAAAATAAATTTGTTATGAATTAATTTTATTAATTTTTTTAAGCAAATTATTTTTTAAATGTATTTCATCCATTAACCCAGAAGTTTTTCTTCAACAAGATTGGACGAATAAGAATTGTATTAATATTAACAAAAAAGTGGTAATGCCGCACGCCATCTGTAAAAAGTGTCGATAAAAACATTTCATCTCTTTTGATCCAATTTTCTATTACCTTTGCCAAAAGGGTTGCATCTATTACGAGCCCCTTCATCACGAACGCGTTACCCTTTTGTAGCACTTGCAACGAAAACAACTCCAACTAGAATCACGTACATTGATTATAATTTCAATATATTTCTTCTATATTTCCAACATAAATCATCGATAGTAAAGTAATCGTCTCATCTTACCTCCGTCGTCACTTGCTCGTCGAAAGTATGTACAAGAATTCGATGAAGGCTGGAGCCAATTTTTGCCATTTGGCTTCTGGTAGTTTCAACTATCGAAACTGTTATAATTATGTGTACGACGTAAAGAATTGTGAACATAAGAGCAAAAGAGAACGATCTCATCTTGCCTATTTCGTTGAACAAGATTAAATATTTGTACATATTGAATGTAATATCGATGAACATTAGTGTGACCATGGCTTCGATCTGCATGCTACACGTGTTATTCAGTCGTTGAACGACTTCGCTCGTCTCTAGATGTTGCTTTTTAAGAGCCCTCAGCTTCGTCAACAATATAGGATTCTTCTGCATGTGATAGACTCTTCTGAGTAGATGAGGTTCATCACTGACTAGAATTACCTTCACTTTCATTAAAGAATCATTTATATGTTTAAAACAGGCATTTAGCACATACACGTTGTTCGTGTACAAGTTAGTCAGTATGACAACACCGAAAGAAGTATACCAACAGATGTAACCATAAATATAATTTGTGTAGATGACTTGTGGGATGTGGCTCACTAGTGGCATCAGGAACAGAGTATCTTTTATCAGAATTCTTGTAGCCACTCCACAAAAAATTTCTGAAGACAGTATACGAGAAACGTTCGAGACGTGATTCATCACTGGGATCATTGACCTACTTTTAATATAATTCGTAATGAAAATCATGAGACCACAGCATAATATAAAATTTATATGCAATTTAGTTGTCACTGTCAACAAATTCTCTAAAACAACGTTTGCTTCGTACAGGCCGAAAGATGCGCAGGTCAAATAAATAATGATGGAGATTGTAGAGAAAATGGAGTATGATTTCGAGTATACGAGTTTCGATGATTCGAGTTTGTATGGTAAAAATCCCAAGAAACGATTGATGGAAGCAGTCGGGCTTATTAACGATATGTAACTACCGAAGTACGATGACCATGATTTACGCTTTTTAACTGATCGAATTTCGTTGATCGATTATACATTTTAAGAACTTGAACTAAAACAATGTGGTCTTCAGTAATTTTTTATGTAGATATTTCTTCAATTCTTCACGATGCAAGCGAAACTGTATTTTTTATACGAAAGTTACGTTTTCCTTTGAAGACGTGTTTTATACTATCCTAAAGGACAAATATCTCTTTCCGTAAGAAGTGTAAATGTTATCGTTTGTTGAATAATAATGAAATTTAATCAATTCTACTCGAATCTAATTCAATCATCTGAAGCAAAAGAATAATACAACCCACTAACGGACGGTGTTTCGTAATATAAAAAGCTCGCAGGAAATATGGTAGTAATAGCATTATCGTGATTAAAATTGATCGATGAAGCGAAATGAAAGTAATTCATGATGCACTATTTATCAATTTTATTTCTTACTTCGTATTTTTATCAGCTGCGAAATGTTTTTTATTGAAAATATTTTAGAAGATTTCAATATCTTCAATGAGGGACTTTATTAGAATATTTGGAATCGTTATTTTGGTTATTATCTGATTTTTATATTCGTTACAAACCTAGAATTAGTATTAACGATAAGTTGAGTCATAATAACATATGTATGTATGTTTCGTTTATGAAAAGTACTATGATAGTGGAAACATTCGCGTTAAAGTTACTCACTAGAATAAGTTTATCAATTCAAATTATATCTTTTGACGTCATTACTTTGTGCGTAGTTTATGTGTCAGTTTCCTGTAGTTAATTTTATGACTAAATATAGTGGTCTGCTATTTGCATTATAGTTTGATAAAAAAATCATTTTCTATTGCTGTAAAGAACATACAGTTTAGAGTTGGAAGAAAGACGAGTTCAGACACGTTTAAATAAGTTTGTCATTTTTTATCGCTTATATATACGCTATAACCATTCTATTACAATTACACATAATTTAATTATTTTGTTATGAATATATAATCAACATAAATTAATAGTAAAGGAACTTCGCAAATTTTAATAAATAAGTCTGTAATTTCTTAACAAATTGTACGATATTAATAATATTGTATAGGGAACTGTAAGTACTAATCATACAAATATGTATTACTCGTATATAATTTTAAAAGGAAATTATATTATTATGCTTTATATTATTATTTTAAATAAATATGTTTGCATAATTTACATATATTTATGTAATTCGCATAATGTTTACGATAATTGTCTACTACATGTTTAAACTGGTTCAAACATAAACAACTACAAGTTACACCTTTGAATAGTTACATTTTTTGGAGCCAAATGCATTTGTCTTAAATAGGTTATGTTTACTTGCCACTGAAACCTCTCGTGCAACTTGAAGTATAAGTAAATAATTAGTAGAATTCTATGAATTAATTTTAATGAGATATAGTAATTGCTATTTCTTATGTTCTGATAAGAACATAAGAAACATCATATAATAATTGCTTGAATAGTAATTTCTCAATAATGAATTCATGTAACTTATTTAAAGGTTTGTACAAAGAAACATTATGAATAATAACGATATTGATAAAGGAATAATTACTTATATTTATTTAGAAAATTTCGTGTGAGTATTAATTAAACATTCTTCTTTAATTTTTATAAAGAAATAATAGCTTAAATATGTATAAAATTTTCTTTTATTACAGGACTTATGATAAAGTTTGTGTAAAACCTGGTAGAAACTTAAATGTTATTATTGGCCCTAATGGCACTGGTAAATCGACAATTGTTTGTGCGATTGTGCTTGGATTGGGAGGTAAACCTACCACCATTGGTCGAGCCACTCATGTCGCAGATTATATAAAAAGAGGATGTGAAGAAGCAAAGATTGAAATTCATCTGAAAAATGGAAAAAATAACGATATTGTTATTCGAAGAATATTTAACAAAGGCGGGAAATCTTTCTGGTTCCTTGATAATAGACAAACAGGTATTAAAGAAATACAGGAACTAACAGCAAGTCTTAACATACAGGTATGTGTATATAAAAAAATATTCATTTGAATAAAAATTACTTTCACTTCTTTTTAATTTTCAGGTAGATAATCTTTGTCAATTTCTCCCACAAGATAAAGTACAAGATTTTTCAAAGATGAATGCACAAGAATTGTTAGAAAATACAGAAAGGTCTGTTTGTAGTCCCATTATAGTCGAACGTCACAAAAACTTGATACAATATAGGATAGACCATAAGGATTTAGAGAAACAAATTGAAAGTAAAAAAAAGTCGCTAGAATCGAAAACTCAGATTTATGATAATTTAAAAGAAAGTGTCAGTAGTATAAAAGAAAAGAAATTAATAAAGGAGAAAATTTTACATTTGAAACAGAAGAAAGCATGGATACTATATGAACAAAAACGTAAAGAACTAGTTAAGGTAGGAATACAAAATTATAAAAGTAATGGTTATATGATCATTACATCATTATTTGGTTCCATATTTTTATGACTCAATCATTACTTCATATATGTAATTAGTTTATAATTGCTAATATTTGCAGTTAAAAGACATGAAGAATGCTGCACAAGCTAAAGTGGCACATTTAGAAGCGGAAATAAAGCCTGTTAATGACGCAATAACAGAGATGAAGTCAGAAATTCAATCGCTTCAAACTTGTCTTTCAGACCATGTAAGATCGCATAGTTAGAATAACAAACATATAAATATAAAATATAAATATATTCTATGTTTTTTTTATAATTGTAGAAAAATAAAGTCAAGATCAAAGATATGAAACTGAAGAAAATGATAGACAATATTGTAGACTACGAAAATGATGTTAAAGATTGCGAAAATTCATGCAAGCAAAGAATTCAAATAGAAGAGGCCCGAGATCACGACATTGATATTGCACAGAAACAAAAAAAAAAACTTGATAACGATTTATTACTAATGTTGAAAGATATTGGATCTGGTTTGTTCTATTCTAATTATGATATATTTTGGGATAATATATTTTAAGACAATATAAAACTTTCAGAATATGTTATATTTTACAGAAGAAATTTTAGTGAAACAGCGTCAAGAAATAATATCCGACATAGAAAAGAAAAGGAATATCATTAATATGTTAATAAGCCAAGCTTCAGAATCAAAACAAAAAGAAGACCAGCTAAACCTTGAAATTGCATGTAAATTTTATTCAAATTATTTTATTTTATTAAAATTACTTTTGTTGCTTTTAAATATAATAAAATACAATTTTCAGCTCAAGAAGCAGAACTACAAGCTCTTAATATCGGAGCAAAACGATTACAATTGTTAAGGGAGAGAAGTGTTGATACATATAAAGCAGTGCAGTGGCTAAGGGAAAATCGTAACAAATTTTCAAATATGATACATGAACCTATATTACTTAATATAAACGTGAAGGAAGCTTCCTACGCGAAGTATTTGGAAAATATCATTCCATTTCGGGACATGATAGCATTTGTTTGTGAAGATAAACAAGATATGAACATGTTGTTGCATTACTTAAGAGACGAGCAGAATTTACAAGTAAACGTTGTACATTCCGATCCTGCGAAAGATGTTTCTATGAATCCAATTGTTCCATTGCAACACATTAAACAATTTGGCTTTACTCATTACTTAGTATCGCTGATTGAAGCTCCGAGCACCATTATGAAATATTTGGTGTCTATGTATAATTTAAACAATATACCCATTGGAAACAATCAAGTTGATGATAACATCGATCGTATACCTAACAATATACGTTGTTACTTTAGTCGTAAGTAAACTGATATACGTTAGTATATTGCAATGAATAGGATTGAGATCATTATTTCTTAATTTTATTTCTTAGAAAATAATGTATATATGGTAAATAGATCTAAGTACACTGGAGAAAAGTCTATCGGAATGCAACCAGTATCGGGTACAGGAATGTTATCTATTGTGTTAGATAGATCAAGAATGCTAAACATTGAAGAAAAGTTTGTTGATATTTTTATTTGATAATGTTATAATATTTTGAATAAGTCATAATTGAAATATTCTTCCAGATTGAAAATATTACGAGAGAAGAAAAACAAGGAAAGTAATAAACTTAAACAGCTTGATGAACAAGTGCATGAACAAAATAAAGAGTTAGACAAAATAAAAGCTACCAGAAACAAATATCAGCAAGATCTTCAACAAATACAAACTCTGAAATCTAAAATATATATAGTGGAGAAAAAAGTTGTAGATTTACAAAATGGGCGAACCACTGTTGAAGAAATAAAAAAATCTTCTACTAAAGAAATAAAGGTTCTATTAAAGATTAAATTTTTGTATTATTAATTAAATTTAATTAATTTTTTGTATTATTAAAAAAACAATATATATATATATATGTATGTATTTATAAATTCCACAGAAAATTATGGAGAAGCAAATAAAAATATATAAGGCATACAATACTGAATTAGTAGAGTCTGTTAAATGCATTATGGACAGTGAGACAACCGACTATGTATTAACATTGCGTAATCGATCTTTGAGAGTGAAAATAAACAATTCTCAAGATTTAAGAGAGCGACTCAAGGAAGCAGAAGATAAAGTGAAGCAATTAGGCCAGGAATTACAACCTCTGAAGTATGAAGTACAAAGAATATTTAATCAAGCATTGCAAACTACCAATGGTATCAGTGCCTCGGACAGTGCGTTTGCACCCATAAAAAAGATATTCAATAAATTGCCGCCAACCATAGAGGAAATTAATAATGAATTGAATATCGCGCAAGCAAAAATGTTTTGTATGGGAAATAATATAGACGGAGAAAATGTGAGTTTCAAAAGATTACAGTTAAATATGAGTTTGACAAATAAAAAATGAATTGATTATTCACTTTAATTTCAGATATTACAAGAATATGAGCAAGTAGAACAAAATATAAACCAATTAAAAGATTTGATTCAGAGCAAAACACAAGAATTACAAAAAACTACACAAAATATAGAATTGTTACGAAAAGAATGGTTAACGCCTTTATCACAAACCATTGAAAAAATTAATTCTAATTTCAGTATGTATTTCTCAGCAATGGATTGTGCTGGTGAGGTTGTATTGGCACAACCAGAGAATCGTGTAAGTTACCATTAAATAAAATAGATGATATACTTATTATCTGAGAACTTAGAAAGATCTCAATGCTTACAGATGGAATTTGATCAGTATGGTCTCAAGATTAGGGTAAAATTCAGAAATACCGACCAATTACAAGAATTAACAAGATATCATCAAAGTGGTGGAGAAAGAGCAGTAACTACTGCTATTTATATGATTGCACTTCAGGAATTGTCAAGAGTACCATTTCGCTGTGTTGATGAAATTAATCAGGTATTCTTATTGAATTTTACATAATTAGCGTTTTATTCTAACATTTCTGTTTCATCACAGGGCATGGATGCTGTAAATGAAAGAAGAGTATTTAATTTGCTTGTGAAAATGACTGGACGAGCAAATAGTTCTCAGTATTTTTTACTCACACCAAAGGTAGTGTATATTAATCATTCTCTATACAATTATACAAATAATTGATCTAATAATGATATTAAATTTATTTTTATCTAGTTACTACCGGATTTACAATATTCAGAGACAGTGATGGTCCATTGTGTGTTCAATGGCGCGTTCATGATCAATCATACAGAATTTGATACTGAAAAGTACTGTGAGTTCATTGTTGGGGCAATAGAAAGAGAATGTACGGATGACGACTGACGATTAAAATGTTTTGTTATGTCTAAATACTACATATACTATAATGTTTACGTCGAAAATGTAGTTACACAGAGTATTATAGGTATATTTTTCCGAATATTTGAACCGTGAGTGAATTCTATGAAAAAAAAAAATATATATATATATATATTTTTTTTTATTGATACTTTATCATACAAGTATCTGGCCATTTTAGATGATTATTATTCACTTCCTCCCCTTCTTCTTCTTCTTCTTCTTCTTTTGTGCTTCAGGCCAAGGGAATCCTCTACACTTCAATACATCCATAATATTATGGCAAGTATAATAAGCATTTTCCATGACCTCTTCATTAAAGATATCCATAGTAAATTTTGCTCTTCCTCCGCTCTTTCTTGATCTTTTTGTTCCCTTATTTTTACCACCATTGTTGTTCTTGCTGTGCTTGCCGTTTCTACCCTTCTTTTCATTCTTGCCATTATTTTTGGTCATTTTCTTTTTACTCTTTCCTCGCATCTTATCCTTCAGTTGGATGAATTAATACAAGTAATTTCGTAAAAGATGATTCAAATTACAATATAAAATTCTATATCATTTCTAAGCATCTTAATGACGAGAAACATCGCCGAGTTGTTATATCATCCTATATGTAAATCGTTACTAGATACGCGGTTATTTCAATAGTGGTTGCTATGACACAGACACATATACACACATCGATAATTTCAACTCTTTTACGACGATGTATTTCAAATATCTGAGAATTATGACGTAAAAAAGCACGTGCGATCGTTTATCAGTTATATCGCATAATATTTCCGTTGGAAGCAAATTAAAATTTAAAGTATTGGTTTTTCAATGAATTTTTCAATTATGGAAGTGTCATGCACTCATTTTAAATTACCTCAAGTATCACTTGATAGTACCTGTTAATCATCAATCTTCGTTCATTTTTGCAAAAACATTTGATATATCATATATAAAAGATACACTTATGGACAGTTAAACAAATTGAAGTAACAAATTATTCACGTTTTATTATGTTTTGTAAACTGATTGAAATAAGATAACTTTCATAGGCTAAAATATTTTCCAAGATGTGAATGATTTAGATGACATAAAAAAAAAATCAGCAAATATAATATATTTTGCAAAAATTAAATGTTATAATATAGTATATCTCAATCTGTTGTGGCTCTCAGGGTAAGATACATGCATAAAACTTGCGTGGCAGTCACTGCGTTAATAATTATTAAAAATATTTTAAGATACGAAGCTGCGAAACTAACCACTCCGCACAACGCGATTTTTAAAACTGTGCAACAATCGCATTTTGTGACATCGACCCGTAAAATAGAAATCGTTTCCGCATCGACTAGTTATCGAAGTATCGATCCAGCTAATAGACCGAACAACCTTGACCTTAACCTTAACTGTGGCCTAAGAATTCCTATAGTGAATAATATAACGTAATAATATAAAATAATATAATATAATATAGTGAATAATATAATATTATTATCAAATAATATAACGGGTCAGTGACACGATATTTCGCGATTACCTTCGTGAATCGTTCGCAGTCTCGAAAAAGATCCGACCGTGCTCCGAAAACGCGAATAGAATCATTTTGCCGTAAGGGGACAATGTACGGACGTCCTTATCAAAGCATAGTCGCTTTCCATTATTCATGTGTGAGAAATATAAAAATCTAATTATATAGTAATTGTGAGGACATTCATTTATTTGTTCGTTACAGTAAAATATTTTAAAGTGAAAACTATAAGATAAGGTAAATATCATCAGATTTAGAATGATGGAATTAGATACACACACTCAATTAATAAAAATAATAAAACAAAATTGCTTCTTTCAAAGAGAAAAATCGTACTATGAAATTTTTTCACTTACATATAGTAATTTTAATTTCAACATAACATAATTCAGTAAATTATACTCGTAACAATTTTTGTTGGCATTGAATTATACAGTTGAAGTGGTAAATGATGGAAGTGAAGATTCTCAATGTAAATAAAAAATATTGGTTTAAAGTTGATATATAGTGACTACAAAAAGTATTCGCACATACCCTTATTTTCCAATCAAACGATAAATTATCAGGTTCCGTATTTCATTTTCATAGTATCAAATTTTTAAAATCCTATAAAAGTACTACTAAATGGTACAAAATTTAATATACTTAAACCTAACTAATTAGTATGTAAATACTATATTACAAATATAGTGATATGCAAATACTTTTTTTTTGATACTGTGTATGATTTTAGCTGTTCCTAACAATAGCCCTAGGTATTAAATTTACTTATTCTAGCACTTACAACAATTTACGTTCTTTTCCATGAAGAAATATATTTTTTACTCTCTGGATACTTGACATCATTTTCTGTTTAAACTCTTCAGTTATAGCCAACATTAAAATTTATGGGTAAATATTACATGCAAAAAATCAAACCCAATTTCTAACTTGTACCTGTACATTTAACAATATATTTAAAAAATTATTACGCGTAACTTTTTGAGAGGAGAAAAGAAAGAGAGGAAAGTAGTGCCACAACGCTAGTGGGATTCTAAATAACGGCGAATGCGAACTAGCACCACGAATCAGCTGCGATTCGCGGCATTCGAAACACAACTCTCTGACCGTATACGTATGTACATATATATAAGCAGAACCATCTGAAAATTTAACTTGTGTTTTGGAATCGTCTATCTAGCTGAGTCTGATTTTTGGTTCTGTTTCCCATAATCCGAATCGAGCTTTCGATCGACGCGGACAGATGGAGGTTCCGTGAACTTAACTATGTGTACATATGTATATTGATAGGCACGCGCAAATCGACCGTCAAGTGCCGGTAAAACAAACGCGGAATACAGTCGCATACAGTCCTCGCGACGAGTATTACGTATTTTGTGCATCGCCGACTCAGTGACCGAAGGTCCTTCGTAGTCCTTCAGCATACATACATATACATATATCATTGCACAAGGGAGCAACCAATCAACTTAAACATTCCTTTTCGTACGTCAATATCCATTCGGTATTGGCGTGGAACGTAAAAAGGAAGAAATCGAATTTTTGTGGCATAAGCAACGGAGAAACATGTCCACGGCGCTGTTAGCCGTGTTCGCCGTGATCCTGTGTATCCTGTTCAGGATATTAAACGTAAACAGTGCACCGCAGAAGCCATTGATCGTCTGTCAAGATCAGTCATTCCTAACGACGATCCTTAAAATCGCTCCTGTCATCACAGAACCGTAAGTTTTTCGACGATCTTTCTTTTTTTATTTCATCTATTATTTCACTACTAGCAAAACTCCAGGTTCTGAATCTTGCTGCATAATGTTCATGGGAGAAAGTGAGGTTAGGTTAGCTCGATACGCCGGATATTTTTTTTGCGTACATACAAATAAGTAACCACACGTGACAAATTTTATACAATGGACCCTTTGTTTTTTAATCAGATTTATATTTGATAAATTCTCGATAACGAAATGTCTCGAATACGATTTATCAATCGATAAGCCCGAAAATTCGCGAAACTTACCAGGCACGATTGAATGGTAAGTTTTATTTTAATCGTTTAGCACGGGCCTGAACTAGTTTTCACTAATAGACAATGACCCTCTCAATTTACTTAATTACATCACTTAATACGCGTTATAGAAAACTTAATGTCAACCCCGTTGTACCATTCCTCTGATATCTATATTTTATATATTTTGTAATCTATATAATATAGATAGTAAATCAGTACGTGTCTCTCGTACAGTTTGTCATTCATTATTTTATTAGAAAACTGCAAATATTTATGTATTTTTTCTATCTAACTTCCATTTTGTAAATTAAATTTACAAAAATACGAATGTGCAAAAATATCCATAATCTAGTTATTAATAATAAACACCTGTATAAATAAGTTTTAGTAACCTTATATTGTTAAATACACCTCCTGAACATAAAATGTGTCCTCATTCACAAAAATGGAAATACAAGAAAAAAAAGTTTAGTAATTTACTTCAATTTCTTTGTGCAAATCTGTATTAGCTTTAACCAGTTCCTTCGAAGTAATGTGCATTTTAAAAGTAATCTTCCGCGATAAAATAATTGCTTATACATCGTATACATTTGTGCACATTTGTGTATTTGTCGTATAAATTACTGTAACATTTATCCAGAGAAGTATTTCACCTTGTTAGACATCTACAAATCAAAATACATGTAAAATTAAAATTTCATCTTGAATAAATCTCATTGAAATTTTGGACAAAATTGTCGTGAGAAGAGGTAAAGTAGATAAATCGAATCGAGATGATATAATTTGGAAAAGGATGCAAATAATGTAATCGTTAGCATTGTTCTATCATTTTTAGTATTGCATAATGTCTTGTTCTGCTCTTGGCTATGACCTCACTGGATAAATGGCTTAAGTATGTTTGCATCACATTTATCAGAATATTGCAACGAACGCTACACATTGTTGTTGAGAGCTTATCTGAAATTAAAGCAAGTCGTACTCAAAGCGTCGTTTTATTAATACAAATGTCTGTGGAAATACACAGACAAAGAGTGGAATAATCCAACGACCGTATCTGTAAAGAAAATAATTTAAATTACGGTTCATATCGAAATTTTCAAGGAACCGATAATTCATCGATCATGTTCTGGATTAAAATAAAAAAGGCGTATGCAAGTTGAACTGGTCACTTGTATATCCAAACATGAGCTCGCTGGAAAAATGTAGCTGTTCTTTTCTGAAAAAAAAAAAAAAAAAAGAAAAAATGATCCACCGAAACGGACGTATCAGACCAAGTTGAACGTTCAACGAGTTATCATTGCATGAGATTTATGCATAACTTTCTACGTATTTTACCGTAAATCGATTTTATACATTAAAGAAATCTTGAAAATATTTATATCAAGACGCTTTTTAAATGTCAATATTTCTGAAAGAAGATTACGTGTAATAAACAGGAGATAATTACAACAGGGGAAGATCTCTTAAATAGTTCAGTTCAAGAAACTGAAAAAAAGAGCGATTCCTCTGTTCTATTTTATTGTTAGTAGAATCGTATTGTTATATACGTTAGGAGACTTATTTCTTATGTTCTATGAAAGACTTAAACCGCAGATTGTAGCGTGCAAGAGAAAACGTAATTTTTCATTTAATCGCGACCTCATTAATTCCAAGAAGAAAAAAATTTCATATATTTACATATGTATTTTTAGAACTTCGTGATATGACACTCACCAAAGATTGCATTGGTTTCATATTTTTCTGCGGATGCAAATGCTTTCCGTGATATCTTCGATTCCAGAAAAGCCGACGTTGACTAATAATCAGCTATTTAACCGACGCATTTCCATAGAGAGACTTCCTTCACTTTATCGGGTGATCGCGTTTCTTAACAATTTCGTTGTGTTCACTTTTACTTTTGTAGAACGAAATCCCTTTTCGTAATGGAATGCATTTACATACTATGGAATCATCTTCAATGGCAGAGTTTCACATCATGCCGATCGAAAGTCGTTCCAGTGATCGAACTCTGGTTGAACGAGTTAATTTCCGAAAGATAGACAGGAAATTGATAATTACCTCGATCCTCTCAGCGCCTTCCCTTTCCTGCAAACCGAATCGTGTACATACTGAATTCTCAATTACTATTGCACAATTTGTTTCTGGTTATGTGGATTTAACGACTATTGTTACACTCCAATTTCAATAAAATCCTTGTACGTATAAGTTATAGATATTGTAGATAATCGTCAACTTTCTGCGTTGGATATTTAAACTTCTGCACTCGGTGAAGCTATTTCCTTTGATTAAAAAATTGTGACATATTCTTTGTCTTATCTCTTTCTTGTAATTTTTTAGATGAACCTCCTTCGATGAAAAATGATGGCGTAACATCAGGAAGAAATTTTAGTTGGTAGAAAAGGATGTTCGCTTTTCGACAATCTTAAATCGAACAGAAATTTTCCAAAACGATAAGATGTCATTTTCGTGATACGTTTTCCCGCGAATAAACAGTCGTCTACATTTATCGCCCGATTTTGATATGTAACAACCTGTCGCACGAATCGTTATCGCAACACATTAAAAAATGAAAAGCGAACTTAATACCCGCCTTTGATCGATTATACGCTGGCCGTGACTGCAAGCAGCAGCAAACGTTGTAAAACGTACGGAACTTCTTTACATACGAGTACGAGGAGAAGATTGATAGTGAGAAACGTATAATTCCTTCCATTAACGACCGTCCAACTTCTAATTAAAAATTTAACGACCTGTCTTATTAATTATATTCGTGTGAATCGTAAAAGCCCTCTCTGTCACCGTGATTGTTTGCGACCACTTGCTAAAAAGAATTCTTATAGTAAAGAAAAATATATCTCAAGAGCAATCTCGTTAAATCGTAAATACATAATTCTATTTATTTAATCGCAGGAAACTTGAAACACTTCACGAATGCATATTCATAATTTAAAAGGGACAAGGAGAATTTCACCTTTTTCTTCGATCAATCTGTGCGCGACAGCGAAATTTTACTCTGTTGCGTGACATTCTGAATTTCATTTGCCTCAACACGCAACAGAAAGTCGCGATACTTTAATCGTAGAATGATTTTTGCTCGTTGTATCTTTGATTTGTCAACGATGATTATCTTTATGAGTAATGCTACTTTCCAGCACCATTATTATTGTGCTTCTAATTAAACGATAGGAAATTTTAAACTGCACTAACTCGTAAAGAAAGAAGAAAAATACTTGGTCTTGACGTACTTACTGTTGGTCGAAGAGATACGACGAGATTGTAAATTAATACGTTACATGGTGACACACGTTGATCTAGTCGCACGTATATGTACGTAGTTAGTCGCTGGAATCTCGATCTGCAGAAGTCATTTATATGATTGGCATATGAGATTTCTTTGTAATATATATGCATCACATGAAAAGTAGAAAATCGTGTATTTCTAGAATCCCAATTTACCAAGCTGTATACTGTAAACAATTTTTTCAAGTATATTGCAAAGAAAGTAAGAATCCTGAATTTAATGATATAATTCTAAAAAATATCCTGCACTCAGTATATTCCTTTATATGTCACCGATGGCTATTTCGGTTGTTGAATCATACAAGCAAACTTTGATTTCATCATAAGCATTATACATATCTCTTCCACCGACGGTACAACACATACTTATGACGTGTTGATATTGAAGAATGCTTCGCACGTATCTTATTAGCGAAGAAGTAATTAAAAAGGAATGTCGAACCTGTAAAATTTTCCTTACGTTCGCAGCAATTGGGCGTTCGCAAAGAACGTGGCCTTTATTTTTCCTCAAAAGGATTGTACATTACCCGCTGAAGTAAGTAGAAATCGGTGTAAAATTTTACATCTGATCTACTTTGGTTCGTAAGGTCGTAAATAATTCCTCTGAAACAGTCATTGTCCTCGTTTGAATAGCGTCATTGTACAGTTTATTTAATACCTGGGTGATAAACGTAGGCATTCTTGAATCAGGCTACGATACCCGTAAGGAAACCTTTCCACAGGAAAATAATAACCGCGATCTTCTTTGTCGTGCCGTTAACAGGCCAGGTTATATTTTCCACGAGTACTGACTGCTTGATGCCAGTAATTTTTACGGCTTCGTATATGCTCCACTGATCCACTAGCGATTCTTTCTTTGTACGTTGCAATGAAGAAGTTTAATGTTTCGCTGTCACGTTTAACTTCGCTTTTACTCCCGGTAAAAATTGCGTAGAATTGCTACGAAAGAAGAGAAACATACTTTCACGTGCGTTGAATGGTTGTTTCCTGGCCTGGTAGAATTGAAGAATGAATTAAACACGAGTCTGCGTGCACATAGTATACCATAAATCCAGATCAACGAGTCGAAAAAGAAATTAAGTTGCACGGGTTAGTAAGTCAGAGATGTACAAAGTGTGGAAGAAATTTTACGGTTGGTTATTAGCCGCATATACTTATCCCTAAAATAGTTTATGGCTGCTTTCGAATTACCACCGTGACCTGTTTTCCATCTTTTACTACAGTGATTAGTAGTTTTCTCAGTTTTACTTTTGCTTATGATTTTTCACGTTTCAAAAACTACTTGAATTCTTAAGACATAAAAGCTGCTTAAGTTTCTTGATACCGCAGAGAAGTAGTGGTTTATGATTAGACTGCCCATGCATGCAACAATTTTCCTCAAACTGAATACGAAATAGATTAAATAGAGATCTACCAAGTATTACAACTCTGCGTGTTTTGCTTTTACTTACTACGTGATTTCTAAATATTCCCTGTTTCCTCATGATACTACGAACTATAAACTGGTAAACAGTAAATTTAGAAGAAATAAACTATATGTAAACATCGGATAATATCATTACACAATAACAAGGGAAACGAAGTGCTCTATGTAGGTTTGTAACTTCATCGGAAGTAGCTTTGAGATGTAAATCGTTTATCAACTCGCTACTTATGAACTTCGATTATATTTATTACGAGCGCCTTTGAGATGTAAATCGTATCGCGAAATTGAAAATGCATCTTGTGTAAGATTTGTTTGCTTGGAAACTAGGTGAAGTCGCCGTTCGTGATATGTTTCAATGATAAAAATATTACATCACGCTCGTTTATGTATTTCAGGTACAATCCAACAAGGCTATGGGGTTTCAGTGGCCATGTACAGACCATCGTTCACAGTATTATTGGTCGCGTCCGTTGCCCTTGGCCGATTGGAGAACGAGTGTACATAGGACTTCCGGATGAGACCACTCTCACTTACGATCTTTATCAACCACTAACTAACGACTACGAAGGTCGGTTTCACTGAAAATCTTGAATCACAAAAAGATACTATGAAAGATTCATATTGAAGTTCTATTGGTTGCAACTGAAAGAAACTGTATAATTTGCTAGTTCTCTTCGCTTATCTTATTTTGAATATGGATGTATGCATCCGTAGAGTGATGTAATAGAACAGTAGAATACAGTGCGGTTATTTGTATTGATGATTGAGTTTTAACTAGCGTAACTTCGACTTTGACTTTCTTTGATCATTTAACTCTCGCACTTGCAGCTTAAAATTCAATAAAGATTAAAGATTGAAAGCGCTATGTCTAAAACAAAGGATAGCCTACGAATCAATACAGTCCCCTATAGGAATGCAAATCATTTTGACTCTATCGTACAAATTGAAGATTAAAGAAACCTTGACCAGATAGCTTGCTGTAACACGGTGTAGATTAAATAGTTTTCGCGATTTTGAAGCGTGTTATAATTGATAAACTTGCGATATAATTAAAGTTAACGTTTCTTGATAAAAAGATAAGGAAGCTTAATAAAACTAATAAAGTTTAATGGTCGAGTGAAGCAATCTATACGTATATCTCTACGATATACATATATCTATCCAAGCATAGATAGATGATATTTTACATCATGGTATTCTTTGAATATAATTACAATGAATAACGTCAATATTTAGCATACATATTAAGCTTATGAAGAGGTATCTGTTGGTATAACAATATCGACATGTTAATGAGTCATTAAAATATTTGAAGAGTCTTTGGCTTGCATCCAAAGGAAGGAAAATATTAATTTGTTTTAGAAATAAGAATGAACCTCTATATTCTGCATGTATTCTGTATTCACCAATTTGATATAATATTTTATATTTTATTTTACTACAGATGATGTAACAATTGCCATCTGTCCTGGGATTTGTAATAGTTCCGAAAGTGTTTATATCAGAACTTTCGTACATTTTGCACAGTGCCATGGGTACCGATGTGCAGTACTTAATCATGTTGGTGTCCTTTCTAGTGTCAAGATCACTGCACCGCGAATTTTTACGTACGGTACGTATATATACGCAAAGCATATTATTATGGAAATACTAGTACGTTTATACTATTACCAAGCTAAATTAACGACTTTACGCTCTAATCATTATTTACGTGCATTTCGACCTTGCAATATTTTTTATGTCGACTTTTATTTATCTGTGTTCAATTTTATTATTTTTTCTATTTATTGTTATCTTTATCACTGAAGAAAGTATCACGTATCATTGTTAATTATGAATTGTATTGTTTTATTGATCTGTTGATCGATGAAAATATTACAGAAGAAGAGAACGATGCAGAGGATTTTTTTTCTATCTTCCGAAGAAGTTGTCTGGTATAACTTCCAGTAATTTTTAGAAGAACGCTATTTTTATGTGGTTGTCTTGAATGATATATATTAATAGAGCCTACTTTGTGAGAGTCTGAAGGATCTCAAGAGGTTTAATCGAGATGGTGTTAATTGAATTCCTGATTGACATTTGGCTCGATCTGCATATTACAGGTCACACCGATGATTATCATACGATGCTACAAAGTTTGATGGAGAAGCATCCGAATACAAAAATAATTTGCATTGGCTTTAGCTTGGGCGGTAATCTTGTGACCAAGTACTTAGGAGAACGAAAATCGAATAAGTTATCCAATATAATTGGTGGCATATCTATTTGCCAAGGGTATAATGCTATCGAGTAAGTAGATATCATTTTTTCATAAATAAATTTTTTACGAAAAGTGATTTACTCATAGACTTCTTGCTTTTTGTTCAATTTATGTATAGCGGTACAAAGTTCCTACTTAACTGGCAGAATTTTCGACGTTTCTACCTGTATATAATGACAGAATCTGTGAAGAATATTATACTTAAACATAAAAATATCTTGTTATCTGAGGAAGTTAAACAAAAGTATAATCTAAACGAATGGGATATCATCTCTGCTGCAACTTTACCGGAACTTGATGAAGCATACACTAGAAAAGTAAAATATTTCTTAACATAAATATTATTAAATATCATTTTATGTTTCAGTTATATTAATTTGTACATTAATTATTGTACAGCTCCACAACTTTAGATCCGTGAAAGAAATGTACAAGTGGAGTAGCTCTTTATTCTATTTAGATAACATTACGACACCTATGGTATTCATCAACGCATTAGATGATCCCATTGTACCTGAGATGTTACTGGAACCTATCAAGGAACATGCCAGTGTGTACTAGCAATCATTATGCATTTATAACTCATTACAGTTTTATAAACAGTTTGTATCATTTTTCTGTTTCAGGAACTCGTCCAAACACGTTGTATGTGGAACTGGCTCACGGCGGACATTTGGGATTTTATGAAGGTGGTCTCCTATATCCAAACCCCATAACATGGCTAGACCGTACACTGGTCTCTCTCGTAGGGTCTCTCACATTAGCACAAGCGGATAAATTATTGAAAGCCTCTTAACGCAATTTAATTTCACTATCATCATTACTTTGTGAGTAACGCATTCTTAGCTGTGAAGCAGCAACAACTCGTATTTGTGATCTTATTTAAAGATTTTAAATTTGAACTTGATTCGAGCATCAAGAAATTACAACGCATACATGTTAAGCGTGAAATCAAGTGTACACAATTTCGAGATTCTTGGGATGCTGTTCATTGTAAGCGCGAATTTGAGCAAGCGAATTGAGTTTAAATTATATTTCTTAAGATCGTCTTGAAAAAGTATACATAGTTTCGATAACATGATTGGAGAAAATTGATAAGAAAGTTTCTACAATAGTAGCATAACGTTTCAACGTCAATTTATATTTTTTCGATACCTTGGCTATTGGACGCTTCATACTCAGGGATCTTTGATAAGTCAGCTTGATAAAAGGATGTCATTACAAAATTGTACACTGAAGACGGTTGGCTTTGGAGCCGCGTTAGAAATTAATAAAAGCTCGATTGACTGAAATTAGGGATTCGAATTAAATTTTTAAAAGTTGTAAAAAGAGAAAAGGAATGAATCAATTTATGTGTAGATTTTGGAAAACCAACAATTCTATCAAAGATACTGAGCACGACACTTCTAAAATATGCATAATAAAGAAAGCTTTGTTCCCTCAATAATGGAATCACTTGAATTAATAAACTACAGGATTTATTTGTGCGTTACACTATAAGTATATGGATCGTTTCATATGATATACACATCTGAGATAATTCTATTACTATATATAAATATTCGTTGTTTGTTTATAACAATAACAGATGTGCTACTTTGCATAAACATATCTAACGTATATTTTTTATACATTTATCCAACATCTTCGAAGCAACATGATGAATTGTTGGACCCAATTTATAAATCTATATTCTTCTTATGATAAAACATCGACAACTGTTACATATCCTAATAGGCAACCGGCTGAATAATCCTTAGGAAACATTATCTTTTCATTTTTTATAACACGATATTTTTGTTATACAGTTGAAAATTCTTTCTTAATTGGTATTTTAGATGCTGCAGCAATCTATAATCTTTCTCTATATCTACATGATGAGTGCCATGTACAATCTTCATGAAGTTTTATCCTAGCGACTAATAAAGATGCTCAAACATAAACCAGAATAATATTTCTTGAGTGATATATCTCGTGTTAGAGGAAATGTTCATTTTTAATGTTCGAGGTAGTAATTCATGTGATTCCATATACATTGGGCGAGTAAATTCGATATTTGAGCAAATATTACTACTTTCTATTTCACTGACTGATTGAGATATATCTTGCAAATGTTATAGAATAAATTCTTCAAAATTCTCAGTTAATGGTACAAAAAAATATTAGAGACATTCTTCTACATCATTAACAAAAATATAGAACATAAATAACTCAAATGAGATGTCCTATATATTACAGCCAAAAATATGATAATTGCATGGGACGGAGTAAATTCAGTGAATGCTTACGTGACGTAAGAATAATAAAAAAAATAAAATAAAATAAAAACAAGGGCTATCGAACTTTAACCTAAAAACATTATATTTACATATCTTCTTTCAATAATGTGGGGCAGATATTAACCCATTGGGGATAACGTCTGTGCACTGTACGGAGTATGGACTCCCGTTTTGTTCCCTGCAGCCAAAATCCGTACGGACCATAGCGCCATGCGGGCATTTTATACATCGCATCACTTTACGTATATTGCTGACACGGTATATTTTTATCCTAATTGTGATTTCGGATTTTGTCTAGAAAATTATGTCACACTGTACTAGATTAATAAGATGACAAATTAATTGAGGAACTTATATCATTAACTAATTTCGCAAACCAGATGTGTTTCAAAGATGCACAAAAACTTGATTCATTCTTAATTCATCTTAGAAATGTAAGTATATATTGCAAAATATCGATCGCGCATGAAAATAAATCGCGAATCTTGCGGTATCTTCGATGGGTTAATTTAGACATAATTTATGACAAAGACAACATAGTAAACACCGTTAGCATGAGACACATACATTAAAGAA
The DNA here is from genome assembly GCF_024516045.1 of Bombus affinis. NCBI lineage: Eukaryota > Metazoa > Arthropoda > Insecta > Hymenoptera > Apidae > Bombus > Bombus affinis. Next base: position 3,892,965 of record NC_066355.1, on the reverse strand, counting down.
TATATTTTTTCTATAACTAATGTATATGTTCGTCATCTTTTTGTCAATTATTTATCTCATATGCATTTTCATATTAATGAAATTTATGAATTTATATATCATAAATTGCATTTAAAATAAAACGCAAAAGAATTTTGCGTTTTACCGAATATTAATACCTTTCTCCTATTTTTTGTTTTTCTGACAAAGTAACACAGTAGGAAGTTATGCTCTACAAGTATATGATTGATTATAATTAAACTATATTATTTTGCATAAAAAGATACTCAAGATAAAATTACTGACATTTTCGAATATAAAAATCTATAATCTTAATTTCAGTTCTTTATATTCGGGACAAAAAGATACAAAAGATGTTGGTCCAATTATAATATTCTTCACAAACTTAAACGTTAATAATATTAAGGTAAATCGTCGAAATATCGGTCTGGAACAATTGAATGTATTCTAACTTTCTATGAATATCGTTTGCGATCGTCTATGAGCATTTTCATGAAATAACACAAGACAATAATGTTACTGATGCACGTTCGTGCAGTGAAGAATCTAGCTGTAGAATTACTTATATATGACGATCACGACTTTAAGTTATTTATTTCTAGAACTTCGGCGTGGGTGCAATTATAGTTGTTAGATATTTAATAATCATCGTTTTGTTATTATCGATATATTTTGCAATCATAATAATATATTTAACCTTGTATATATTGGTACTAATAAAACTACGAAGGTTTATACCACATTGGTATACGACATGCATGTGTCGTAGTTTTTCAGCTATTTATAATATACGATCTATCGAGCAAATGGAAGCAAATAAATTATTGTAAATAACCACAAAATTTATTACCATACGCGCACATTGATTTCGCAAAATTTTGGCAATTCTTTTTAATAACGTCCCATTTGCAATACAACAATCGTTCCATAGCAAATTGACTTAACAACTCTTTATAAATAAGGGTAAATAATGAATATGAAACTATTACGTATATTTTAGAATGTGATTGACAGCTGAGTATTTATGTAAACACGAGGTGCTTATAACAGAGAGTGCCTTAAGTTATGTTCTGTTATTGTGATTCTTTGATCACCTAAACGAGGATTCCTCATAATAAAAATTCATAATAATTTTTAGTGGATCCTATAAAAAAACTATTTTTCGTTTATATGTGCTCTGTGTAACTCGTTGATATATTAGTAAGATAACGAGAGAGGGAATCTTCAACGAAGCTAAATGATTTTGCGAGGTTGCTGCGAACAGTTTTTACTTTCGCTTGGCGAATTAAGCATTTACAATCTGTCGATTGCAGTTTGTAACGAAATAAGTTGTCTGCACTGAAAATAAATCGTTTCCACGGATAGGTATATGCTTAATAATTTGTGTGGCAAATCCTCGTGTTAGCATTTTATGTGTAACTTTGAAACTGTTGGATTGTGAGAAATTGAGTTTATCATTTGTATAGTATTAGCTATACATGGTGCAATAATTAATGTATTTCTTAAACATGTACTTACATATATTGCACATGTATATTGAACAATATTTTGCATACAAGAATACTTTTCTACGTGATGTTTATAACGAAATGAATAATTATCTATTTCGAAGTCATCGCCCTGCGTGTAATTTAATTCAAGGATACACACGATATAGTGTTATCGAATGATTATTAAAAGAGCAATAAACATACTTTTTGCTTCATTAATTACAGTGAAACAGTATGTAAACAAATTCCTCGCCCCGTCCAAAAGAAATATCCAATTTTTGGACTAATCGATAAATTATATCGTAAAATTTATCACAAGAAGGAAAAAAAAGTTTCAAGTCTCTCGATTATCTCAACGCTTTGAATTATAATTGAGCCCCAAATATTCCTATGTTACAAATTTAAGCTTATGCGACGTTAATTTAAAAAAAAGAAAAAGCAAACAGAGTCATTTCATACCGAAATCTAAAATGGGAAAACAAGTCCGAGGCGCTGTGATTGGAACGTTGATAGTTGAACAAACATCAACCTTGTATATTCAATGCTTCTGTGGAAGTTACTACCGATGGTAGGAACCGTCGTGATAGAAAAGATCAGCCAGTAGAGTGCAAACAGTCGAGGCGAGCGGATCGCTGGTTCTAGCTTTCCTGTGCAACTGACCAGGGCAGCATTCGCCGGATATAGATCAACGATCATGAAGGAATTCATTTTTCCATTCATAGTATTGCTTGCCTACGCGGCCGTGAATGTCGCCTTTCCACGTATTAATTACACAATCCTACGGAACGAGATACTGAAGTACGAAGAACGACTGATGATAGGCGCCAATTTGACTCTAAACGACGATGAAAAGGCCGCTAATAAAATCCTAATGAAAGCAAAGAAAGAAGAATTGAATGCTGGTTTGTTTGCTGTTTAAAACGTTCATAATGTCTCGAAACATTTTATGCTTCGATTGATAGATTATGCGACGAGATAAAAACCTCAATTCTATTCAGCTTTGCGCGTTTAATTTGTAAATAAACAACATGATATCGGTAATCATTGGAATCTTATTATTCAACGATTTTACGAATCGATGAACTGTTTGTCTCTCCTGGACAATGAAAATCGTCTGCTGATCCATTTTTCTTTGTTTTCATTCTTATTTTCATTGTCTTCGGGGGGAAAGTCGCGCGAATCGAAATGGTCTTTTATCGCCTCATTTTTTTTTGTCTCCATTGTTTTATAGATCTACTAAATTCTCGCAGGTTTCAAGGATCCTAGTCAATATGCCCCTGCACGGAACTTCCTCGAAGCTAAGAAGGACATCGAGAGATCGAAGGTCTTCCAACTGCTTCGTCGCATGCCCAAAGGAGCGGTACTCCATGCACACGACACTTCTCTCGTTAACATCAATTACTTGTATCATAACATCACATTCCGCGATAATTTGTACGTCTGCATCGTCAAAGGAGCCGTTAGGTTGCACTTCTTCCGAGTACCTGACAAATCATGCGACTGGCAGCTCCTAAAGAAGGTACGCGAAGACCCTAAACAAGGCCCCCAGGTGAACGATATGATCAGGAGCAGTATGACGATGGAGTGTGACAATCCTGCGCTTGCCTATCCAAACGTTAACAAGGCGTGGCAGAAGTTTACGAACATATTCTCGTTCATCAACCCCTTACTAACGTACAAACCTGTTTACGAGGATCATTTCCTCAAAGGCTTAGAAGAGCTATACGAAGATAACATAATGTATCTTGAGCTTAGATCCACCTTGCCAAATTTGTACGATTTCGATGGCACGCAGTACCAACCAGAAGATTTAGTTGGTATCTATGAAAATCTTACTCAAAGGTACTTTATTTTTCTTTCTATTTGTAGAAAATGTAGCAGCGATCATACTATTGATATTCTTTATCATGTGTTTATTTTGATTAAATCGAGAGATCAAGATTATCTGGGAAATATTTAAAAAAAAGCAAACGTTTTGATAAAACTTAAGTAAACAGAGAATGAAGTCGTGACTAATTACCAATAAATAACTTTACTACCTGCAGATTCAAGAAGGAACATCCGGACTTCGTAGGAGCCAAATTGATCTACGCCCCAGCGCGATCTGCTGATCATAAAACAGCAGAATATTATATAAAAACTTTGAAAAGATTAAAAATGCTGTATCCTAATTTTGTGGCTGGATTTGATCTGGTCGGACAGGAAGATTTGGGACACACGCTTGAGTATTTCGTAGATTTATTGAAAACCGTTGAAGAGCATAATATTACTTTCTTCTTTCATGCAGGTGAAACGAATTGGTTGGGAGCTTCTACCGACGAAAACCTCGTCGATGCTATTTTACTAAATACCAAACGTATTGGTCACGGGTAAGAAAAGTTTATATTGAGCGAAATTTTATAATTGCTGTTAATGAATAACTATATATTAACAAAGCAATTAGACATCCTAGTATCTAAAGATATACACTATGATCTTTTCATGTAATAAATTGTTTCGTATTGATTAGGATATCTCTAAAGATTAAACAAATATCGATGAAATCTCAATAAGAACTATTTATTTCGAGATATATTTGAGGAATTTGAAAGTCCTTTCCCTATTGAAGAACCCCAATCTAGTAATAGATACGCACAGTATCTTACCTATTTTTCATCGCTTATCTTATCATTTTATCCAAATTCTAGAGAAAAGCGAAAGATTACAAATATAAAAGAGAAAATTTTCAAACATTGACGATCTATAGCATAACTTTCAGAAATTCTTATTTCTATTTTGTATAATTTTTATCTAGATACGCGCTGACCTCTCATCCCTTCCTCCTGGAACTCGTCAGAAAAATGAATATCGCTATCGAAGTAAGTCCGATCTCCAATCAAGTTCTGAAACTTGTCGATGACCTCCGAAATCACGCTGCTAGACCGATGTTCTCTGAAGGATATCCAGTGGTGATATCCAACGATGATCCTGGATTATGGGGTGTAAAGGGTCTCAGCTACGACTTTTACGAAGGCTTTATGGCACTCATGTCGATGCACGCTGATCTCAGAAGTCTCAAACAATTGGCATGGAACTCGCTTGTCTATAGTACTCTTCATGACTCTGAGATGCAGAAAGCGTTACATATTTGGGAAAGAAAATGGCAGATATTCATCAAGGACATAGTATCTGAAAATTATTAAAACCACAAATGAATAAACGAAGAATGACAAGGATTTGTCGCAACTCGCAACAACTCGCTTGTCTATAGTACTCTTCATGACTCTGAGATGCAGAAAGCGTTACATATTTGGGAAAGAAAATGGCAGATATTCATCAAGGACATAGTATCTGAAAATTATTAAAACCACAAATGAATAAACGAAGAATGACAAGGATTTGATTAACTATTTATAAATAATTAAATAAAAAATTCCACTAGTTTTTTTCAATAAAATTTGTAAGAAATAGATAATCCTTCTTGTTACTGAAATACAATTTAAACGATTCTGTGATTGATTAACGGTTCGCAATTATTATCACGCGTACAATAGTACGTTTGTTAATCCGTGTTTCACGCATGACCGCCTCGAGCATTACTTAACGCCAACTGATGTTGAATTGTTGATAAAACCAGTTCCCTGCATAATATCTTTCATCCAAAGATAAAGCAACGCGATTTACGCGCCACGGACATTTCTGTGAGTTCTTTACGCTGATACGCGATTTAATTTCATTTAAAATCCCTTTTCTTTTGCTCACGCGACCGTATAATTAAGTCGACGCTGCGCATTACCGAATTGAAAGCGGAGCTGCCGCACAGTGTCTTTTTCTTTTTTGCTGTTATCTGGAAAAAAATAATGAATAGAATTACGCTTAATGACGCGGCCTGAACGTACGTGGAAATTACCCAGCAGTAAAAAAGATGCGACTCGCGCTGTTTGTTGCGCACGACTATCGAATACAAACATTATCTGTCGCTTTCGGACTGTTAACCGGAAATTCAATGGGATCGTAGGTCACGTGTTGAGGCAAAAACCATAAATCGACTTTAAAGTATGTATACTAGTACAATGGCATATACCAATTGTTATATATCTCTTATATAATTGACCTTTATCAAAGACGATAGAATCATCGAACACTTAATAAGAATTAATAAAGATGTAATCAATAAGTTGTTAAAACATATATCAGAGTGCGTTATCTATAAGCAAACAAATAGATTATGGGATTATATAAATAGTTACATGACACGAGTATATAATAATACAGAGATATCTATCTTAACTGGTTTAATTAAAAGAAATTAATGCGAAAGAAAATATAATTTAAATTCGAAAGTTTATTACATATGTTATTGAATTTCTGACGTCTGTTTCTTTAGTTCCTCTACTTCGATAAATTAGTTAATGAATTTATAATATTATTTGACTTAAATTCTTCTATGATGTATGATATCAACTATTAAATAAAGAAATGAAAAGAACAGATATAAATATGCTTCTGATGAATGAGATATAATTGAATATCCCAATAGCAACTTAAATCTTGATTAGAATAAAGATTATAAATTTCTACTACAGACTACTGCTGGCTACGTAAAAACGATTACGCCTCTAAATTGAACTTCCACAAAAATATATATAAGTAACAAATTGTGAACTTTGCAGAATTTATTTTTTTCACAAATATCTGGTGTCAATGTAAATTTTTTTTGTAATATTCATATACATGGCACTACAGTTTTTATTCTACTCAAAATTCAGATACAACAACTTTGAAAACAGAAACGTTACGCATATTGGATTTCGGAATCCTTCGCCATCTTCGACAATGGTGCAGTAATGCCATCTGACGATCAAGCCAGCGAATAGCTGAAAGGGTGTAAAAATGAAGCTGGAGATTGTCTTTCTATCTTCGTTCGTTTCCAATCTTCGAACGGAGAGTCGAGTCGAGTGTCGGGCCGACTGCCGCGACTGTGTGTAATGTCGACAAGAATGTTGACGTTTAATTCAACTCGTCGGAAGCAACGAATACGCATCGTGCGAGTCTCGTGAATAATGTCAACGAATTCCTTATAACTTACTACACGCAGCCGTAATAATGTTACGTACCGTGGAGTTTACATAAACCTGTAATATTCATGAACGAACAATCATCGTACGCGCGAGGGCTTTGGCTCGAACTGTGACGCGCCATATTGGTTTTAAGAGAATTGTTCATATTAGTGGGCTTTGGGTGAATCTGTTTTACTGCAAATGCACGTAGTATAATAAAGTTGAAACGATGGAAGAGACTAAAATCATATATCACATTGACGACGAGGAAACCCCCTACCTGGTGAAGCTTACCATCTCACCGGAAAGGGTCACTCTTGCCGACTTCAAAAATGTCTTGAATCGGCCGAATTATAAGTATTTCTTCAAATCAATGGACGATGATTTTGGGTGAGTGTCACACCGATACGCATGTCCATCGAATGTTATGCATCTATTCGTGTCGTAGTACGGATTAACGATTGTTACAGTGGCGAGGCATTATCTTTCATCTTTGACTCGAGTCAATGCCCTTCGATTTAAACAGTATCCGCTTTGGAATAGACTCACATTTTGACAATGATACGTTTTCGTTTTCCGTTTGATTGTGACAGCCAATTCGTAGCAATTTTCTGAAAATTGTTTGTACCGATATCGAATCGGTATATTATATTTTTATAGCAAATAATGCATCACAAATAATGCTTAATTATATTTTTTAATTCTTACTTTATTTCGGAATTTACCACTTGGTAAATTTTCATATTTATCATATTTTTATTAAAAATTATCATATTTCTTTTATTATTTTCTGTATTTATGTCAGATAGCTACTTTTCAAATTTATATAATTGTATCGCATTTATTATTATGATTTTGTTTTTTTCATAAAACAAATAATTGGGATATGTTGTTTGCTCAATAGTGTGGTGAAAGAAGAAATTGTAGATGATGATGCCCATCTTCCCTGTTTTAATGGACGAGTTGTTTCCTGGGTAAGATTCTTAAATAAATTCTACAATTAGTAAAATTTATTTATTTGTGATAAGCATGGATCTATTTTATAGCAAAAAATAATTTATTTTTAACATATGTTGAAATACAGAAATATTTCAGTTCTGAATACTAATTTCTTAAGTTATCAATAAAAGACTATTAATATTTATCTTGTGTGGTTATTTCTGTGTCAACAAAACATAAAAAAAATTTTTAGTTAAAGAGCATGTAAATTTATTTATATTTAGTTCACTGTAGAACTGGAGAAGCATTTATAGAATTATAGCAATAAGGAACTTTCTATTCCATAAAAATTTCCCATAAAATATGAATAAAAATTCAATGGAGCATAGAAAATTTTTAATGAAAAGAATGTCAATCTATTTATTGGTAGCTGGTGTCTGCCGAAGGCAGCAATGTATCGGATGGTGCATCACAGTGCACAGATTCAGTGGCACATAGTGAGGCAAAACATGATCGTGTTGATCATGTGACACCTGGTCACACAAATCGTGGCCCACCCCCATTGTCACATGATGATACTCTAACTGAAACAGAAAGTATTACAAGTAGTCGACAAGGGCATCATTTGCACAAAAGTTCAAGACACCATTCAGATAAATATGAGAAATACAATAAATACAATGGTATGCTATTAGTTCTGTGTGAATCATTCTTTAAATTCTAATTGCTCTAAGTATTACCTTTGTTAGAAATGCCAAAGATTCACACATTATCATTATTTTCTATAAATTCAGGACTTCGTATAAATGGTCATTCGAAACACAGATCGGGCCATGGTTATGAGACTGCTTCTATTTTAAGTTCAGATTTAGAGACAACAACATTTTTAGAATCAGATGATGATGCTAGTAGCCGTATAACATCAACTACAGGCAGACATACCAATATGAGTAGTACAGTTGACAGAGCAACTTTAGGTAAATATATCTTATAAGAAAAGGAAATAAAATAAATCTAAGATTTAGACTAGGAATTGAATTTTATGTATTTGGATGTTAGAGCGGCGTAGACCACAGAGGAGGAGGCGTCATAGATTGCCACCTATGTCTAGAACATCATCCTTTAGCAGTATCACAGACAGTACAATGTCTTTGAACATCATAACAGTTTCATTGAATATGGATACTGTTAATTTCCTTGGGATTAGCATTGTTGGTCAAAGTAACAAAGGTGGAGATGGTGGAATCTATGTTGGTTCAATAATGAAAGGGTATGTGTTAAACTGCAGTGAATTTTAAATTATATTGTACATAGAGCTCTGTACAATGAATTGTTAGAACAGAGTATTCAGCAAAATAAAATCAATATATTTATAACAGCAGCTCTTTCATTTGATTAATTTTAAATGTACAGGGGAGCAGTTGCTTTAGATGGCAGAATAGAACCTGGTGACATGATTCTTCAAGTAAATGACATTAATTTTGAAAATATGTCTAATGACGAGGCAGTTAAAGTACTACGTGAAGTAGTTCAGAAACCAGGGTATGTTTGTTTAATATAGCAATGTATTAAAATTTCAATAAACGAATTACAAGATTATAACATGATTATAAATGTAATTTTTAGACCAATCAAATTAGTTGTTGCAAAGTGCTGGGATCCAAATCCAAAAGGTTATTTCACAATACCACGTACAGAACCTGTACGGCCTATAGATCCCGGTGCTTGGGTGGCACATACAGCTGCTATAAGGGGTGAAGGTTTTCCTCCACGCCCGCCAAGCGCCACGACAATAACTTCAACATCGAGCAGTCTTGCAAGCACACTGCCAGATACAGAACGTGAGTTAAATAAATATTAGATTTAAATCGATTTAAAGAGACGGATGTTTCGTAAAAAATACATTTTGATTAGGACCATTGGAAGAACTTCATCTTACGGTGAATACCGATATGCCAACAGTAGTACGAGCGATGGCTCGGCCTGACTCAGGGTTGGAAATTCGTGATCGTATGTGGCTTAAAATAGTAATACCAAGTGCATTTATTGGAGCAGATGTTGTGGATTGGCTTAATACTCACGTAGAAGGATTTATTGATCGACGCGATGCAAGAAAATACGCATCTCTTATGCTAAAGGCTGGATTTATTAGGCATACAGTGAACAAGATAACATTTTCTGAACAATGTTATTATATATTCGGTGACCTGTGTTCATCTATGAGTAGCATGAAACTAGATTGCGATACAGTTGGACCATTACCTCCGCCGAATGCCTGGGACATGCCTTATTCAGGGACATATGCACCTCATTCTGCAACTGGTTACAGTCCAATGCCATTTAACTTCACTAACGAACCAACTGTATATGGTTATCACCGAGAAGAAAGTGTTCATAGCGGTTCAGGTGAGGATCGCATTTTATATCGCGATTAGCGTAATGTTTATTCAGTATGTATTTCAAAGTATTATATTTTATCAGGCGGCAGTAGCGCAGGTAGTGAACATATTTGCAAAGAACCTATTCACGATTTGAAATCCTGTTCTTCAGCATCTGAATCTGAATTGCATATTCCATCAGTGCCAACTATGCCAAGTAAAAATTCTGGCAATGGAAATGGTTCGAATGGAAAGAGGTCTAACGGCAGTCGCAGTCGTTCCAGTGGTTCTGAACAATCTGTGCAGACAGGAACTGGTTCAGGAAATCAGCAGAACCAACAAGACTTATCTGGTAGTAGACAGTCATTTCGCATTGCGATGGGAAATCCTTGTGAATTCTTTGTTGATGTTATGTAGATGCCGGTGTTGTAAATAGATGAGTTATAAATTTAGAGAAAAGAGCAACATATAATTGAATATTTCCGAATGAATACTTTGACGCATTTATCTAACAGATTAAATAAGATCTTATAAATTGGCGTTAGGTGTATTCTCTTTATCCTTTTAACATTAGTAGAAATCATATAAATAGATAACGTATATTTACAGTGAATCTTATACGGTATTTCAAAGTATTTATTCGTTACCCTATTCAATTTATTTCCAGGTTTATATAATTCGTATTTGATGTTTTAACGATTTGTTCATACGTGTCGTTTCAACTTTGCATTCCACTTTATATTATATACTTGACAGTAATAATATTTTTGGAAGTTCGTCTCTATTAAATGTATTTTAAAATATTAAAATATTTGCATGTAATATGTAAATGTACATACTAATGTGGTTCAAAGAAGTTGCATCAGAATGTAAGATTTAAATTCAACAAAGAGTAAAACAGGTATTTTTTATGCCATAATAATAATAAAATTTCAAATCATTTTTAGAATATTGATTTTATTAGCTATAGTAGCTGTTGATTATAATTCATTTACTATTCCTTTTATTTTCATTATTTGATTAGTATGAATTTGAAAATTTACATATATACTAAAGTATATATACGAGATAAAACTAAAATTGTATTATTATTATTAAGCTTTGCTGAAAGAAAAAAACAAGTACATTTTCAATGTTGTGCATGAAATATGCAACTGTTGTGTTGAAGTTTAGCATACATATAGCAATAACGAGCCTAGTACAACTATTATGTACGAGAAACTCAGTATTTAATATCGATAATTCATTATTATTATTATACATACACTATACTGCACGCTTTACTATAAATATATTACGGTGTATTTGTTGATGTAAAGCACGATCGCACATGAAGTAGAGCACAAGCATGGTCATGTAAATAACACGGTTTATGTCGATAAATATACGTAATGAACATTGCAATAATTCGCTACGTAATGCATGTAAATTATAATTATTTTATAAAAAAAAAGGTACGTATTTTTTTATTAATATTTTTCCATTGCTTGCGTTCTAGGATTGTCTACGACAATGGGGCAGCTATTTCTTTAAAATCGAGAGGATATTATTTCGAAATGTTAAAAGGTTCACTAATTATTGCTTTGCAAACACATTCTTTAAGACTAATCCGCTTTAAATAAAAAGAAGGAGGAAAAACGGAAAAGTATCTATATGCATGTACAAAGAAAATATGCAATACAATTGTTATTGTATATTGGGCAATTATTGGTGAATCATTTAAATTGAGATTGTCCATGCGTAAAGGACAAATTTTCATTGTATTCCTATTGATTCCAGTTATTTGGTGATGAACAAAAAGAAATTGTTTAAAATTATGTTGTGTGGTATTGCATCACAAAGTTCGACAATATGTAAATAGATCGAATTATGCTCATATTAAATGTGCCATCTTATCAGTGTTAGAAAGTACTGAAAAAGGAACTGCGACATATAATTTATATATACAAGCTTCCCAGGTGTATGCATTTCTTTACTGTTTATGTTCATTGATGTCATCTTATCTAATGAATTATTACGAATTCTTACGAATTATCTTCTGCATCTCACACGCACACACACACACACACACACACACAAGCTTATTTAATTTCAACAAACGTTCATTACATTTAATTGCGTCTTGCCGTTGCGTTATTATGATATAAATTTTTATTTAGCATATCACGTTGTATTTAAATAACGTTCTTTTTATAAAATGCCGCTAGAAAATACTTGCATTCGATGCACATAAATGCATTGGCGTCGTAACACTATAAGAGTAATTTCAAATATGGTGTGATGTTTCTTCCTACCAAACATTTCACGTTAAAATGAAAAAAAAAAAAAAAATTAGTAGCGATTTTTACGTTTCTTTTTCTATCGATTTTACTACTTTTTATATTTACACGAACTATTTACATTGCTTCCTTAATATTTATAAAACGTATATCATAGAAAATACTACCTACGTCTTTTTATATAACATGCAACCATGTTTGAAAATTTCGTTGTCTAATCGTGCAATTTTCCAAAATAACGACTGAAACCTCATTTTATTTCCCCCTTTTCTTCGGCATCTTATAATTATCGATAAATAGGCACTTTTTTATACTGTCCCCTGTAGAGAATAATATAACGGTATTATAAGAAATTTTTTACCGATTTGATAAGCACATAATGCATAGATCGTATAGGAAAGATTTTGTTGGAAAATTGCGCACTGGCATTTAATCGTTAATTTCAATGGAAATGTTTTCATTTCGCTGCAAATGATTATGTAATTCGATATTTAAGAAGGTAGTTTACACGAACTGGTTTATCGATATCATTATGGTACCAATCATATATTATTCTGTAAAATATATACATATTTTATGTTGCAGACAGGTTGTACAGTATGTTTGAGAAAGGCAAAATGTGTATTTACAATGTATTGTTTCAAATTAATATTTACCATATTAATATTTACAAACCACGATCCATTTATTATTTGAATAAAAAATGACATCGAGGATGAAAAAGAGTGAAAATACAAATTTTGCGACTCACAGACATACTCCGAACTTGGTTTATTTTATTTTCTATTTATTGCGCCGCTCTAAAAGGACGTGCTGCTTTCTGTCTAACAAACGACTCAATTCCCCTTTGCAACTTACGTTGTGCGCATGTGGATTACATCATGTCAAAGACGTAATCGAGTCATTTTTGTGCCTTGTGCTGCGCTGACGATTGATGCAGAGCGGCGTATGCACGAGGAAACTCGTACACTGACTAGCGGTTTGGACAACAATAGCAGAGACAATATCTGTGAGTGTATTTTATTTTGTCACGTCGAGGGACTCACGTTGATTCCTTTCTTTCCGTATATCTCTGTCTTTTCGAATTTCAAGCATTAGTAAGTAACCCGTATCTGAAAGTAATTTTTCGTTTATTTAACTTTTATCATTATGTTTGTTTTCTCTTGCTTCGTTCTGTTCCGTTTCGTTTCGTTTCATTTCGTTTCGTTTCGTTTCGTTTCGTTTGTTTTCCCTTAAAAAATTTCCTTTATTTTAAATTCCGTTACAGAAACTATTTGTCTACTGTTTTACGATAAAACTTAACACGATAACCGTGCATCTTCGATCTTGTCTTGATCATTCTTGCACTTCAATTGCTTGTTTGAATATATTTAGCATCGTACGAGCATTTGTAATAAAAATCTACGAATGCGTTTATCACGAGCTATTTAGTAGTGGAACACTTGTTACGTGTGTATTGTCGATAGTTTGCAGTTACTCTTGCATATAAATGATACATTCAAGGAAGATACTAATATCTTGTACCAGCATACATCGTACATTCCCTTTATTTCGATCGTTTTTTCGTTACATCGTCGTCTAAGTAGTCCCAAATACGCCTATAGTATGTCCTTTTAGTGCAGCTAAATGATGGCCACCCTTGAAACTTATAACATAAGACACACATTTCTATTTTACAGATGAAGAAGACATTTTGGAGTACCAGTTTCTGCACAAGTGAAGATATTTGTTAATGCAATACGTATACGTAATGGTGGTACTATAGGAGTTGAAAAAAGGAAATTAAGGTATATTTCCACTTGACCTTGAATTGGGTGGACGGAAGTAGCAAACATGAGACATATATATATTTATACATATATATATATATATATATATATAACAGACGAATTTTGATTAAGCGTCATAGAAAATAAAGAATCTAAACTATATATAATTTGTAATGGCTATACATAAAAGAAGGAAATAGGATTAAGGCCATCAAATTTCCATGTGGTATTTAATATCATTCGAAAACGTGATCTATATAGGTTTCGGCAGGAAAACAAGAAATGATGGCGAAAAAGCGTGCTTTTTTAACGCAGGGTGTATGTAGATTGAGAAAAAAGAATTCTCGTTAATTCCATATATGTGTTTTATCGATACTTCTTGTTCTACCTTTGTTTTTTTATTTTAAAATAATCGCGATAATTATGTATCATTTTCGATTGTATATATTTTCACACAGTTTGTCAGTTTAAACAATAATGGATATTTTCAGTTGGGCTTAAAGTTTTTCATTGTTGATCTTAAAAGTTTTTGAAAGTAAAAAAATTCTTTTTTTTCAACTGTTTCATTTGTTACTTTTTTCAAATATTAATTATCATGTTATAATATGGCTGTATTTTTAATTATACGGGTATATGAACATCAAATTTACGAAATGCAAAATGGAAACTAAGATTTTGGTACTGAGGATGGAACTGAGGTAAAGGAGCAAAAAGTGTCAGTATAATACGAGATGATATTCGCAAAATTCCTGATTTATTAGTACAACTTATGACTGCAAATATGTCTGTAATGAAGTGTTAATTCATGCTATGAAAATTAATTAGTATGAAGCATATTATACAATTGTTGTAAGTATTATCGTTTCACCTGAATTTTACGCTTAAATGAAAAAGAAAAATTGAAACTTTTGTAACTATAAATAACACAGAACACTTTTTATCGATCTTTATATGAAAATATTCTATTGGAGTTTTCGCGTTAATTCAATCAAGCAGCTATAGAATATTTAAAACGTAAGTGATAATAATTTCACCATTATTCTTCTAGTTTAAACAAACACCATGCGTCGTTGAATTTTCTTTATACTAAATAACTGAGAACTCGATGTATGTACGATTTTATTTTTCCATACTACTTTAACCGATTACTCGTTAAGGGAAGGCAATACGTAAATAAATTGTAAAGATAGGATTATAATAATTGGTGAAACACTTTCTCCCCCGATTCTGTGTGTAAGTTTATACGAGTAAGTGTGATGATACTGCATTGTCATGTGCATGCACGAGTCTCCTCCCTCACTATTAGAATTACGAATAAAAATGGAAAAAGGAAGAATGGAAAAATATGAAGTAAACCTCGACGAGTCAATATGAATCGAATGAAAGTTTACTCATTGAGACGCATTCGAACGCTATTCCGACTGAAGTATTTTAACGTCATTTAGAGTACCATAGTACAAGGCGACAAGATAGTCAATCGATATCGCATTTACAGACAGATAGTTCATTCCTTGTATTTTTTATCCCTTTGCGAGACAAATGTTTGCGGACTTTTTTATCAAGGCTACGACCGCGTACACGGTGTCGTCGATACTCTATTTGCGATGTTCAACGATTTTTACACTATTTATTATATATTATGCGAGACTAAGAGATTTGTAAAAAGAAGAAAAGAAAGAGAAAACGCGAAGCTGAAGAAAAGAAAGAGTAAGAAAGAAAATGGCGCATTCGTTAGACCGATAAAATAAACGACTTCTTCAATGTGTGTGTTTCGTGGAAACATTGCGAGATGATATGACAGATTATATATGTCGAGACGATCTTCTCTACCGCCTTTTTTCTGTCGCGAAACTGACTGCGAAAAAAAAAGGAAACCAAAATGTAATGCGAACAAGTTTATATCCATAGTATACACGATTACGTGGATGTAACGAATGATCACAATGGCTCAGATTATTCCGCAAGATCAGGTAAAGATCTACAGGAAGCGTAAGCTAAAATAGAACGACGAAAGAATTCAATACATGTAGTAGTGTGTGGATATACAGGGAAATAGATTGTAAAGATTTTTATGACTGTCTGAAATTATTATTGTCTTTGGTATTTGTCTTACAATTTCATTCTTAACACATCTCTAAACAGCGCAGCTGTTTGAAACATCTATAAGATACTTCCCTTGTGCGATATACACTTGGATCATCAAGTCGTAGTATCACGCGGGAGCGATAATATTCCCTTATTTATCGTTACACAACCTATTTTGTTAGTACAGCTCGTATCCATGATCGATTACGTTGCATGTCCCTAAATCGTTAAACGAGAACTTACAATTACTCCGGTTCATCGTTTCCTTCATCCTATTCTTGATTTCCTAGTAATTTCAGCATAAATTGTGTATACTCTACGGCATCAGCTATCATCGAAAGCATGGAACTATAGTTTCGTTAAAATCTTAACGCGAATCTGGCAATAGTCTCTGGAACGTAAAGACTAATTTCAACGATTACACCTACACAGTCTAGACTTCGTTTGCTTCACACAATCGAGCAACGAACAATCTTCTTCTTTTTTTCTTGATCACGTAGCTCTGATTAATTTATTCGATCAACGATCGATGCGATCATGAGTTTGATAGAAACGGATAAGCACACCATTGGTCACCAAACGGAGCATTTGTTAACTGGATTCATGGGTGCACCCAGCGGACAGTAAAATACTTCTGCGAAGTCCTCCGAATTCGATAAGGTGCCGATTACGCGAAATTTGCCAGGTGAATGGACGGCGGTCTTCAACTTATTCCTGGTAGCTTCCGGTCTCATCGAGCCGCACCACACTTGCGCGAAGTTCAGGAAGAACAATTGCTTTCCAGTCGCGTTTAAACCTGGCAGAGTTTCGTCAGCGTCGCCGTTTGCGCGTAACCATCTTTCGTAAGCCTAAATAAAGACAAAACGGTTTAAGGAATTGTCATATAAAAATCATGATAGTTATTAATTATAATTGTTGAAACTTTTGAGAAATTTGTTGATCAATGATTGACGGAAAAGAAAGAATTTTTAAAATGTTAAAAGTTTGTCCACTTGTTAAAAGAATGGAATATAAAAATCAGACGACCGTGACAGGGTTAAATGATATTAAAGAACTGAAGAAAAGCTCAGGAACAAGTCGTTAAAAAAACCAACAGAAGAAATTGCTTACTCGAAAAGCTTGTTTAATACCGCCGTTGTCCGCGATATTCTCGCCCTGGGTATTCATTCCATCAATCTGCATTCCAACTTCGCTCACAGTATAGTGACTGTACTGGTCTGAAACGTTTAACCGTTTTCGAGTTAGCGAGCAAAAGTTGGAAGGAAAGTTTAAGAGAATCGATGTTTCGTCGATTACCGATAAGGCATTGAGCTCGTTCGTGAAAGCCATAAATAGCCCCGTCTTTCCACCATCTATGTAGATTACCATCCTTATCGAATAATCGACCTTTATCGTCGAAGCCGTGGGTGATCTCATGGCCGATCACAACGCCGATCCCACCGTAATTTAAACTCCGTGGAAAGTATCTGTGATAAAAGGGCGGCTGTAGTATTCCAGCTGGAAACACTGAGAGTGGAAAGTAATTCAATAATTAGTCGATATTCTTTTTTATCTTATGCTAAGAAAAGAAAAATCGTAGTATAAAATTGTGGAAAAGTTTGTAGACCTTCCCTTTTCTTTTGTTCGCGCAATATAAAAAGAATTATACTGACTTATCCTATTTTTGCTGCGACTATAGTAAGCATTGACCACTGCAGGTGCAGTGTTCCACAGGGTCTTATTAACAGGGCTGCCAAGTCGATCCTGTTCTACCCTGGTCAAATGTTGCAATATGTTCAACGTGTTCTCGAAGTACTTATCTGGACGGATCACGACCTGAAAGTTCACCAGAAATTAATTTAAGCAACGAATGTGTCCATTGTGTTCAATCGAATCTCAAAAATAGCCAGCTCCGTGATTCTTACATCTTTGTAACGTTCGTTCAACAATTCAGACTGTAGAATGAAATCAGGATAGCCAATCCTCAACAGCATTGCGTTTACCTTCTCGGTGGCCAGTTCTTTTGTTTCGTCGTCGATCCAGGTAGTTTGATTTAAGAGCTCTCTGAAGGACCGTTGTATATCACGAGTCATGGCCAATGTCTGCAGAAACAGGTATAAGAATAACGAGAATTCGAAAACACATTTTCACTTATCCGATTCTTTATTAAAATAACTATAAGACTGATGAAACCCATCAGAAATAATAGAATATTTCAAAGCGCAATATAAAAGTGGTATAAATTTACAAAATTAGCGAATGTTCATTAATGAAAATAGGAAGAATTCTTACATCGTTTTTGCTTTTTTCGTCGAAATATTTTTTCACGAACATGGAGCCCACAGCCATGCCCATGTTAGAGTTCACTTGTGCCACACAATTTTTCCATCTGGACGGTGCTTGTTCCCTTCCAAAAAGAATGTAATAAAATTTTTGCTTAGCCTCTTGAAATCGATCGTCCAGGTTGTTTACTCTGTGCCTGACGAACCGCCATAGAAGATAATTCGCGATAGTCCTGCAAAGAAAAGTTACTCAAAAATAAGAAATTTCAAAGTTTCCAAACTTCTCAAACATTTCCTCAAAAATTAAATTTATGAAACAGTGTCTACTTTTTACTATTGTATTTCACACGAAAGATTGTACCGTGGACTAGTTTTCGAGAGCAAATTCACCAAATCTTGAATATACTGTAACGCATAGACAACAACCGGCTCGGAAACATTCGTTGGTCGTGCCAGAACGATCGTTAAATATCGATGCCAATTAATTTGTGGCACCAGTGTCCTTAATTCTCCGATGCTCATTCTTTGATATAACTCTGAAACGTTTCTTCGCTCGTCGGGGGAAGACGTGATCTGTGAAACCCGAAATTAATCGTTCAGTAGCGGACATAATTGAAATAAGTCAGAAAATTATAGAAATTACAATTGGCTTACCTTGGCGAGCTTAGTTTCGAATTCTATCAATTCGTCAGCGTCTATAGTAGCGTTTTGCAAAGATGCGCCCAGGAGAGTGGAAATTTTTATTAAATAATTCTTGTAAGCTTTTAAGTAAATGGTATTCGATGGCTGGAGAAAGTAGTCTCTTGTAGGTAGACCCAATGATGTCTGATCGAACTGCAATTAAACTTTTCTTAAATTTGATATTTTTGCTTCTCCATTATGTGGAGGTCAGAGAGAAGTATTTTTTAATAACATTTACTACGAAAATAGTTTTCGCAAGGAACCGTGCAAAATTATTAAAAGATTGGATATACAATATTATATTAATTTCATGAAACATTCGGTGAGCCACAAAATGAAGTAAAATTTTTATCTCGAAGTTGTCGAAAAATTCCGAGTTTCTACCTGTATAACGTACTGGTCGCTGTTTTTAATGTCTGGCGCCACCCATTCCGAAATGAGGATGTCATTATTATAAAGCCTCAATTGTGCAACCAAGAGGAGCCAGTCAAACTTTTCCGGATCCCAATTTGGTCTCAATATGGGCCATCCACCAAGCTCATCTAGAAGCTGTATAAGCGGCCGTTCCATGCGTTGCTCCAAGATCTCTAGCCACATGTATCGTGTTAAAATTGGCAACCACTTATAGAAATCTCTGAAGAAACCCAATCGAAAAACAATTTACCGTAGTTCATACAACTGCGATACAAATATTTAGCCTTGAGCGTTGCGTCATCCGTGTACAATTGCAATCCTTTCGGTATAGGATCTTCGAGAAGCTCTTTCAACACAGAGTCCAACGATTCTCTGATCATTTCGAAGGTATCGTAGGCAGCTTTGTCTTTAGGGATAGGATTATGTTTCGCCCAATTGCCACAGGCAAACTGATAAAAGTCCTCGCAAGGATCAGCGCTCCTGTCCATGTACTTCAGCATGATTTTTGCTGCGGCGAATATCTGTTTCTTAAAAAGCGTATGAGCAGCAATTATGCAGAGTAATTAGAGAGACTACGTCACAAGTGTACCTTGAGCTTCTCTGATGGCCCACGCGTTTCCCTCGCCTTTCCAAAACGCGTGAAAATCCGTGCCAGTGTAGTCGTCGTTTTGGTCGTCGACGATTGGCAGACTGGTGTCCGAATCGTCGACGGAAATCGAGTGTCTACCACCTTGTTCACCCTCGTCTGATTCGTCCTGAGAACGCTCTTCGATATTGTCATACGTGAAGAACTTGGAGCGCAGTTCTTCGTTCTTACGCGCGTCGTGCGTATGCTCGCCGTACCTGAAGAAGATAATTTCTGGAGAGAGCTGATTGCGGGTGTTATAAGTTCGAAGGCGTATCACCGGTGAAATTTTTGATATAGCAGAACTCTATTTATTTGATTTATTTGAACGAAATTTTAATTTGTGTCCGATAGAATGAAGTTTTGCTGATCGAATTCATTTATTTGAACGTAAATTTTTATTATAGACGAAAAATCACAAGATGCTCATAGAGAGGATCGCTAGATACGAGCTTCGATCATATAAAATATTTGTTCTCCGATAGGTTCGTGTAAACGAAATTCAACTATAATTTAAGTAGAAATATTAAATGGAATTTGATTAATAGACTGCGGATATTTATGTAAATCTATATTTTTACGAATATAATTACAGTAGTGGAGCTTCATCTACTAAACATATATTGCTATAATGAACATTGTACTTTAGATGTTATATATATTTGCATATTCTGCGAATCTTTGCGTCTTTAAATTACTCATTAATGCATAAATATTCCGCAGTCTATCGAGTAGTATTTGGATAATTACTCTCGATAGTCGTTGCTTTGTATTTCAGAATTTTCCTTGACCTCGTCGGCGTCCACCTCGGTGTAATAATCGTCCAGGAAGTTGTAAATGTCTTCGTCGGAATTTTGATCGTCTGCTTTCTCAACGTTGTAGTCTATCGGTTGATCCTGTATCGAATATTCGTACAAAAATGATATTTTTACTGTGCTTTTTAAAATAGAAGAATTGAGTAGTTGGAAGGTGAATCGATATCTGTGTATGTAGCGTAAGTATCGTGTCTTTATATCTCAGAGCTGTTTCGGCCATGAAGTAAAAGACATGTCGAATTTAATTGACCTTGTGCGAAACGAGATGATTGGCAGTGAGACGATCGATATTTATACTGTTCACCAGTAACGCTAATTTAATGTTGATTAACTCTAATTAACGTCGCTGCGCACGACACGTTATCCAAAATGGCTCGCCTTCTTCTCGAATATTGTCGCTTAACCTATTATCGAAGACACCTTTGTTAACTCTTTAAAAGGCTGTCAAAAATTTCATAATTCGGTAGACTGATACAACACACAGATACAATCGCATGATTATTAATTCTCATTAGCAACCTCCACTTTACTCTACTGCGTTATTTTGCAATGGAACGTCAACCCTCTGCAATCTTCTTTCACTTCGCATACGTCTACATCGTTACAAAAATCTTCGACTATAAAAGAATTACGCTTGCAAGATTGCAAAGGATTGAACAGCGCGAATCCGCTCGCCTAGAACAAGCGAAAGAATGCGAAAGAAAATCATCGTTATTTCTTGAAGAGACTCGGATCATTGCTCACAAGTGTCTAACGTCTCGCGATTCTCGATATCGATATCAGATCTGGACAGGTCGTTGGCCGTTTACCAATCTGCTTATCCTCGTATCGCGTCGATTCGAATATAAAATTCCGAAGAACGCAACGTTCTTTCTTCGGGACTATTTGTCGTCAATCGATCGATATTATACTGCACGTTCATAGCTGATGATCGTAGATCGGCAAAGGCGAACGGATGTTGTATATTTTTTGTTTTTACGTGTGTTTTTTCAAAGAAGATGGAAAATAACAAAGAAGAAATAAATAAGACGAGGAAGAAAAGTGGTATTGGTTAGAATCGGTTTGAATTTGATTTGCTTTGGATAAAGTACCGCGTCTAGGTCTCTCTTGTGTCGTTGTAGCTGCCTTGACGAAAGTAGAGTCTCCACTGGCACGTAGCTAGTTTTCATTCCAGGTGCTAGGATTCTGTCTTCTTCCTCTTCTTCACCGGTCCGCTCTGTCTCGCTACGGCTGGTCGCTGCTAACAGTTTCTATAAATAATATACTTCTCCTTTCTTCTATGTCGCTTTATATTTATATTTGAAACTTTTATAACATTTCTAAAAAAAGATCCTTTTTCTTTCTATTAGATATAATTTCCATCATGGAGATTATACAATTTTGAAGTAAAAGTCGAATCATCTCCCTGCCCGTGACCTATATTCAACGTCGTCTCCTGTGACGAGAGTTCATTACCAATATACCTATGTAATCTTAGAACGGATTACATGTGCAACATGGTAGGACAGGAAAACGATTAAACTCGAATATTCTTCCTGCGAGAACAGCCTTGGGACAACTTACTCTAACGACTTGTAAGAAGCCTCAAGAACAATTTCAACTACACCGACCCCCCATCGCAAGATCCGCTTGAATTATTTTCTTCTGACAACAATCGATAAATCACGCCACGCATCTCGCACTCTATTTCGCTATTCAGATGTACACGAGTAGCCAACAGACCGGACGTCGTTAATATCGAGTGCATTTTACGAGCGCGTCGTTATGTGTACCGTGACAATAGACTTACGCGGAAAACTCTCCTCGGTCCTCTCGTCCTGCCTTCTTGTCTGGACCAAATACGTACGATGATAAGGAGCCTTGCCGATCACCTGCGACCGCGACAGAGCGATGAAAATTATAGTGATCGGCAGTAACACGGCTGGAATCAAGAGCATCAGTTTCACTCGGAAGCGCCAAGTGTCGTTTCCGCCCATGCACCACCTGTAGTTTCAAATATCGTGTTGCCCAATTGCCGATCCTAACTAATCGATCGATACTTTTGATAGTCATTAGCTAATTTTGGACATCTTACGAACTTTAGTCGACCAGTCTCCTTGTTAATGGCTAACCGACAAGAAGGACAAGGGCCACCGCTGAAGAAGTCGTCGTCGTTATACTGATCCAAACTACTCGCGCTCCTCATCTTGTCTGAAAGCAAGTCGACCCCTTCTTCTCAGTCCAGTTGATCTACCTATTCTACTTCATCGTACCACATTGCGCAGTCATAAATCGCATTCGCGTATCGCGCGTTCCACCGCGCAAGATCGAATCTTTGCCCTTAACTCACTGTACCCCTAGTTTCCCTGCGATTTTACATTTCTTTTATCTTATACTTTATACTTTGCCAAGTCGAAGGACACCGGAATCGACATCTGTTTCGGGACACTCGCGTTTTAGTTAAGGTAAAAAGGTGATCGAGAAGAAACTTTCAAACAAATTTTCGATCGAAACGGAGATCGAAACTGTTTTCAGGATGGTGGCACCGTGCGTCCGTGAAGGAGAGGACCGACTGAAGCTGGTGCGAAGCTTCGATCTCGACACGAATGTTAATGTAACGTTGCGCGTACGATCAAATTAGTCTTAGCGACATTCGTACGGGAGTAATTTCCATATGTAACGTCGGCGGTCAACGCCAATAGCGAGGGCAACAACAATCGAGGCGGAGCTCTGTACGTGCACGCACACCGCGAGAGGCATTTTACGCGCTCCTTACGTCCAGTTACTCGTCAATCGACCCTAATAACTTGCAGTTATCGTTCAATAACGCGTCGCGCTGTTTTACATTCTACACGTGACCTGGCCGTTATTAAGTTTTTTCTCATCGCCAACACTGATTGCCATTTTAAGATGAACGTAGGAACTTCAAAAGACGAATGGGACAATCGGTGGTTCCGATTTTTCTTCCGTTACGCATCGCGTCAATTGTCACTACCATATAAAACGCGTTTTCAAGTCCTTGTCCGTGAAGATACCAGAGATATCACCATTTGTTCAAATACGGTGAAATTGCAGGTGGACGACATTGAGTCGTCATGGGATAAAAAGCAAAATTTTGATGGAAATATTACAAGTTGATCGACTACTACGTTGTAAAATTTTCGTTACTTTTTGTTACTTTGTCCTTCTCTTTCTTACTCAATTTTAATTTTGTCCGTGACGAGTAAAACGTTCGAAGTATTACAGAGGTGACCACGATTTATATTGATCATTTCGTAAAATTTAAACTATAAATTTTTCTTGCTACAATTTACAAATTAACTCACTATAAATTTGTGATTTTCTTCTATTAATACAGTCTTCATGGTTAGATAAGAAATTCCAATATACTATGTTGCAGCCATAAATTTCATTTTCTTCGGCGGTCATTATCGTGGTTGCTTCCCAAATTTGATGAACGTACGAAGCTTAAAACAGATGATACGATTGATAAAGTCTGTAGTTGAATCACTAGAATGATATTATTTCATCATTTTTTCGATAACGAGACGGATTAACCAAAGATTCCGAGTAGAAGTGGGAAAAACATTCTTTTATTTCTAATTTCAGCTTGCTTCTTTCAACCAATCTTTCTTTGTTTGGTGACTGTACAGAAAATGATTTCGTTGTACTTATATTAGTGAATTTAGCAAAGATAAGAATCGAGATCGATCAATTATCGAGTCTTATCGATCAATATAAAGGAGAAAAAAATCTTTAAAGAGATTTTGTACGATGTTTATTTTATATTCAATCAATGAAAACTATATTAAAATGTCCAAATATAATTTCCTTTTTTTGTTAATAAATTACTATGTACAATACTACATGCTCGCGTCCGCGATCTGTTTTTGTATCTCGTTGTTTCCTCGATAATGATCCATTTTTACTTCTTGGTTTAAGTTATAGTACGATGGACCGCAATATGAGATTACAGCGCTACCTAGACACTCTTCTCCATTATATAAGGTGATAAACTGAAATAAATACGATAAATGTTAAATATTATGGAACACTATTATACGATAATTCAAAAAGGGTCATGTATAAGAAGCTCTACCTGTCCCTCTGTAAGTGCTCTTAATGGTTGACTAAGCTGTATTATTAACTGATTCTTTAAATTTTTATGAACTGTGCAAGGTACCAAGGGATCTCTATGTTGAAAGCGCAAATCGCAATTTAATAGTCTAGAGAAACTATTAAATCCTGGCTCTGATGATATCCAGTACGGAGTTTCTGTTGTTATAAGTTCTGAATATAGCGCTGAATTGTGTGTCCCTTTTACCTATTAATATTAATATATACATCAACATCCAATCTAAGTAAAAAATATAATTAACATAACATTTTTTCTACATACTACAATGATGTTATTTGTGTTAATATCTTTCTTATACACATAGTATGCAGCTGGTGAACCACTAATTTTTATATTTTGCCCTATGGTCCAATGATGAAAGCCCATATGCTTTCCCACTACCCGACCATCATCCAAGTCTACAAAGTCTCCAGGTTTGTCAAATATGTACTATAAATATTATTTAGTTGTCAATACAAAAATGGAATAATAGCATACATTGAACTTATCATGCTGTACCTTGGATATGAAATTTTGAAAATTTCGTTTTCCCACAAAACATATCCCTCTGCTTTCCCTTTTTAGAAAAATTTTATCCAATCCAGCTTTCAGAGCAATTTGTTTAACATCTTTCTTCAAATATTCACCAAGGGGAAACATGGAGTACCTTAATGCTTGTTGAGGTACTTGGCACAAGAAAAATGTTTGATCTTTTCCTGGATCTCGAGCTTGAAATAAGCTGACATCTGGTAAAATAGTCAAACTAATACGATTTGATTATATGATTAAAGCAAACGTTTAAGAATAACGTTAAGAAAATTATATTTACTTGTATCTGGCTTAAAATGTTCAAGGTAAGAACCAAAACTAGTTCTGGCATAATGTCCAGTTGCAATAGCATCAGCCTGAAGTTTATTACGTGCAAAGTTAAAGAAATGATCGAATTTGATGTATTTGTTACACAAAATATCAGGATTTGGTGTATATCCATTCTCATATTGTTCTATTAAATAGCTATAAAAGTTAATAAAGATAAAATATTAATTAAAAAGATGTACAAATATGCATATACATACGAAAAGATATTATTCCAATATTCTTTTACAAAATTAACTTCAACAAGAGGAATATCTAATTTTTTGCACACCCATTGTGCATCTTTATAATCCTCCTCAGTCTGACAAATTCCAGTCTCATCTTTGATGTCCCAATTTTTCATGAATACACCGGTGACATTGAATCCTTTAACAGTGCTAATTTTAATACTTTCATGATAATAAATTATCATCCGATACTAGACATTTTTATTCTCTTGAATTACCTTTATTTTTTAGAAGCAATGCTGATACAGCGCTATCAACCCCACCAGATATACCCACAATTACCTTTTTAAACATTTTCTAAGTGTCTTAAACTTTGTTTTATTATATATTAAACTTTTAGTATCCTAAACATTTTTTTTCTTCTCCTCAGTTTTATATTATTCCATCTTTATTCATATGTACCACTAAGGAACCTATTAAATTGACACATAAAACATTACATTTAAGACATTTTTAAAAGTAATTCCTTTAAATTTACTTAAATAGATATTGAAAATAAATTCATGTGTTAATTTCGCTCAGTACCTGTATTACAACAATACAAATATTTTCGAACCAACAACATGCAGAAAATTATTGAAAAAAAATTTCTAAACAATTACAAAAGAAATATATAAAGAATATGATAAGAAACAGCTTTTAAACATAGAACTATGCTCATTCGGTTTAACGTGTTAAGAACACGTTGTAAGATCAAGATTGTACATTTAAAATAACTCAATGTTCGAATTTATCCTAACTCGAATATTCATTTAACATTAATCACATGTGTATCGATTACTACGTCTACACGGCCATGATAGTACATTATTCGGCAAAGAATTTGGAAATTTACAAATAATAAAGGTTAAAGAAGTACCGAATCAATCACGTGGTACATGTATACGTATCGAACAGATTGTGTTTTGCGTGTGCAACGAATGAGCGGCTGTGCTCAGCGTCTAACGCGTTTAAACAATATCGAATAATTCGACGAAGAGATAATCAACTAGACTGAATTTGTAATAAAACACAGAACGTGATTTTTCCACGTGCACATTGTGTATATTGGAGGAATATCGTTTAGACGCTTCCTGTGTGATTAGCAGGTTTCGAGGCTCGCGCGTAGGTCGATGCCCGAAAATCGTCGGCCAATCGACGCACGGCTCTCTCGTCGGGAACCAGTCAAGCACGTTGACAGATATGCAACGGCTGGTCGCAGGAGCTTGCATATTTCGAATGGCATTTTATTGTGTGGATAACAACGTACCGCGTGCTAGTTCAGTCTATTGGATTAGACGAAATTTTCGAGACGATAGACCAGTTTTCGAAGAAATGCGCGATTTCGGTGCAAGTGCAACCTATTTTGCGCAGTTTCCATGACCCAGATTACGATGGGGAGTTCGCTCGCCTTTCGGAACAGCTGTTGGCCGCGCGAAGATGTCGGCCGCGGGGAAACGCTTGGATATTTCGTGGACTGCGCGCGCCTCTTGGCGGCTTCGCCGCCACAATTTTCAGGGCTGTATCTACTCACAACAGATTAGGCACCTAGCGATTCTTCAATTTCATCGGGACGCGACACAACTTTTCTCTCAATAAGCATCTTTTTCGAAACTTTCCTTCGTCATTTCTTCGCGACAGGTGAATCCTGGCGTAATGAAAGTATTTAATAACCGGAAACCAAAGAAATGAATTATTACGATAAACATGTTAAAAATGTAATGTGCATGCAATTTTGTATATATCATCCTATCTGGCTGCTATGTTTTTTTTTACGTAGTATACTATCCGCATAAAATACCTCGTGTTGTTATTCTAGTTTGTAAAAAGTTATGCGAATCCCGTCGATTTTGTGTTAAATCGTCATACGCGGTGTAATTAAAATTCCATATGCTTTAAAAATCAGAATAGTATTCGAACAAACGGAAGTTTGAATGTGCGGAGTTTCTATCGCTGTTAACGTTTCGGTAATTTATTAATGTGACTTACGAGAAGTTGATATCGTGAAGTGCTCGAATGAAACTTTGGCGGTATGTTGTTCGAGAGTATTCGTGTACTCTCTTTTCCAGTGTATTTATATCTATAGATATTAGCTGTTTTGTAAGAAACACGTTGTATCTTAAATATTAATATATTACGCGTAACTCACTCCAGTTATTGCGAGAGTATTGTCATAAAAATAACGTAGATAATGTAAACCGATATAAAAGCTCGAAACAAGAACTGAAATTGGAAGTTATTTAGATTGGCCGAAATTCTATGAAACTTAAACTATCAATAAACGACTAGAAAGTGTAGTTGAAACGATAACCGTAGGAAAATACGATTTCAAGAAATTATACGATTAGTAATTGTCATTGTTAATTACGACTGAGAAAGACTATTATTTCGTAGCGATTACATTCCATGTGATTCTATGCCGATACGTTAAAGTAAATTGCCAGTGCGTTGCAATATCTTTGTCGTGGAAAACAGTGGAGAAAAGTAGTCGAAGAATAATCGATGCACAATTAATGAAAGTTGGAAGAGAAGTCTCGCGAGGCCTGCGAACACGTATGCTTTGCAGGAGGTACCCGAGTGGTTGGTAACAGAGACGCTTAGTGGATGAATACGGTCCTGCGCGATCCCCTCCACCTTCCTCATCCCGCTATACGACCAGTCAGTTCCTTGTTTGCCATACAAAATCCAATAGTTTGCCTTGTACCTCGAGAGAGTGCGAGTATGTCTTTTGCATTTGGGTATTTTTTTAAAAAGTGCGGTAATTCGTCCGTGTACTCGCGAAAATGTGCATTTTACTGAGTTTCTTCACACATACGACAAGATTTCGATGGTTCTGAGAGGGAGATCCGAGAAAGCATAGTGAATTCCTGTCTGAGAGACCAGACCGACCGGCCCGTTCAGGCTTCGTCGATTTTTTGGTCGTGAAAAAACAACGGGGCCGAAGCTTTTGTGCGGAAAGTCAGTTTCGACGGCTGGAAAAAGGACCGATATATCGACAAGAAAATCCAGTGTACTGAAAAGTGCTTATACCCGACACTCGAGGTGACTCCTTTGTAAAAGGAGCACCGCAGGACGAATATTTTTCCACTGGAGCTCTCGGGAAAATGTGTTATGTATTTACGTGGAATATTGCGTAACGTCGAGGGCCGGGAAGTGTTTGGAAACGTGCAACACTGACAAACCTCGCTTCGACGACTTCGCAGCACGGGCTGTACGCGTCCGTGCAGCTGGCTTTACCGGCTCTATTTCGTCTTCTCTGTGTCCCAGCGAAATTCCCCGACCGAGGCTCGATATCGTGGATCGAAATTCTGCCCAACGAAGAAACTCCACCGACGCTCGTCTCTCCTCGTGGAACTGCACAAACTTTCCTACCGATAAAAACTTCGTTTCAATCAACGACCACTTGCTTCACTGGATAACTTCTCTCGAAATTCATTTTGGTGCAAGGACGTTCAACTTCTTTTCAAATGGAAATTGGTATGTATTATCTTTTCCACGAGATTTTTACCGTATTCTAAGTCACTGACATTTCTATATCCATGCAAGGTCATCATAAACTACTATGTGGATGTAGATTGTGTTCTATAGAAGCACTAGGTTATAATTATTTTTATAACACACTTTTGTGTTTCAGTGCAACTTTCTTCCGATCAGGAAAATTTACATCTTATTTTGTAACCCGATGTCAGTAGGATTAGACCGATATTACAGTCCTTTACTTTATTATACCAAGGAAATTTACAGTAATATGTTTTATAATATATTACATTAGTGAATGTGTGAATTAAAATTGTCTTGTTTCCTTGTTGGTTTCTACGCTTGTTCTCTTGCTTTTATTCTAGAAAGATGTAAAACATAGAAAGAAAGAAATTTGTTAGTTTTGACAAATGAGAATAAAGTAATGAGTGAAGAAATGCAGTTGTGCTTCTAGAACTGCAAATATCAAAGCGTATGCAAAGAGAACATAAATCCTTTATAACTACATTTTGTTATTGATAAAAAACTAATTATAGATTCGAGTGATATATAATAGCACAACAAAATATTTCTGTGTAGCTGTGAATAATCTTGCAGGAATATTTTCTTAGCACATAAAAAGTACATTCATAAAATATTTTATCTATTCCCATTTTTATAATTTACTTTTACTCTTCGAATGTCTACATTGACCGAGAAGTATAAAGTACAAAGGATATACATGACAGCGTGCCAGGTCAAAATATATAACAGTAATAAATGATTACTAAACCAATAAATAAAACAATAGATTACAAAGGGTAGTAGTTCTTAATAATAAACGTCAATATCCATTGGAAGAAAAATTTCTTTCACCTCAAATTTATTAGTGGCTTTAAGCCTAACAAATTTATTGCATTTTTGTGTGAGGTTATATTACCTAAATATATTTTGGAGTAGATTTCAGAAAGGATATACTCATATTTAACGTATGATTTATTTCCTACTATTGTCATAAATATAATAATATAATGGAAATGCAAACCACGTGTGTTTTAATTATTTTATATTATGCAATATATATATAACAGTTACGAGTATGAGTAATTCAATTATTTTTAACTGTAAATCGAGCAAGGAAATGCATAGTAATTTTGAATTTTCAAAAATCAATTAGAAAATTCAGTGATACATTTTTAACGGCTTTCTTATATTATTGTAGAGAAGTAATTTCAAACATATTCATATTGAGATCGACGTATTAAAAATCAACATAAATACCAATGCAATTTTCCTAATTTACCATTACATATTCATTCCTTTCACCGAAATGATGACAAAATTTTCATCTTTTCCATTATACTATTATTTTAGGGGCGAAAAAGTTTGATGTTGTTCGAAGTTATGGGAAAGTGCTCGCGCTGTTTTAGATTCCTCGGAAGTTCTGTCACACGGTGATCGAGCGCGCGGTGCTTTCAAAATTCCGAACATCGTCGTATAAATTGAAATCAATCTAGAAAGGAAACATCAAATTTATCGAATGTTTTTTCTACACGGCAGTACTACGTATTTATGTACTTACGACATTAACCAACGGTAGTGCGGATGCATCGTCGATCACGTCATTTTATCACCTTAAACGAAACAATACCATCACCGAACACTTTCGAACTCTACTACACCTTTTCTGTCTTCTGCTCATGGCGCGCTAAACGCCACGATACCCGCGAAAGAGTTGCTGCGTCGTGTTTTATCGTAGCTTTGAGGATAAATACAATGGTTGTGTATCGCGTAGGTTCGATGTTAACGCTTGAAGGCTATCATAAGCGAAATCTCACCCCGAATTTTATTTTAATATTATCGTTCTGTCATTATTTTTGAGAATATAATTAAAAATATATCAAGTTGTAAAAATTCACAGAAATGTATACTATGCGAACATACATGAAATATCCAAAATCTTATCTACTAATAAGTAAAACAATTTTCTAAATTTCATCTTTTAATTACATTCATAAAAATATGAAGACGCATAGTTATTAGTTATAATTAATTAATAGACTGCGGGTTTTTATGCAGATTAATATTTTTGAGAATGTAATTTAGAAAATAGGATCTAGATAGAAAATTGTTTTATCTACCAAATATTATAGAAAACATTATACTTCTGATATTTGATAAATTTTCTCGTATTATGCATTCTTCAAATTTTCCACAAATACAAAAAATTTATAGTGTACCTATAATAATATCGCCGTAATGTTATTTATAACCATAAGGAACAACAACTTCTTATCCAATATGGAATAGTAATAAAATATTTAATTGCTTTTCTTAACTTTTCTATTGATATCTATAATTAAGAGGAAATTAAATTTCACTCATGATACGTGGTTTAAATGACAAATCGTATAAAATTAATGCAGTATGAAATGCATTAATGTGATTTCCTTTGATGCTAGCTTTTTAGGGTTAAACAAGATATGATTAATATCGGGATGAAAAGAATATCTCCGAACAAGATCTTTCTGAATCCGTAGCATTTCCAATGTGATCTGCGATGAAACGTGTTCGCGGGCTGGACGAGGTAGCATCACCAGCAGCAGCAACATTAAAGCACTCGTCAGTGAGTGCAGGAAGTGGCGGAGGAGGTAGTTTGGAGTACCATTCAAGCAGTGGAATAGGCGTTGTTGTACCTGGCCAAGCAGTTCGATCAGTTGCTTCGAAAGAAATGCCGGGCAGCATACAATTTGGAACTGCCCAAGCTCAACAGCAATATACTGGAGCAATTGTAGTGCCGACCGCGGCCCCGTCCCCCATTAAGGTGCGTGTTATCTACATTGTAATAACAACAGTAACGAGCAGCAAAACAACTACATCGTTTTTTTCATTTTTCTATGCTTTTTACTATTTTTTAATTGCTTTATATAATTTCAATCTTTTTTTTATAGCTTCTTTGTTAAAATGAAATTGTATATTTTAATGTTTCTTCTTTCTTGTAACATTGTTATTCATGAGTCTTTCAGGTATTACTGGTATATAATAAAACAGAGTGATGCGGGAGCAAATGAAATTAATCGGCTTAAAAGCGGTCTATCGAATTGAACGTTCTCCTATTACGTTTTTAAAAATTTTTTAACTGCCACGTTAATAAATCTCTATCTCTATATACTATGGAGTACCTTTATTTGTAAAATAAATATACAACATTATTGTTTTTGTTCGATAACATCGCTTCATTTTTATGTGTATATTTGATGAAAATACAATTAAGAAATTTTATTTAATTTTTTGTTCAAATAAGATTTGTACAACTAATTGTTTCACCTTGTATTAATAATAAGAGATTGGATAATCAGAGGATAATAACAGCACTATACTTCTATATGTACATTTTTTTCCAATTTGTATGTACAGGAATATAATCAAACTTGTAAAGATTAGATTTATAGATTGTGCAATTATTATCAATTGTATGTGCAGGGAAGTGGATCTGCAGGACTCACTTCTACATGTAGCAGTAGCAGTGTAAATACTGGTGGAGGTTTACATGGTGGAATAGGTGGTGGGAGTAACCATAGTATGGGTTCCCAACAGCCTACACCAGGAACACAAAGTCAGGTTCATACTCAACAGCAACCAACAATAAGGCATAAGGTTTATATCCGACAATGTATATAAGTCGAAATAAATCACAGACATAGAGATTTGAAAATAATAGCTGTATAATTATGTAAAAGCATGGGTCCAAGTCATGTATTTTGGATAAAACATTGAAAATCAGTTCTTATTAAAATATGATATTTTTAATTAACAAGAGATTTTGTATAAAAATGTTTTTATACCTCTTATAGGTTCATTCCAGCAATGTAACACCATTAGCTTCTACCCCACCAGGCACAAGCCTAGGTGGTGGCAGTGGTTCCCAACAATTTCAGAGATTAAAAGTAGAAGATGCGTTATCTTATTTAGATCAAGTAAAGTACAAATTCAGTGATCAGCCTCAGGTAGATCTATCATTATTAACATTATCTGAGTTACGATAATCATATTTTATTACATAATCATGTTTAATTTTAGGTGTATAATGATTTCTTGGATATTATGAAAGAATTTAAATCTCAAAGCATAGATACACCAGGAGTAATAACAAGAGTGAGCCATTTATTTAAAGGGCACCCTGAACTTATTGTTGGTTTTAATACCTTTCTTCCACCTGGGTACAAAATAGAGGTGCAAGCTAATGAGCAAGGATATGCATTTCAAGTGTCAGTTAGTATGCCAAGTCCAACAGCAACACACACTTGCACTAGCTTGTCACAGCATCATTGCACTGTGAATGTTGGTTCACCTCCTGTTGCAAGTCCACCAACACAACCAGCGAAAGCTCCTCCAGTATTGCAGATAATGCAAGGGTAGGATATTATCACTATTTTATATATTAATTTTTACTGTTTTTGCGGAATAAATCGATAATTTATATTTTACATGCTATTTGAAATTAGGACCGGAAATATACACCACTCTCTGGCAAATAATATTTCGAATAATAGTTTGACAGTACATGCACCTTCACCACCACCGGTACAGGCATACAATAATTCACATGTTAGTGCAGCTCAAGCACAAGCTGTGAGTCAAGCGTTAAGTCAAGCACAAGATGGTATACCCACCAGTGGACAAACTCAACAAAGCCAACCAGTTGAGTTTAATCATGCGATTAATTACGTTAACAAAATTAAGGTTTGTATCTAATTACAGAATGCGATAAGAAATGTAAGATATTCACTTAATTTGTTTATAATTTTAGAATCGATTCCAAGGTCAACCCGACAAGTATAAAAGATTTTTAGAAATTCTGCATACTTATCAGAAAGAGCAGCGAAATTTAAAAGAATCTGGACACATGGGTGGTACCAGTGGATCTGGTGCATCTGGTGGAGCAAAACATTTAACGGAAGCAGAAGTTTATAGCCAAGTTGCCAAGTTATTTGAAAATCAAGAAGATTTGTTGGCTGAGTTTGGGCAATTTTTGCCGGATGCTACTAATCAACAGAGTTCGTTGGTAGGATGGGTATTATAAAATTAATATAAAACAAAATTTTACTTTAAAAAAATCTTTTTTTATTAATGTTTTGGTGACAATATTTTAGAGTAACAAGACTGCTACAGTTAATGATCACACAACAATTGTCAAGAAACCATTGGGACCTAAAGCACCTTATAATAATTCGGGAAATATTTCGAGAGATCTTCGAGAATCGAGCGGTACTAGTACAATAGAACGTGAAAATCGCGATCATAGAGATCGTGACCGAGAGCGAGATAGATCTGGTATACGAGATATTAATAGCGTACAAAAATTTGGCCATAATACGGGACAGTTGAAAAGAAGCCCGTCGTTTTCGCCTTCGGTAACAGCCGGAAACTCTCACCATATACAGCATGGTCCACCTCTGAAAAAGCCTAAAGTATCGTCTATGCGTGAATGTGTTACCATAGCCGAAGCTGGAAAATATGGCAGTCTCAATGATTATGCTTTCTTCGATAAGGTTAGTACTTTCAATTTTTTATTTTCATACTATTAGGAAAGGAAAAATGAAATAAATGCATAATAAAAAAATATGTATTATTATATTCTTAGGTTCGTAAAGCATTGAGATCGCAAGAAGTATACGAAAATTTCCTTAGATGTTTGGTTTTGTTTAATCAAGAGATAGTTTCTAAATCTGAGTTGGTGCAGTTAGTAACGCCATTTCTTGGTCGTTTTCCTGAACTATTGCGGTGGTTTAAAGATTTCCTGGGCCACTTACCCGAGTCTTCTAGTACCAACACAACAAATGCAAGTGGCAATTTAAATGTTGAAGCGCTACCAAATAATGTTGTACGAAGTCATCAAGAGAGACCGCAAGGTGATCTGGCGATGGAAATTGACTACACGGCATGCAAGCGTCTAGGGGCATCATACTGTGCGTTACCAAAGTCTTACGTTCAACCAAAGTGTACAGGAAGAACGCAACTGTGTAAAGAAGTTCTCAACGATACATGGGTTTCATTCCCGACTTGGTCAGAAGATAGTACATTCGTAACATCCAGGTTCGTAATTTTTATATCTCCTTTATGTGATATTTATTGTTAAATAGTAGAATTATCTTTTATTTGGTTGGAATGTTTAGGAAAACTCAATACGAGGAATTCATTTATCGTTGCGAGGATGAACGATTTGAGTTGGATGGCGTAATAGAAACTAATGCGTCGACGATCAGAGTTCTCGAGGGTGTCCATAAGAAAATGAGTAGAATGAGCCAAGAAGAACTTCAGAAATTCAAGCTCGACGATTGTCTCGGTGGTTGTTCGCCTACAATTCATCAGAGAGCCTTGAAGAGGATATACGGCGATAAGGCGGCTGACATTATAGATGGTCTTAAGAAAAATCCTGTAGTAGCAGTACCAGTAGTTCTTCGTCGATTAAAGAGTAAGGAAGAAGAGTGGCGGGAAGCGCAAAAAGGTTTCAATAAACTCTGGAGAGAACAAAACGAAAAGTACTACTTGAAGTCTCTGGATCATCAAGGTATCAATTTCAAGCAGAACGATGTTAAGGCCCTAAGGTCCAAGAGCCTATTTAACGAAATTGAAACGTTATACGATGAGGTTTGTAACTGTTTTTCCTCTAGGTAAGTTTACGCTTTTCATTATTTAAGAATAATTTATTTTGCAGAGACACGAGCAGGTAGACGATGGTAGCGGGGATGGTCAAAATAATAGCGGCCCACACCTTGTATTACCTTACAAAGATAAGTCTGTCCTAGATGATGCAGCTAATCTTCTTATCCATCATGTAAAGCGTCAAACGGCCATCCACAAGGAAGACAAGCAACGAATAAAGCTTTTGTTGAAGCATTTTATACCTGATCTTTTCTTCCATCCACGCCAGGAACTGAGTGACGACGAAAGGGATGAAGACGGTAATGCATTAAATTTGATAAATTATTACTATTTTGCAGTCGAAGCAATTTATTTTATACAAGTATCGCTGTTACAGATGAGAAGGAAGATCTCAATGTAGCAGCGTGTAGTAATTCTCAGTCAGTAACGATGAATACCTCTCCGTTGGGTGGTGGTGGCCTCCAAGCAAATAGGAATAAGGCGCCGGTATCTCCGATTCCGTCTTCCACGTCTATTAAAACCGAACCTGATATCAAAGTACCAATCCATGCGATGTCGGATGACCCTGAAGAAGCGTACACGCTCTTCATGGGCAGCAACAATTGGTACCTTTTTTTAAGGTTACATCATATATTATGTGAAAGATTAACAAAAATGTACGACCGGGCTGTGGCTCTTGCTGAAGAGGAATCACGGTACAAACAGCAGCGTAAAGAGAGCACAGCTGTCGCACTACGGTTAAAACCTAAAAGTAAGTGTAAAACGTAGCTTTGTTTGTACGAAAAAAATGCAGTTTATTCTAATTTAATATTCTTAATATATTTGATATAGATGAAATTGAAATTGAAGATTACTATCCTGCATTTTTGGATATGGTTAAGAATGTTCTAGACGGTAATATGGAAAGTACCGCATACGAGGATACCTTACGAGAAATGTTCGGTATTCACGCATATATCGCTTTTACGTTAGATAAGGTTGTAACATACGCTGTGAGACAAGTAAGTATATGCATATCAGATTAAAAAAATCTTTAAATTACTATAATTTTATAATTATAGCAGGATTCTAAAACAAAAATATAAAATTTTTAGTTGCAGCATTTGGTCTCAGATCTTATATGCCAGCAGTGTATGGAATTATTCCAGCGAGAGCAACGGCAACCGAAAGAAAGTAGTGGCGCAGGTGGTTTATGTGCTACAGCGTACATGAGACTCGGTGCAGAGATGTCGTATCAGCGTAAAGCTGAAAAGGCTATGGCGGACGAAAATTGTTTTAAAGTATACATTGTAAGTTTCGATTTTTCAGAAGAATTATTTGACGAATGACAAAGCTATTGCTACAATTCACTGTTATATATGTTAAAAATACTAAAATATTCTATTGAACCTTTGATTCATGAACATTAACCATATGTT
The DNA here is from genome assembly GCF_024516045.1 of Bombus affinis. Lineage (NCBI taxonomy): Eukaryota > Metazoa > Arthropoda > Insecta > Hymenoptera > Apidae > Bombus > Bombus affinis. Next base: position 3,855,472 of record NC_066355.1, on the reverse strand, counting down.
AATGTATCTCTTAATTACAGCTGGTAATATCCTGCAAATATGAAAAAATTATGAATAAAAAATATTACTTTTTCGTAAATTAAACGAAACGTGTTTTACATGTAAAATGTTTTATTGTTGCAGTATAAGAAAGACTGTAAAATGACAATGGAATTGTTGGATACAGAAGGTGATGAAGCGATGGACAACAGTTGTAGGGAAAGAGAAAGGGAAGGAGTTACGGTATCTGAAAAGTGGTCTACATATGTTGAGAGGTTTTCTGCTCCAGCTGGTCAGACTAGCCCGAAAGACACCCCTACCTTAACAGACAATGAGCCAACAACCAATCATCCTGTGAGTAACGACCAGGCTGCAAGGGGGGGGAGGGGCAGAAAGCGCAAGAACACTGACATTAGCAAGAAGGTATAGGATCCACATCCCTTTTCATAATCATTGCCAACGTTGAAGTTTACATTCATTCGTATTTGATGTCTGTGATTGGAAGTTGTACTGTTGTCATTCAGTGTACAACTAGTGTCCCAAAGAACGAAAGCTTACTAAAGAAAAACTTTCTTCTAATTATTTCGTGTGATCGTACTATAAAATTATACCAGAGGTATTCGTATGTGAAACGTTTGATCTCGCAGTCGGACGCCTTTCCAAAAAAAACTCGGTCTTCAAGAGAATCATTGTTGACTTCCTTAAAGAAAGATATCAAAAAAGAGGTAGAAAATATTTTAGGAATGAACATCGCAGCATATAATATCGGTTGTTTGCTAATACGAGGAAGCTACGTAGCCATATACGATCTGCTATCACCAATGCTTTATCACGCGAATGGGGTCAGAACACTGGTTCATGCTTGTCATTATATAGAAGTTGCAGAACTTTGTATACATATAAGCAGAATGAACTAATATTCTTTTAAATGCTAAAAAAAAAGAAAAAGAATGGAAAGTCATATATTTATTTTCGTAACGTTTAAGGAGATAAGAGAGATATGATTTTCATCTGAGCGCGTCCATTGTGGTGCTGTAAATTAAGTAAAGAGAAAGATAAGAGAAAAATAGAAAAAGAGAGTATAGTGCACTACGAATCCCCATTCTTTATTCCATATATTCGCACTATTAGTGCATTGCAATACCATTACATGTTACGCGAAAAACCACAAATTGCAAATTATATTTCTATATTTTAAATATCGATTTATAGTGAAACAACGATATCTCAATAGCAATTTTTCCAAATTTTCAAACGCAAAGATTTATCGAAGGCATTTAGAAGTATACTGCTCCACACGAGTCACTGCTTTGCTTCCTCGTTTTTTACGGCGTAAATAAGTTTTGTCTATCCACGCGAGTTTCTATGCAAGGGTTTATTCTTTAATCCGGTGATATCTGTTTTACTTTTTATTTAGGGTCAAAAGGAAGTTCGTGCGTTCGATAAAAGGGAGGGAAGTGCGCGATATTTACATTTACGTACAAAAAAGATTCCAAGTTTCGGTTGTTTTTAAATTTTATTTTATATTTTATCTAATAATGTGGTTATCTAATAACTTCTTTTTATTTGTGTTTGTTGTTTTTGTTTGTTATATAATAATAAAAATATTATAAATGATTGTATAAAGCTTCAAAAGAAAGCTTATAAAAAAAATAAGAGTACGTACTAAATTCATTAATTTGCTTTCATGTTGAAAACATGATTCTCCCGTGAATCTCTCACTTGAAAAGAATCGGTCAACGAAACAAACAAGGAAAATTTTCACATATACAATTAAATCTTACTATGCTTTATCGTACTGTCTCCGTAATTGTCTACTTTACGTTTCTTTAGAAAAGGAAAGATAAAATCAACTAGTTACAGCAGAAGTATAGTTACGAGATGAAAGATATTAACGAGCATTTAACTCATTTTGCAAATGTACAAAAATGATGAAAAGAAACATCAAGGGGACACGGCATACACAAATGAAGTCATCCGAGCAGTGCCATAAATGAATGTAAAATATTAGCATAAAAGAAAAAAAGAACATAACATTTGATATCGGTCAATTCTTAAAGTTTAGTTCATTTTCATCTTACTATTATTATAAATTAGATAAGATCATAATTTCTAGAATTTATTATCAAGATAGAATTGAAAAAGAAATATGTAAATATTTGATATAAATTTGTACATATGTTTTGATACGCAACTTGGTCGACTGGTAGAGATACTATGCATCTACTAACTTGTAAAATTTCACCATTTCGCTATCATAAATTCGAACATTAGTGAAGCCTTTGGGAAGGAAATATGGATATTGACTCGTGAACACATTACTTCCACGCCACATCACATTATGCAGGGTAATCGTGGTTTTTTCTGTCTTCTGATCGCTCCAACTTTCAATTTATTACTATGAAATTTCTAATTATGGCAGAGTAACTATCAAGTTCACAAAGTAGATAAAGATAAAAGAAAAGATACGCATGCTGAGAGATAGTGCATTATATGATAAAATAACGTTTTGGACATTTTTGGAACATTGAATTTCCAAAGGTTGCGTGTGTTATGATTCCTTACGGATATTAACGAAAAAAGCTTGGGAAATTTCCGGACAATTAAATTAGGGTATGTTAACGAAGTATTAAAATTGTATATTTTTTAGGCATTAGGTTAGGGTATACCAGCCTATTTAGAAGATTTTCAATTACGCGAACGCCACACAGTTCGACGTGTTATATTGCATTCTTCGAATTAGATTCGTTTGATTTAAAAGGTGTAGTGTGATATGTAAGATCATAGTATGCATTGATTCTAGCTTGAACATTAAAAAGAGAAACTGGAAGTAGCGTTATCATTGGCGTGGACCAAGTGTGTTCCTGGCTTAACTGTTGCGCCATTGTGAAATGCAGGTGTATGATAATTCTTTGCTATGTACATATTAATATATAAGTAGTGAAGCAAAGATTATATGGCATAGCATGTAAATAGAAAATCACTTGTATCTTTTCATTAATTCATAGCTCCAACTGAAAGGAACGTAACAGTATGAAGCGTTAATATCCCACGAGCTAATTTCGAATATCTGCCAAAGGTTTCACAGTTTTAACTCTCTCGGTTTCTGCTGTTGCTTTTTGTATTGAGAAGGTTCATTACTTTTACCCCTTTTTTTGTTTGTTTGGTACTCTAGTGAACTTTCATTCTGTGTAATTACATTCTTCTCGTGGAAATGGTATAATACTATCGAAGGTCTTTAATAATTTTTTACAGTGCAGACTATAAAAATTGTTAGTTATTAAAAGTTAGCTCGCATCAAGCATTAATTTTTAATGTCGGAAGAGTATTTTTTATCGAATCGTTCTTTGTTCTTTCGTAGGTTTCGACGTGTTATCCGATTTCGTTATTAAAAAATGTGCTTTTAATGTTTTATCGCGTTTAGGATTTATTTTTTGAAATCAAACCACTATTAAGAAATACGTTGCTAATTTTATTATTATTATTGTTTGACATCGAGATAGAAAAATCTACGTTTTGTATATTTTATGGAAAAATAGGTACTATTTTTTAGTTTTCTTTGCCATAGTATTCTGTACAGTTATACAAATACGTTTATGACGCAAAGTGGATTTTCAGATGCGGTGTTCGCAACGTTGTTTCCTCATTGAATGATATCTTCGTATTTTGTACAAAATGTAAAACATGCATTTCCTGACAAGGCTCTGCATCATGGAATTTTAAGCGCTATTATATATATAGAGAGAGAAAATCTACACGTATCATGTACGTGTATTTATATATTTTTCGTTTATTTAACAGTTCAATACGTTTTTATTAGATAACGTGGCACAAATTTAAATTAATTTAAACGATATATATACATATATATATATATATATATACCCACACACATATATATGTGTATATATATATATATATACACATATATATGTAATTGTTGCCACAAAGGATCTGATTTAAACGTTACTATGACATTTGTAATATAGTTTCATTGAGACTATGAGATCGTATGTGCAGACAGATTTTATGTGATTGTTATAAGCTCATATCTCCGTTTTCACTTTATGCAGTGAATTTTAAACTCTATATATATATAAGACATATATATATATATATATATATATATATTTTGTAACTGTAATCTGTATATGAAACGAATATACATATAATAATAGATAAACAATAATATTGTATAGAAGAGAGATATTGAAATACATGAACAATGCTTTTAAACATTATTGTCTAACATCATTTTGTACCACTAAATTTATTACTTTGATTCTCCGATGATATTAATTTTTTGTAACGACAAAGAAAGATAAAAGAATTCTTTGCCTGTGCTTTTACGAATGAAACGAGACAAAAACAATGCAAAATGAATATTCCATATTACTATATTTAAATACTTAGTAATCATACAGAGAGATATTTAATTCCAGATGTTAAAATTTTTATGTTTGTCCTTATATGATTTTTATTTTACATACTTTTTCTCATTTAGCTTCGATTTGTTGTTCTGTTTTATTGTTTCAATATTATATCATGTGTGCTGAACATCAAATGGTGATAAATATACACACACATACACATATTATATATATATATGTATATATACAATATATACGTATATATATGTATACACATATGTATATTAAGAGTAATATATCTCTTTTCTAACACATTTGTATTTTAAAATAGTAAAGCCGCCATATAAGTTAGAATTTCACTCGAATCATATCAATACCACGCCTTTTTTGTTATGCTTTCGATTGAAAAAGTTCACTCGTCGTCTGTGGATGTACATGGATTGAAAATTGACCTGAAAATGTTACTTTAAGCTCATTTTCTTTCATTTCATCTCGTGTTCGTTTAATTGATTTCATTTTGCTTATACAAAGTTATTGGACAAATATGTTTTATTATTTTCAAGTATTATTGGTACTAAGACTCAATATAGTTGCTGTTATATATTGTTGCTGTATTATATAATGATAAATTTATGAATGAATATTTCTGAACTACAATTAATGATTTCATTATAAAGTACTGTTAACACGTAAGAATTGTTACTTATTCCTAGTCATTTATACAGTATCAATAACATGCTAAAAAATAGTAAAACAACAGATTACAAGATATTTTGAATGTGGTTTATTTTCGCTTATTGCTCTTTTTCGTGCATAAACCCCCGAAAACCGTTAAATCTTTTTGGTACGTTCTTTAAAGAACATCCTTTTATGTATCCATGTTTTTCCAAGTTAATTGGTAATAAATTTTATTTATAGAGTATAGTTATTTATTGATGCGTATGCGATTCAGTACGTGTCAGTGTATAATGACAATCACATAATAACATATAACTTACTTACAAAAAATGAAGATAGCATAAAAAAAATTAAATTCCTTTTGAACGAGTACCCTTAAGAAAATTTCGTTTTTCTTTTGTATATAGAAAATTGATTATTTTTATATATCTTTCATTTGTTTCTGTATTTTGCCGTAGTTTATTATTTTTACTTGAAATATTTTATTACTTTTAGAAAGAGAGTAAGCTCTATACAAGAGGAATGTTTGTAATTTAGTACAAGGTGTGAAATATTGTAATAAATTATTTTGCAATTGTGCCGTAATAAGAGCTCTTAACTTAAGTATGTTAAACTTAGTACCAATTACTCATAATAATACAATGAATGATATCGTTAAAATTGTATGTATACATGTATTAAGCTGTACCTGTTAAAAAAGTTAACATGAAACGATTGTTGTAGATGGATGGAAATGGTTGGAGTTCTTTAGGCAGAATCTTGGCAGGACGTAAGCCTGTATTTCTTTACCGTAATATTAGACAGTGGAGGAAAAAAGCTGCAAGAATGATGTCAGCATCAGTGCCTAACACCAATCAACCAGATAAAGCAGCAGGGTAAGTATCATTTAAATCTCTTTATAATTAAAATCATAACTCTGTTGATAAGATATAATATTTGAGTGCCTTTCTTTTCTATCTTTCTTTAGATCAACTGACAAAGAAAAATCACTGGATTCTGTAGATGCGCTCCTAAAGCGACCTCCTGGTTTAAGATTAGCAGATTCTGGGGATACATCTGACATTATCAATTCCGATGAAACCCAGTGTAGATTTAATCCCAATAGTTACCAAATGCTTTATATTGCTAGTAAGGAAGCATTCCTGTATAAACAAAATTCTTTCAGTCGTGCCAGAGAGGTATGTTCTACGATTAAAAATTTGTCTTATTTTTTTTTAAATTAACGACATTCATGATATTTATTAATTATTTGCTTTTTCAACAGTGTCATCCAACTGTTACAAAACACTTGAATTCAAAGTTCCATCAATGGCTGGCGGCTTGGGTATCCAAGAATGTCGCAGATGTTCAACACCGATTATGTCAGGATTGGTTGATGGGACGTTATGAAAACTTAATTCCTCATAAAACACGAGTGATCACGGACAATGATCAAACGAGAACGCCTTATCGACAATACAATCGTTATCGAGTGGAACGCTTGCAACCCGATCCTCTGACGGAACCAAGTGTATAATCACATGTCTCTTATCATTTCTTTACTATTCTCTGACAGCATATTGATAATACTGAGAACTCGTTTCGATAATCTCACATTCATATTTTCTGTTACAAAAAGAAATTAATACTTAAGAGAGGGTTACATCGAAGGCAAAATCGAGACTGATTCTTGAACTATATCGCGCGTATGTACAACGAGAGAACGTCTTATTTTGCCAACGAAGTTTATCGCGAACGAAGAAGGTGTAGAAGTGGTCGTTAAGGAAAGAAAGTATTGAAGATTACAAATGAATCTAAATGAGTCTATACATTGTGTACTAAACTTATTGCATACAATTTTTAACTAAATTTGATTTTTCAACTGTACAGGTATGGAAAATTTGATGCAAATTGAAATATCGCTGACTTGTTGAAGTTGTTGTTTGTCTAAGGGTTTAGCGTTGAGCATTTCTTCAACATAAAGTACTAAATTAACTATTGAATCAAATGTTAAGAAAGAGGATCCGTTATAATGGGCGATATTTCTAATTGTATTAAAGTTAAGCTTGTGATCAGGTAATATAAGATATTTAAACGTATTGTTTCATTTCTGAAAATCGAGTACTTTTCGATAAAACTAGATATAGATTTTCCAGGTAAGGTTTTACATAAGAGAGTAAAATAATGGTAAAACTTTTGATACTTTATGTAATATCTTAAATATTTAGGAAGACTATGATAATATAATTGTTGTTTATAAGCATATTGCAGATTCAGCCAATTTTATTTTATTAAGTATTTTATTTTTATAGACTTACACAATTGTCATTGAAACATTGAATATCGTTAGTGATTAAAAGAAGCTATTAAAATTTCGATTCGTAGTATGTTATATTATTTAATTCACGACTGTCTATTTATAACTGGAACGTAACGAAAGATTGGGTTATAAGAAAGCTGTATACTTTTTTTTGAATAATAACTTTATATACATGTATGTAAAATATCTTTCATTCGAAGTTTTTAATAATTTGCTTCTCTTATTTTTCTTACAAATGTCGCGATCGAAGTTTCCGTTCTCTTGAATTCGGTATACATAAAACTGTACGTATAAATACATGCTTGTACAGGTGTATGTGCATGTATGTATGGATATGCGATAACTGAAAGTGCATATATATGTACATACATGCATATGTATGTATATATATGTATATATACATATGAAACGAAAAAATACTAGGCCTTATTTTTTACCTGATCTTTAGGCTATTCGATAGAAAATGTACAATATTAAGGTATGGCGGTGTTCCTGTACAGTGCAAAGCTGTTGACAACATTAGAATACGGCGTTTATTGAAAGACGTTGAGAAGTATTGACTCACCACGCACGAGATACATATATGGCTATAGATATTATTTTACGTTATTCTTAAGTATGTATTTTTTTTACCAATTCTTTTACTTGTATATTGATATACGAGACACACACGTATTGAATTTCTTAAAAATCTATAAATCATCTTTTATATTGTCGATATCAATCACGATGTTAAATTTTCAATGTTCTAAACTTTCACCAGAAATGGAGAAAAGATAATACGAAATTGAATGAAGAAAATCGTGCGCGGTGAAAAAAAAGAAGTACATAATATCTTTGCAAGATTTAGACTGTTTATAATAATTGAAAAAGGCGAATTGATTTCGTTCCAATCATTCAAACAAAAAATGACGTTTAAAATATAATGACAGATAATAATGTATGCATAAATTTTGGATTGAATACATTTTTATCGTAATTATACAGATTTAGTTGAAATCTTAGCATCTCTGTTTTTGTGGATAATTTTGGAAAAATACCATTTTACATACATTTACACAACCAAGTATATAAACACAGACGCACTGTGCTGTTCGGCGGTTATGCGTATATTGCAGTTATATAGTAAACTGTGTATCTTATGAAAGATGAACAAAGAAAAGAGAGACCCGGTCTTCCGATGCTCGACTACTCGTGACTATTGATGATGAATGATGATAGTGTATTTTATCGAGAAATTGCTAATTTTAAAAATGTATGTCCATGTATCAAAAGTGAATGTACAGGCAATTTTATTACTCGAGATAATAATTTAATGTTGATATATTTTGCACAAATCATTATTAATATTAATAAATCATTAATATTATGGCTGTTTTATTTGACTCGCTATGCTATTTTCAGGTCATAATCCAGAATTAACTTGCCCTTATTTTTTAACAACTAAGAATTGAGGTAAGTGGGGAATTAATGTGGGAAGAAGGATGGATATAAAATAATATTTCCAGCAACATTACTTATTTTTATTAAAAATGATAACATTGGTAATCGTCGTACAACTATAGATAATTTACTCTTCCTGTGTATTAAATATTAAGTGAAATACTGCATACGAATACATTGTCTGTATTATTTTCTACACGTTCTCTTGAAACAGTAAGGGTATTCGAAATTATTAATTTGTTCAAATAACTTTTAAGTATTTTCTGTATCAAGAAAACCAACATTTTCTAGATGAATTGGACGTTACATATAAAGGATCAAATTATCTAATTTTTCAACAAACTTATAATACAATTGATATTGCAAACGTGTAGACAAATTGTTCTATACAATTATTTTTCTATTTTATCCTTTCATGTATATCTATTTCGACACAATTGAAAACAAGAAAGATGATCTATCATCATCTCGGCTTTATTTTATCTCGATAATAATATTCGAGATTGTTGCAAAGCAATCACAAGACGGTGTAATATATCTATGAAGTCTAAAAAGTCGATCAGATGGAAAATAATTGGAGTAAGAATCTCTTTGGTTTTTAAGTAAAAATTCGAATATGACGTTTATAATAATCGAACGATATAATTATAGTCGATGCAAGAAACATAACGAGATCGTAACCCGCTGCATTTCTTTCATCAACTATATGTTACTATTGCACGTTATAAATAGTCGATAATGATATACAAAAAAGATTCGAAATAATTTTTCCCTTTAAGTACAAAATTATGGTTTATTCCTTATCGAAATACTGTAACCTATCCTTGCTAATTTTACACCACCTTGAGTACTTCTAAGGTGTTTGTTAACTTAAAAATAATTACATTATTTATTGTTAATAGCCGATGAGGTTCGGTAAAAAATAAATTCGTTCTTATTCGTAATTGGTATCTTGAAATTCGAATAGAAATCAGTACATCGAATCGCGGAGATTTCTATTCGATTAAAAAAATCGATTCTCGACAACTTCATGGTTACCGATAAAAATATTAAGGTTTTGTATTTGTTTTATTCTTTTACGGATCAAATTATGATAAATGAATTATGATAAATTTATAATAACCATGAGTACTGGATTGACGTAAATAAATACAATTTTACAAAAAGTAGACAAAGACGAGGCTTCCGAATATTTCAAAATTTCAAATAAAAGTTTACTTACTTCTGGTAAGCATCGTAGCTTAAGAATAAAATTACGAATACGAAGTTTGGATCTTATTAAAGTTTGATACAAACTTAAATCTTCTCAGGCCCGATCTTATCCATTTTTTAAAAAATTAAGTAACCTTTTTACAAATCAGATATTTTTGTATAGACTATTAAAATTCATCGTTAATAACTTATTTCCATAAAATCAATCAGGTCTGAAAAGATTTCATTACATACTTCCTATTATTTTATGCCAAGAAAGTATAATGAAACTTATTATTAAAAATCATAAAATATTCATGTATGGTAGTTATCGCTTGATTACCTTATGATGAATTTTCTATATGAGTAATTTGAAGAAAAACTGCGATTAACTTACGGCTTTGTGTTCCGTGCGTCTTGTCTATTTTGAACGATAGCAGTTCAATTTCCCCCTTTATTATTTGTTTTACATCAAAATTACACAACACTTCTATATTCATCATTTTTGTTTTAAAGATTTGTAACGAAATTTAAATTTACAGTGTAGTAGAAGCTAAATGAGTTTGAAAATAGCGCTACTACGCGAGATCTTGCTCATAGTGACACGGAATATGCGCGCGCAGTCTACGGTTCCCAAGCGACGTTGGTGCGTCGTTCGAAGATTCGTTCCGTGTAATTAAGATAACATTACTAATTTTTAACAACGTTTCTTGCGAGAATTATCAAAATCTCGTAGATGATTATCTTAGGGAAACTTGTGCATAAAAATATCTTATAAACGTGTTAGTTTATAATTAAAATGTTATTTTATACTGAAAGTCTATTCTAACATTCACGCGCCGGTAAACCGATATTCCGTTTACTACATCTAACCAATCTTATCCGATTTTCATTTTATTTATCTATAAATAATACAAATTCGTTAAAAATCTTCAAATTAGATCGATACGGTTATGTCGATTTATGTTTTGAGATTGAAGAATTCTTGAAAAACTTCTTATCCTAGCTTGTCGGTAATTTCGATTATCGAAATAATATCGCGGCCATATTTAATTTTAAATATCGAACCGGTATTTGATTTTCTTCCCGCTGCATCTTATACACAAGCGGCGTCTCGTTAGACAGCAAGATGCCGATTTTTGACGTATACAATTATTTGACGCGAATATATTGTGACAGCGTGACATTTTCTTTTGTAGATTTACGTATGTAGTCCGTATGTAGTATTTAATTTGAGTGTCGAATATTCTTTGGAGGAGAGAACGGAGAATCACTTCGTTCGATGGTGACATAGTGACCAGAACCGTGACAACACCATAACAACGGTTGTTCGAAAAGGCGTTTGTCATTCAGGTATGTCTGCATCTTTCTTAACTAAGATAATCCATATCTTCAGACGTTTCGCCTTCAATATCGTCCGATGTCGTATTTTGACGACAGTGATATACGTACGCACTCATGGATACGTTTTCGCCTGTACGCACGCACCTGTACGTGTCGTCAGGACATTTACATCTAACAAAAGAACAAAAAATATTTTTATATTTAGATATTCAAATAATATAATTCATTTAATTTTGAAATTTTTGTAATTATAAAACTTTCTATGAAATATTTTTAATATGCCTCTTCATATATTTATTCAATTTTAGTTGAATTAAAATAAATTTAATGAAATTAAATAAAATTAAAGTAAATTTGTAGCTGTAAAGTTTTGTTCAGAAAATATTTTTAGTAACATTTTTATAATTATTAAATTTTTGTTGAATCAATATTAATTTCATTTCGATAATTATTAAATAGCGTAAATGAGTAGTTTATGAGAGTAGTAATACTGAATTTTGTAACGTTTCATGAATGGTAAGAGTGCCCAATTACATACTTATAATTTGCATCTGAATTAATTGGAATAATAACTTTATGTGAAACGTCGATCACTCGTACAATAATAAAACTGCGAATGAGATTAAGCATTCATTGTGCACTGTTGATGGGTGATAAGAATGTTTGTTACTACTTTTTATCTTGCAGGGTTATTACATATTAACATAGTTCATTCATAAATACCCATTTTGAATACATTTCGCTAATTCATGAGTAATAATACACATCGAATATTAATCGTTCGATTTTCTGTAATTGAGTTGCTGCTTGTTTACGCTTTATAAATATTTCACGAATATGTTAATATATTAAATTAACAGTTATATGAATAATTAAACGAACGAATATACTAATGAAAATTATACAATACAATAATACGATTCTTATATAATCGTACGTAATGATAGAACAAATTATCGAAGGGGAAAAAATTGCGATGTACAATTTTCGTAAAAATGTTTACTTGATAATTACGATATCAGTAATTATCTTGAGCATCATGCGTGTATAATTTTAACTTACGTATTTGGCATGAAAATCGTGCCTCGCCGAGTGACAGGATTGTATGTATTCCATCCGCAGGGTGTATCGTAACAGTTCCGTTTCGGACGGTCGTCATTTCCGCTCTCGGTTGCTCTCTGTGTTCTTAGGTTATCGGGGTGCATTTCATGGACAATCCTGCGCAACTGCTCAGCGAATTCCTGCGAAATAATAACACATCAAATGTTACAAACTCCAGGTTTTCTCGCACAAAATTTACGACAAATATAGTAGAAATAATTGAAAAATTATTAATTCTATAAATTCGAATTTTAGAAAATTGTACGGTATTTAAAAAATCATATATACTGTATAGTATATGTAAGGAGAATACATGCGGAAAATTTTTGAATCTTCCATAGAATAATTTTAATGTAGATTGATTTAAAATTACGGTTTACTTTTACACTTTCTTGTATATAATTTATATTAATAAATGTATTGGAAATAATTGTACTAATAATAACTGTAAATATAATACATCATATAATAGAATAATAATAACAATAATAATTATGAATATATTATATAAAAGCAACAGAAGAAATACTGTAATCTGTGGTAGATCAGAGTTTGTAGATCAACTTGGAGTAGTTTACGATTATTTATACGAAATACGTAGAAAGATAGCAAAATTGTTTTGCGATTATCTTTTACGCGTTACGCATGAAATTATCGGCGCAGTAAGGGTCAATGCTATCGATTTCATTTCGAAAAGAAAAACGTTGGAGTTGAGTCTTATACGCATTGCTTTATCATGCATTTAACGAAATACAATTACAATCTTACGATGATGTTCACACTTATGGTTTACCTGTCCAAAAATGAAAAATTATCGGTGGTACCATTAAATTTACTATTCAACAATTTTCGATAACGTTATGTGTGATCCTTTTTCGTTTTTGAATCAATATTCAACTTGAAAAATTTTGAAAATATTTCTTTCGATATTGAAAGATGGTACTTCTTTATTTCACGAATTATTTCATTGCAAATCATTTGAATTGAAATTGATCAGGATTAAATTACAACACCATTGTCTTCGTTTCAGCTAGTTAGTAAGACGCGTTCTTTTTTTCATAAGCTTTAAAGATCGTAACTACATTAAAAGGAAATAGTTTCGAATATTCCTATTTAGCTTTTCTGATAATTATTCATTCAAATCTAGTACGCATGAATTCACTTCGAATCATGATAGCAGGTGTTCGAATATCGGAAATTAGTAAAATTTCTCCAATGCAGTAGAAAATTCCATGCACAGACCGATATGCAGAATGATCAATGATTAGAGTTCTCAGCATTTTCTATCTACTCTCTTGATCATCGATTTTCATTCCAACAGACCTACTAATTAAAATATCATATACGTATACATCTTACCTCCGATCTGACTGCAGCACTATTGGAATAGTCGACGGTATACAGGACCGCCAGCAGAGTCACTAAGAGTACTAGTTTCATCCTGTCGTGTAGACGAATTCTTCGAAATGTTGCAAAAGAGAAGATGCAAAGGCTGTCGCCTGTCTGTCGAAACGACGATGAACAGAAACGAGACGATTCCTCGTTGAAGAAAGCTTCCTCTCTATTGATTTATTCTCTTCGTTCTTCCAGGTACAAATTTACAGAAGCTCTAATTATTTTCAAGTCGAAAATAATTTCGGCAAGTTACAACGATGTTGGAAATTTGGAAAACGATGTTCGATAAATCTCTCGAGGCGGGATGGTCCCGCGCACTGACCCTGACCAGAACCTAGGCAGCAAAGGATCTCGGCTCTGGTAGCTCAAGGAACGCTTCGTGGTCCTCGTCGAAGCGATTTTTATTCGGTTTACCTAAGCGTCGTCCGCCTAGTGGATTCAAACAAATGCACGCGTGCTATTTCGCAGTTCGTTGTTGAATGATATTTTCCACGGTATTAACAATCCGTATACCACGATACTTCCGACTTTATACATAGACTGACGCCTCGTATAGAATGAAGAGACTTGCGAGATGCCGCGGGTTTATATAGGCTGAGCTAGTAGCTGGCGGAGCGCGGGTGGGGACATCTGCGTTTCTTCTGTTTCGTTGGTCGATTCGAAGATCGTTCATGGGGTTAATTTCGAACTACCAGTTGATAAAATTCGAGGAAAAAAAATACGCGATGTTTGTCTTTGGTGTTTGGACATGTTTCGGTGGGATTGATTATCGTCGAAGGTTATTCGTTCATTGGTACAGTTTGCAAGTCTGTGAGTTTACGGTTTTCAGAGGATGAAATTAGCAGCATGATGTATCTCGTTGTTTTGAAGAATTTTTGTAATTTTTATTTTCTAACGTTTGATGAATCGAACGAATGCCTTAGTCTTCGTTTTTTGGAGACGATAAACATAATTAGGAACGCGATGTTCCTGTCGTTTCAGGGAATTTTTGTTATTTATATTCTGAAGTGTTTGTAAAATTGAAAGTGTATTTTATTGCTCGTTCTTTGGAGATCAAAAATGGCGATCTTTGGAGAAACATGAACTAGGAGCGCAATGTTTTCTTTTACTTTTTTGTATTTTTAGAGAATATTTTTATTTATATCTTCGACTGTTTGGTAAATTGTATGACACGCTTTCTTCCACATTTTGGAAATCATCCTGTGATCGAATCGTAAAGTTTGATCATTGATAGTTCGAAGCTTTATAGATCTGCAATTAGCAGAATATTTTTCGTAGATTTGTTCTGAATAGATGGGACATGTATTTTCATGAAAATCGTGTATTTTCATCATTATCAAGTAAATAGCTCTTGTATGTCTTGTATGACTATGTTGCATTACATATTGATCGCTGTATTGTTACGCATGTGGAATTATCGACTTATATTTACCGAACGTTACAATGGTTTAATCAGTGATTGAATGCTGCAAAAATATTTGCTTCTTCTTAGATTTCCAATATCGTTCGACTTGTATTATTTTCATGAAACCTATACTCGTCGATTCTAGAAAATTATATCATAAGACAAATTTTAATGTTTAATTATTTTCAGTTTGTCTCGTATAGCGTTAACAATTTTTTCATTTTAATTTAGAATTAGTTTTGTATTTGACCTTTATAGTATCACAATTATTCTAAAGAAAAATTTATATTTTTTGGATTTTTCATTTATATGTTGATCGGAAAAATTAAAAAATTTAGAAATTTGAAGAATTGTTAGCTTAAACTGCATTGAATTAAATGAAAGTTATACATCGGTATTATTCCAACGTGTTTTCCAACGTATATTTCCGTCAATCACTCCCTGCAAAGCATTAGTCAAACACTGATTGCAAGCCAGAAAAATGATGACGTCGGTAGAGCATTTGTGTGCTCGTAAAGGAAAGATCAAGCGTACCGAGTTACCGGATCGAATTTAGAGAAATGAAACAGTCGTAACAATTCTATTAAAATCGCTATTCGTGACTGTTTTAGATCAAGTAACCTCGATCCTTTTTCAAAGTTCAATGTCATTGACCTAGGAAGATCTCTCTATCAGAAACAATATACATGTAACGAGTTGATAGAATATATTTTCCCTCACATACAGATATTTTCATTCTAAAAAATTTATGCGATAATTTTCTTTCTTTCGTGTTATTGCGAAGAGATACAGAAATTCTTGTCAAAGTTTCGTGACTAATGGAACTCTACTTTTACGCCAGGGCTTGGAAGCGTATAAAAATAAAAATTCTCATATTACTTCTACTTGGATTAAAATTAATTCCAAAATATAAATATCGTGTGCGACAATACTGTACAAAAGAAATCGAAACTATTCAAACTCGTACGTGCTAGTAATTTACTAAGATTTATTTTCTATTTATATACCATAATATTCTCTTTTTCTTAATTAAACTTCTTCGATACAAGCACAATCACCTTTAATAGTTAATTCAGCGGTTAAAAATCACCGCAGTAAAACCGCTTTGAACCTGTTTCGTTTAATTTTACGGCGACTCGATCGATCCAGGTCGATCTCCGCGTTCGATCTACGGAACATATTGATCGAATCACGTCGATCGATGATAGCGTTCGTTGTTTATTCGGCGTCGAGTGTGTTGAGGCTTCGCCCACGGGCATTTTAGTTCGACGACAGATAAACGCACGTGAGTCAGAAGTACAGAGGCTTGACGGGGGCTTGTCAGCATCTCGACCAATGGCACACGGCTTTCAACGTGACGTCTGGTCGCATCATACGCGGAGGACACGATCTATCGAGTCTCATTGACTTGCTCCGATCGCACCGTCGATTTCGCATCGGCCATCGAACGTCAACCGGAGCAAACGAATCTCGTGTTTCCTTCACGGGATTCCGGTATCAATGAGACGCGCGCAAGCAACAGTGACATTATTGAATGAACCGATTCTCTTGCTCATCCAACATTGCCATTCGTTTTACGTACTTTTCAGGATTTTTTTATGATATACTTTAGTAGCGAACCACGAGTTTACTGTCCTCCCTATTTCGTATCTTCTCTATCTTGTACTTTGAGAAACTTTCTATTAGATATTTTCCATGGCTTGGGATGGCTTTTATCGGATACATTCCTTAGTTATCACGATATATTTCAAGACTTCAAGTATCATTCTGAGTCAATAAAATAAAGCAAAATGTAAGGAAAATGTCTTTTTTTTAATTATATAATATATATTACAATTTTTTGTACGTTCATAATCTATGATTGTCGAAGTGAAGTCTCAACATTTACAAGTGGTAAAAGATAAGAAATTCGTAAGAAACATGATACAACACACGTATTTACATAATTATTTGCAAGTGGTGTCTAGATACGCTATAAACTTATCATTGTAAAGAGTTCGGAAGAGTTGGTCAATTTTACTGGTACTAGGAGCGATCAAAATAAATTAATACGTAATTTCTCACAAGAATTTTTTCTGATTGTTTGTAAAATATAAAAATAAAAACACTGATATTATCGGTACAAGTTTTATATTTTTCTCATGATCTAAATTCTGTAGATCATGAAATCATGTTCAGTCGTTGAACTTGATTTTATTAAGATATGTTTTTTCATCGCTCATCTATGATTGCTCCTAAATTTTAAACGTTCTGTACCTTAAGGCGTTCATCGTAGAAACAGAAACACGCGTTTCCATAAGAAACGTAGTAGAAACGACATTCACATATAGGAAATCCCAACGTTCACACGTGCTGGAGGAAAACCGCGAGGCCGGCGTTGATATACGATGCAACCGCGCCTGTCTCTACTTCTTTCGGTAGTCTCTCTATGTCAACTTGCAGGTTGCATC
This sequence comes from Bombus affinis, assembly GCF_024516045.1. Taxonomy (NCBI): domain Eukaryota; kingdom Metazoa; phylum Arthropoda; class Insecta; order Hymenoptera; family Apidae; genus Bombus; species Bombus affinis. Next base: position 3,837,817 of record NC_066355.1, on the reverse strand, counting down.
ACCGGCGTAACGTAAGCGCTAAGAAATTCGGTGAGCGCATATTTTTACGCGCGTGAAACTGCGCTTCGTGTACCGAGATATCGAATTTCGTGAATTTCGCAATGATTACATGCTTCCACAAAATGTGGAATATGATTCGCGCGAGTGGATGTTGCCACTACACTGATAGGAAACGCCTTGATTCAATTTCATGCTCTTATTCCTCGAATCTAAAGGGACAGCCAATCATTTAAGTACCAGAACGATACTGAATTGCTGTTGTCTGTGTACCTTGTCAGACAAATGAAAAGTATATTTTAGAGATCTATACTCTTCTATCCTATTATGAGAGGAAAAAAGATCAAGATTCCTCAGATGTAAATTGTTTTAACTTGACGAACACGAAAGATAGAGGCTCTGGAGACTAGATATAGCGACTATTTTATCTTCTTAAGAATCGGTGCAGACGAGCAGTTTGCGGCAGCGTTACCGTCGCGGTAATTTACCGCTGTGCTTTAGAATAGCATAGATTTAACGAAGCAGTTCACACGTTACGAAGCGGCGGCAAATTGCAGCGGCGGTGACGCTACCGCAAAGTGCTCGTCTGCACCGTGCTCGAGCGAGAAGGTTAAAAATCTTTAGATCTCGATTGTTTTAACTCGACAAGCAGAAAACATAAAGATTAGCATAGCGACTGCATATAGAGACTGTTTTATCTTCCTAAATAGAGAAAGAAAGTTAAGAATCTTTGGATCTCAATTGCTTTAACTTGATAACATATATTTCTTTCTTCTAATGGACGATATTACGATATAGATGCGTTTACCATATGTTCGTTTTATCGATACTTTATTAAATTATTAAATTATTATTTTATTAAACTATAAATTAGAAATATGTGCGTGTACATTTCGTATCACGAAATCGACGTGAGATACGAACGATTCAATTTTAATATTTATTATCGTAGTAGCGCGTAAAAGAGCGCTATATCTAACATTTTATATATCGCCGTATCGTAAAACGTTGCTCCTCTCTCAGCGAACACAGAGAAAATTGTATTATCCGTGCAATCTATGTGACGAAGTATAGTATTACTCAAACCCTTTCAATTTTCCATGAAAAATGTTTCTCATTAATTCATACGAGTTCCACTAGACAGGATAATCGTTCGTAATCTCTTTCGTCATTTTCGAAAGCTCGTTATCGCTGACTTGAAAAATCTATCCGAGCCGTGGCATTGAATTATTGGCAAGGCCGCCGGTTCGCGTGCTAATGATTTATACTTGATTCGTAATCGTTTTGGCCGGCCTTGGTAATACAATCGGCTGACAGCGTTTTCAGCTGGCTATTCGGCCGAAATAGTTACGTGCGCGTCTTCGGCATGTCACATGCTACGATCGTTTCAGCAAAACTTTCCACGGGACACCGTAACAAGACACACTAGAAAGGTCCCTGACGAATACCGAAATGCTTTTGCGGCTCAAATAACGTCGCGTCATGTCACCGCGTTGCATGCGCGTAAGCTAATTAACGTCGTTTCGTCACGTTCTGAGCCCTTGTGTACCGCATCGAACTGTCAAAATCCTTGTCTCGAACCGTGACGTTTCTTGCGACCAATTAGTTAGGATGATCTAATGCTTTAGTGGTTGCTTCTCATCCTGGTGATGTGAAACATTCTTCCACGCTTTTAAGCGTAAGTCACGCTTTTTTTCATACTCTCATGTTTCGCGTTCGTTATTATGAAAAAATTCACGATAGTTTTTAAATCATGAAAATACGTCCAAGTAGAAGATAAATCTGTAACTCGGTTAATTATGAAACTGATAAACAGACTGCGGATATTAGACGCGAATTCATATTTTCACCAACATATTTAAAAGAGCGGAATCTAAATGAAAAGTTGTTTTACTTATTGAATATATATGCCCATAAATCCGAAATCTCAAAATCTCGGCTTTGTAATAGACTTGATCTTATAATAAACAAGAGCCACAACTAATAATTTTCACTACCAGAGTAAGAATGTTAATGGACGAATGTTATTAGTGAACGCGACTAGAGGGAGATTACTTATTTCTTGTACGTATGTCGAACTGTTCATACTTTTTATTATACGGAGCACTGCACGAATCGGTCGCCACGATATTTTAGCTGGTCCTTATAAATCAATAAACAGATGTTTTAAACGAAAGCTGGTCGAGTAAGAATTTATGGATGTAAAAAGGGGACTTTTGAGAGATAAAAAGCATCCTTTTTCCATATAATTTTTTTTATTTATATTTCTACTGTCGATGATATTGAAGGTTGGTAACCCGTATTTTCCATTGAAAATAAGCGGTATAATACTCTTTTGGCTGGCTGCCTACCGCTCGCGTCGTCTAAACGTATAATGTAACGTAATAAATAACACGGTGTTCGCGAATATTGAGTTTCTCTAACGTTATTTTCCTCTATTTATACGATCTGTACGAGAAACGGAGCATCAGCATACTATTTTTCTTTCTTTTCTTTTCTTTTTTTTTGCGATCTCGTATGCTCAACGATTTTAATCTTCGATCGAGTTTCTTTATTAGGTACCACTGAAACTCGTTGCATATATAGCCTATAATCAGTGTTTACAATTAATTTCCCATCTCTTTGAATTTTTTCACTGGTCGATTCAAGAGTTCATATAGTTGATGATCGTTCGCTGATTTAACGCTATAATTTCGCCTGGATGGTTGTGTGACGTTTCGGTTTTGCGGTTGGCTGATGTGAGAGGTTGCGTATTCCGAGAAGCAAATCAGGTGAGTTCATAGGAGCAGTCACGTAATCGGGCCGTGAGATTCCTTTCGGAATTTTCATGACTTGAATTAAATGTAATTGTATCGAGGGAGTTACGTGTGATAGCCGTGCGTACATCCCATTAAACTCGAGTAGTGTCGGATGCTATAGTATTTTCTTGTTTCTGGCGTACTCAGGACGCACACCATCGCTGCAATTTCTAATCAAAATATAGTCGCGCATGGTCTCATCGACCAATTTCTACCTCCATTAGAATCAATTTGCAGATGAATCACGTGTTAATTGCATCGGTGCGAAAGCACATGACTTCAGTATTCCTTGAGAAGATGTCGCAAACCTTCGTGAACTTGCACTTTTCTGCTATTGCGATTTCTTACCGCGAGAACTGCCGCGACGATCAAAATGGGGTTAGGTCATAACGGCCAATTTATGGAGTATATCTTAGATCCTTCATAGATTTCCAACAGCGTAGCTTTCAAGATCCAAATTATTGTTTTCTACAACACGCAGACGCAAGCTTATTTTCTTTGATACAACATTTTATATTTTAATGGATTTGAAAATGTATTTAAAAATTCCTAGTTCCAATGTCCACAATCGCAAAATCATGGAAAGATTTGTCTAGCTTTTGCTTTCTCATCAATCATTCTTTAATTGCACAAGACTAAAGATTTTCTAAAGCTGCCTCGAAACATCACATAAATATATTGGAAATATCTGTGAACGTGATTTCATAACAGGTGTAGATTGTTTAATTTTATCACGCTGTGTAAGATAATCCACGCGCGAGTAATCTTCATCGGATAATAATCGAAATGATAAAGTACGTTGCATCGTGGACGTATCAGAAACTATACTTCAACTATATCCAACGTCTTGTCCTAGTTCTTTTGCTTATTAAAAGTGCATGGTCAAAATATGAAACACATGTTGAACTATAAGGGACACGTTCACGAAAACTTGCTGCATGACAGTGATCACGTACTGGACCTCTTGCTACGGGGAACTTGCTTGCTGGTTTATCGTAGGTCCCTAATGACGTCAGCATCATCCACGAACGGCAAAGGAATTCTCCGAAAAAGAACCGGCGACTGGTCCGTCGGTGATTAGGAAGAAGTTACCAATGCTCTTACCTAGTTATATACACAGGGGGGAAATGCTTGAATGCTACTTCCAAATTACAGTCGATGATATAATCTCTTTGTAATCGCGTTTAAATTGCTCGAAAGTAATTAGTTGCTCTCATTTTTTTTAATTTCCCAACAGAAACTGGTTATTACGTTACGTTCGTGTAATTTATTTTGCATTTGCTTAAGTATAAAAATATTTAATAAAGTATAAAGAATGAAGTTTTCAGTTTGAGAGGTATTATTTTTTGTGAATCACGAGATATAGGTACTTTTCTTAAATGACTTTCGAACATTATACGAATCCTTTTTCGTCAAACGTGTCAAAGAGAAATTGTAATCGTAACCTATTTCGGTACCTGTTATAAAAGTCGTTGGTACCTGTCGCCTGTGAGTCGTAAAACTCGTTCGTCACACGTACGTCTGTTTCAAAGAAGGAACGATATATTATTGGATCTCCCAGAAGCAATTACCTCTTTAATTCTTAAAAAAGAACATGCAAAAGTTCTAAAATTAAAAGAAGTATTATTTCGTTGGAAGATTCCTTTCAAAAAGAAATGTTCGTGAGAGTTTGCACATTTTTTATGGCGTCAAAGTTCTGTAATCTGTAAAAAAGGAGGAAAAACTCGTTAAATTAAGTAAAATATTATTTTTTATCCAAAGAGACTCGGTAGAAAGAAATATTCCCAAGAGTTGACGAATTTTTATGAATGAAAATTACACACGTGTCCAATGAATGAAATACAGAAAAATCTCCGACTTAATGACTCTTTCTTTCTCACTTTTTTATCATTTCCGGCAAGCGAACGCGCCAAACGATTTATGAGCTCTTTCTTAGGGAAACATTTAGGTTATCGTCTCTCTTTTTTTTCCCTTCTTTTTAAATAAATATCTATGGTTGACGCTTCCCTTTTTTCTCGTCGTGGACGCTAGAGGAAAGTGCTGGCTTCGAAAATTTCCTTCAACCACCGTTCAGTTTTTAACGCACGTAGAACTGTTCCAATGACGCACACGACTTCCACGAAGAAAGTACGCTCGAGGGTGGAAGGTGGAAGCCGATGAAGAACTACGCACTGGCCGGCACGTATCTGTTAGATAACAAGTGATTAATTTCAACACGCGGACATTAATTAAACATCGAAACTGTGCGTGTGCCATGTTCTTGAAAAAAGCACATCACTTAGCTTGATAAATTGTCGATAAAGAGGCATGCGGGTAACACGAGTTGAAACATCGATGCGACGTCGTTTCTTCCACGTTTAAACAAAAATCCGTGTCAATGAATTTGTTTTTGTAAACAGAGACACCCCTCCCATACGAGCAGTATAAAACAGTGGCTGACGCAAGTCGGTTCTTTCATCGGTCATCGAGTTGTAACATACATTCAGAAATTCTTACCAGGCAGATAATGGTTTTTGTACTCTTCTCTGGTGATTTACTGATTTTCTTCGTAGTGACGAAATTGAATTTTATCGCCGAAATAATTGTCGGCAAGTACAAGAGGAATGATCGCAGCTACACTTTTTAATCCTTCGCGAAGTTTTAGAAAGATAGAAACTGCAATTCTCATCAATTATAATTTTGCAATCGGTTGCATGTTTCCCCGATTTCTTACTTTGGTTTCATAATTAGAAATTAATAGCGATACAACGCAATAGCACGGCAATAGGTAAATAAGATAAGAGCTGAAAGTCATGAATGTATATACATATAGAGATGTAAGTTATCGAAATATGAGGTTTTTTGATATTTTACATCGATGAAACAATAAATTCATTTAAAGTTTCTTATTACGATACGATCAGTCTCGATTTTATAACAGCAGTACGTTTCTGAAAAGTCTCAGTTACTTCTAGCATATCTTCATTAAATGCTCTCCATTCATCGTTCTCACGAGCGATCGTGTCAGACTTTTACCCTTCCACTAGTCTGTCGGTAGATACATACATGTAAAGAAATCGACGTATCCTCACGAGGAACAGTATCACTCATTAACATATATTTCTTCTTTGCTATCAATGGGTGATTCTTACAAGTATGAAGCACAAGCTGCATAGTAATATATATGTCCGACTACTTTACAGTAGTAAAATTTTAATCATGAATATGTCGAAAAACGTTGAATACGACGAGGCATTTTCATAAACAAATTGACAAAATCTACTAGCGTACGACTGTAATATTTCTCTCTTGATAATATCGTCGAAGTGGAGTTACAAGCTTCGTAACTAGTTGTATGACTACTTTACTAATATCTTGAAAAATATACAACGTCTGAATAATGCGATATTTTTATAAACACAATAATGTGAAATCTACCAGTGTTACCATAAACCAGTTACTACCAGCGTACTATAATACTTTTCTTTTCACAAGTTCTTTCTCCTGACATAAAATATTCAGACTAATGGTTGATTGCTCATTTGATGCTCAGACTAGTAATTATGGAGTAGTGATTATCAAGCGGGCATAAACTCCATGATTATTAATCTTATCACTTTCCCACATCACTGTGAGTCCAATAACGAATACTTTGGAAAATATCAAACATCTGATCCTACAACGCATCGTTCTTAAAAAAAAAAGAAAACAATAACAAAATCTAACAGTATATAAAGTTTCAACTAAAAATCTAGATTGCAGGCCTAAATACCTTGCACGTTGCTTGTGAAGCGAACGTAACGGCTCGAATGAACCAACCGAAGGTTTAAGAATACGTGATCGTTAGTGCAAAAACAATTGCGCGGTGACTAGGCTTTGTTGCGCAATGGTGAATCAGACATTTAGCGAATTGGACTAATTATCGTAGCAGACAGAGTAGGAATTTCCGAGATCCGATAGCCGATCAGGGAGGTAAGGGACAGTCGCAGCGTTGGAAAAGGAGGATGATCGGGGTCGTCTTTGGCCATTCGGTCGAGTAAAGTGTCGGCTGAGCCGCAGACGGCGCGACGCCGTTTATTTGCGTCCGTGATGGGACGTCGGGTCGCCGCACAGGTGCGTCCCACGATTCTTGGCGTTTCATACCATCTTATTCGTTGCGACGTTCGCCACCGATCCGTTGAACGCACCACGGACTTTGCGAGCTCCACCATATACGTACGGATCTATTCGCGGTGGAACAGAGATGCTGCCAAACCTGAGGCTTCGCTGATTTTCCTCCCAAGCCAACGTAAACGTCTCTCACAACGACATGCGTTGTATAACGACAAGAGGATCCGCAGACTCAGTGCCCGATTTTCCAAGCTGTCAGCTCGAAAAATGAGTTGATGGGATTGCAGATGATGGCAAAGTTTCTGCTCTGTCTCGTACCGATCCTGCTGGAATCCGTTAATCTGTGTAATATTATACCATTCGTATCTACAGGCAGTTTCGTTAAGGTTAAAATTTTAAAGCGATCCGGCTAACAAATTTGAAATTTCTCGTAGGTTGTAGATTCTTCGTAGACTTTTCATTAATCGTAGGCTCTTTCTGGATTTTCTTTCTTTTTCTTTCAGAGATTACAGATTCTTCATAGATCTTTCATGAGTTATCGATGCTTCCTAAATTTTCCATAGATCATTGACAATGATTCTTTTTCAGGGATTCGAATGATTTTTATAAGTTATATAGAGTGTAAATTTATTTTTATCTTTGCATTATTTATGCAGGTGTTTATTCATATATCTTTCATTTTAATTTCTTTGGAACAATTTTTATGCTAAAGCCGCTGGCACTTCTAACGTTAATATCACATACACCAAAGAATTGAACATTTCAACCACAAAGGCAAGTAAAAATAGAGTTTGAATGATTGAAAAATCCTTCAAAGGAGCTTGAAGAATTCTCGGGGCTCGCTAGTGACCACTGTCATAAGTTTACGAGAAAAGGCTACCTCCCACTTCCTAGAAATAGTTGAAACTTAAACTCAGAAATGGTATTTTAAAATTTAAAAAGTCGGATGTTCGTTTAACAATAGTCTGTTTTCTAGAAATGTTATCGTGGTTGAAAGTTTTGTTAGTTTTTGTCTCGTCAAGTATTTCAACGGAGAAGCTGTTCTGCCGCAAATGGGAATGCGGTTTTACTGTTGTTTTATGGCGCATTAAGTCATTGATGTCGCATGATTATTAACGAGATTACGCGATTCTTAATCTACCAATTGTTCTTCCAAGCGATACACGTACACGATGTCAGTATAAATCCTCTATCCGGCTAATATAAATTCCTTCCGTGTGATATAAATTTATGGAAACAGGTGCCGTACTATTAAACGTCTTACAATCGTAAATTCCATTCTCTTGAACGATGAAATATGTTCTATATGTTCGTGAAACATGTGCGTTTATGTCTAGAAACAGTTGGAGACATTATTATTTCACTATTTAATTCTCAAGAATTAAATTCAAAGGAAGATGCGTATTTTCATGATTAATCTTCCTATCATTCCCTCCTTATTACTCGTCTTATTAAATAAATAGGTACATGCGAGTGTCAAGTAAGAACCAATGAAACACGTTGTATTGCTCCATGCTCTTTCGGTAGAATTAGTATTCTCGAATAGTCGTGACAGTAATCACGTTTAGGATAACTAAGGAGACAAAAATCGCCAGAACTCTGGCAGCGTTATTGTATGAAACGAATCACGGGATGCTTGTCTCTGTTTACGCGTAACTCGACGAGGAAAAAGATAGAGAGAGAGAAAAAGGAAAAGAGAGAGAGAGAGAGAGAGAGAGAGAGAGAGTCTCGTTTTCCAGGTATGGGCCAACGCTATTTTCGCATCCTCCACTCGAAACCAGTCAGTACCGTGGATCCTCTGTCTCTGTTTGTCTTTCTCGTTTCTTGCGTCTCGTGCCAAAGCGATAATTATCGTTAAGTCTGCTACGATCGACGCTCGACGTGCTCGTAAGTACTGAAGAACGGCTATTATATAGACGGCGCCAGTCTTCGTTCGAAATAAAAAAGAAGAGAAAAGAAAGAAACTCGGTGAAAATGTAAGGTGACGCTCGAGAATGATGTTACGACGACGAGATGTTCGTACGCGTAGTCTCGCGCACACCGCCCATCGTAAATCTTCGTATAAGTGGGAAGATTCTATCTCGTTCCATAATAAAAAAAAGATAAAAAAAAAAAGAAAGAAAAAAAAATAATGAAATCGAATCGAAGAATTCGTTTTCGAGAAAAATTGCATTCGAAAGTCAATGGGGTAAGTAGGCGCGAATCTGACTAATGACTGTTACTTCGCATGTTTCACTGCAGATTGAAATGCAAATTCATATCTTCATGAAGACATTGTACGTTCTACATATTTTTTGCACGTCTAATTTTCCCATAAATGCGTAAATATCAGCAATATACAAGATCGTCATTGTGACTTTTCGTTCAGGCTGTAATTTCACGGCGCAATGTCAGAGAGCAATTTTCTACCAATATTCTAGTCTTTCAAATCTCAGAATTATTTATTGATGTATACCTATAGAAATGTACAATATGCAGGTACTTATTTATAGCTAAGATAGTATGAGGAATACACCCATGAAAAGCTCTATAAAAATCAGTACCTGTTAAGTCTGACCAAAGTATATCTAGTAAGAAGAAATTCGAGACGCGTTTAATTTTTACGAGTTTGATAGTTGCAGCGTTAAAGTCTAGAAACAAATATAACGAATATAAGAAGCAAAAACTAAATTATCTAAAATTTTAAACAATTCCTAAACCTTAAGAACAAATTAATAGTTGATACTTTTCCGTATTGACGTTTTACAGCATACGAAACTAGTCGCAGTAACGAGCCGCAACGAATCCGTAACAACAGTTATCAATCAACTGCACGTCCTAATCAACTAATTTCCAAGTAAATTTCCCTCAAAAACGTAGTTTTCAACTAGATCTTGTTATTCTTGATTTTCATCTCACTTTCAGCCATAGAATCTCTCTTACCCCATTCTCGTATCGTGAATTATATCCCACTCTGTATATTTCGCGCGTACGCACGCGGCAGCGACATATTAAAAGGTCGAAAGACGTTTTTGATGGTGGTCGGATCCGGTGCGTAATCGCGGGCGAATTTACGCATATTTACCTAGCCAGACGACGAAGACGCCGGCGCCTCAGTGAGTGAAAACGAAGTTTAAAGATGAGCCGGATGGACGTCGCCGACGACGTCCACGACCAAGACGACGACACGTTTCTCTCTTCTCACGAATGATATCGGCAACAGAGAGACGATACCTTTTCGACCCACCAGCAGCGAATCTTAAAGCTGTCGACGTGAGTTGTCGCGGCGCCATAAGATTCTCGTTTTCTTTTCGAGCTTATTGCTGCTCCTTTTTTTATAAACGATCTCTCGCCGCTGGAAATAATACGATCGTATCCGCGGACTTTTTCTCGAATCCCCGTCGCGGATGGCCGGGGCGAGCATCCGTCGTGGCGCCAGTTTCATTCTCGCAACACCTTCTTTTTCCTCTTGCCGATTCTCATCTTATCTTATTTGCCTGTTCATTATAAGTTTCTTTCCTCGATCGGTTTTTACTTTTGCTCTGTTATTTTTCCTACAGTCTGATGCTTCGCGCATGGTAATTTACGATAGTCATACGGTAATAATGTATCAGTGAATCGACAAGTTGCGGGTTATAGATTATAGACTTTTTTTTCACAATCTTATTATTTTACAGTAAATAAGGTAATAGGGTGAGTCGTGGTTGGTAAAAGTTATTTGTAGGATTTATTATCGCTCGATTTATCGCTAAACTCGTTGCAGTTATAAATTTATTATTATTTATGTGGTAAGTTGGACGATTTAGTTAAATTAATAATATTAGTAAATCAACAAGTTACTGGTTGTAATTCTAAGGCAGGCAGAATAACAAGCCTATCATTTGTTTTATTACCAAAATTATCGCTTCTATGAATTTACTAGCACTAATACGTTGTCACTTGTAAAATTTCAGTAATAATATTGCGCAACAAGATCCTGACGTTAGAATTACGTTTTCGACGTGCATGCATCATATCGATTGTTACCATTCTGCGATTTAAAGTGAAATTGGAACTTAGTCCATTTGATGAGGTTGCACTTAGTTGCGCGTAACTTTAAACGCGGTGTTCCGGCAAATCATTAACACGTTGTATGCCACGTGGACCACTTACCAACCATCAATTTCTGAACAAATGCGATTATAATTCGACACTAAAGCGAAATGGAAACACAATCAGTAGAATTGTTCGTGATTCTTCCATTCGCATTCTTCTTATCGCCTTTCTTCTTTCGAACTTCAATTTTCCATGATGATAAATGTCCTTAAATCTAATATTAAACCTAACTTCTTTTTATTCTTCTTTTTCTTCATAAGTAGAATCCTGTTTATCTAAAGTTTATTTCTTGAAACAAAACTAACGTTTGTATCTGACTAAATGCACCGTCATTTATTATTAACATTTATCATCTACTTCATTTTTCATTTCAAACGTGTATCGTTCATTCTAAATTCATTTATCTAAATGTGAACTTCTATTGTTTGAACGAGAAATCGTAAACGTTGGAAAAAAGTCGATGAATTCCTATTACATAATCTCTTCTGATAGATTCACATAAAAACTCATTGTACATGAAACAGACAAGATACCGTGAAGGTCACATGAACGAACTTAAAAAGTCACGTTTCCTATCGTAAAGGATAAATTTTAAGGTTTAATACACCACCGATTAAGCATGTATAAAAAGTGTCTTTGCCACATGTCTTAAGCATTTTGAATATGTCGATTGTCATATCTCTTGTGCCCTCGATATTCTTTGTTGATTTAGTATCTATATTTAAGAAGCATACTTAAAATTATTTAAGAATCACACCGATTAACTCCATAAATTAAAAAATACGGGAAAAAGATTATGTTACAAATATTATTTTCTAATGTTGCTTTTAGAATTCATTATTATATACGCGATACGTCTACAACGAATAGATTCATGGAAATGACCTATCATCTTAAGAAGATAATAAAAAGTTATAAAATTTGCAGAAAGTCAAGATGATTTCGAAACACTCGTACACTGGGCAGAACAATATTTTCTTACCAGGTTACGAATTTCATTTTCATATTACTAAATTTTCATATTCGTATAAAAGTACTGGATCTTAATTAATTAATATATAAATGTTATAATAAATACAACGATATACAGATACTCTTTGCAGCCACTTTATGCATATCTTTGGATCTAACAGGTTGTGTCTCCTGTTATAACTATATACAATATATAAAACTATTTCCTCTTGGTAACCAAGTGTCATCAAATTGTGGTCTTCGTACGTTACCTTTAAAATCGTCGAATCGCTACGATATGACTTGCACGATGGCATCAGCTCGTTCACCGATTCTCCGATCCATGTTCTTTGCCGTGTGTAGACGCGCGATGTGAGTTCTCATCTCGTCGTCGGGGTTGTTTCGTCTGTCCGTGAAATTTATGCGTATCGGCGGGCGAGAAGACGGTATAAGTGTGTCCATCACGTAGGTTAGGCTAAATCGGTTACGCTGAATCAACACACAGCAGAAGAGACAGCCCCGAAAACACGGGGACTCGTCTAGACGCACAAATCGCCTGCCAACCAGTCGCCACGAGCATTGTTATAAAGACCAGCCGTTTTTTTGGAAGCTATAATTAAATAAAAAACGACCACCGTTCTTCACACGTGACGAATGTCTGTCAGTCGTTCGATCAGATTGCAACGGTTTGTCTTCTCATTTTACGTAGAATATCTGACTAAAGTAACGACTTTGAAACTTCAAATCCTCGCACCATGAGGAACGCTCGAGCTACGATAGAAACTCGTACATACTTTCAGCACCACCTGTCGAAATTGTCAGATTTTGTAATTTCGTATTTGTCGCGATCCAAACGTTTTTCCAGAGACATAAGCAAAATTTTCTATTCGCGAATAAATAGCTATAGACATAGAATTTTTCAGCGAAATAGTAGGAAAATATGAAGATGACAAGAAAAGACTCGAAAAGTACATTTTTGTTGATTGTTTCATTGCAACGTTACTTTATAATTAGACGAGCAGTTTAGAGACCATTCTGATCGACTCCGTGAGAAGAAATTAGATCCACTGTGGTATTTACCATTATTTGTGCCATCTTATTGCAACGAATAAACTTACGAAAGTTAGTCGTTTGTTTCTTCAAAATTGGATATTAATCGTGCACTTAGATAACGAAATTAAGAAATAAATAAAAAGCGGAGTTGATCGATTTGGCATGTGATACCGAGCGTGTCTAACATAAAATGGCTAAAAATGAAAGGAATTTGTTAGGTCAAAGTAGTCTGTCGTTCGAACAAACAATGACTGATAATAGTCTCCGAGAACGTAACGATGAATGAAATGCAATTACTACGAATTACTTCGATGGTAGGAGAACAGTTGTTCTGAATCGAGGAAGCTCGTACGTCTGGCCAGCAACGCGGCTAAATTATCGGCATGTGAAACGAAAAGCGATGAAGCAGTCGCTTGGCGGAGGTTCTGAAATACTAGTCTCCGGGTTTCGAAGTCAACATGGTTCGCGATAGTCGGCGACAGTTCAGTATCTGGTCTTTTCGAGTCGCACAATTGGACAGGCTTTCGATGGAACTAGGCAACGCGCTAGGAACGACCAGCTGTGTCGGACACCGGGAATGTCGCGTGGCTGATGCAACCTGTGTTCGCAATGTGCAGTTTAGTCCAACCTTACGATCTTTCTTGCTGTGAGAAAGACCGTCGCGCATTATCGTTCCATGATAAAATAATTTCGTAATCGAAAACATTCTTTGAACAAAAATTCTCGCTGCACCTCGTTATCTGTATGCAGAAATACAGAAATAATTTATTTTTTTTCCGTTCATTGATAATGGATTCTGTTCATTTTGAATAAAATTCCATTGCCTTGGTTTACAAATAGTACATAATAGTTGCACCGGCAATGTTTACGCATTTATGGGAAATTCAAAGTTTTAAAAAAACTTGCACAGAATTACACACAATATCCAAGTTATAAAATACTTCTTATGATATTTAGCGCAGAAAACAGATCCCTAAGTAGGTTTCATTTGTTTAATTACGTTCGTGAAAATATAAATTTCTATCGACATTCGCAGTCTAGTAATAATTACATTCTTCGAGGAGTAACTCAATTTCCAATTCGATTCAATGTCCCGATGGAAAATTTTAGAATAGAAAATCTGAAATTAAGACAACGAGGAATACGAAGAGTTTGTTTTCAAATACGTATCATCCTCTCTCAAGAAACTTTTTTTCCCTACAGACACACAACGTGATATTGATAACCGATCTATCTTGCCACATCCTAACTACGAAAATATTACGTCAGTGGCTGTTAACATGTAAATATTATTGATCTAGCGGAAACTTCGTATTTCACATGACGCTAATGGTACCGACTCGCAATCGAGAATTACATTTTCATTCGTCTTTTCTGAGTAACTTAGAATCGTCTTATTTTTCATAGTTCATACTGTTCGACCCTGGCAGCTATAATTTTTCCTTTCACCCTTTAATCGATCGATACATCGATGTAATGATTATGCTTAGCATTACGTGATTTAAATTAAACGTTAATCGACTGAACGAGCGAGGAACTCGTTTATCACACTGATGATACGTGTACTTCGGATACGTGGCTGCGCATAAGAAACCAAAAACATCGTGACGATCGAATCAATTGTCCGCCATTAATAGACTACGAATAATATCGAATTATCATTTTATTTTTCTCGCTGGCTGGATACACGGATACAGGGGTATGTATCGTCACGGATATCGACTCTTTCCACGAATTCGTCGCATCTTCTACGACTTTTATACACGCCACCCGTACACACAAATGCACTATGCCGTATGTAATTATGAACGGCCACAAGTGTGTCATGTACAGTTTGTTATTGACTTCGTTGGAAGCGTGTAATCTAATTTCGCGTCAACGATGCAGAATATTCTTAACACATTGTCTAGGTCAGAAATCGCGCAGTTCATCGCAATATTGACCTATTTGCTTGCCCGTAAGTCGCCTTTTATCACACTATGATCCCGTGCTAATGGAATTATAATTGATAATTTCGCGGATCCCGTTATCGCCCGATTGGACAAGTTCAGCGAACTCCAGTGATACAACTTTGATCTTAAGTTTTGGTTATCGATCAGATCGTCGATGTTAGCGAATTCTTCAATGGACGTATTTAATTCCCTTGGATTAGTATTATAACTCAAGAGCATCTGTGAATCACAGCAGGAATAATTGTGGAACAGGAAATAAATACAAATTTTGCTTTAAATGTAAATAATATAAAATATAAAAGAATAATTCTCGTATTGCCACTGTTTCATATTTATGATTTATTTTCTCACTACTTTCATATCGCATGACGAAATATTATTTCTAATTCTTTACTGGTGGTATAATAAAATTACAAATGATTGATTACGAAGAATACTGTTCAAATTAGTTCCATGCCATTTATCTCCGGATGAAAATTGCGAAAAACAAATTTTATAGCTGCCTTTCTAAAACTTATCCACAGTTTTTATTTCGAAAATGCCTATCTATTACGAAAATAGATGTACAATGATGTACAACTGGGTAACGCGCGAAAGAAACGGATCTGAAGAAAAGCAAAGGAATGCGAAGGGTTAATAAATTGATGAAGATTGCTGGAATCGGTAGCAGCGCAATAAATCGTTCTAGAAAGCATCACCGCGATTTCCCACGCTGGTTGCTTCGTATCAACCAAATTGCGGTTGTAAACGCGCAATACACCAATGTACTACGTATCGATTGATCGTTGGAAATTGGAGCGAAACCGCAGTACAGGTGCACGCGATGATCCATCAATCTCATGCTAATCAGATCGATTTTCATATATCCTGAAGAAAATGACGTAACAACACAGCTACAGGTGTACGCACGCACGCACGTACGCACGAGTCTTGATACATGAATTAAAGACGCATTTTACCGTTAAAAGGGGGCAATTTACTACGTCGAATTCCCGCTGCGTTCTACTACCAGCGTGTGTATGTACTTTAAAAGCTAACTATGCGTCAGGTGTGTGATTTCTCTTTAAATCACCTTGGTTTAATCACCTCGCGTGAGTTTAATCACCATCGCGATAGCACGAGGAAGTTAGATAGATTTTTTTATACCTTTGAGAAATTTCATCATTATCATCGTGAAGGCATCCATTCAATTGTAAAAGCTTCGATAAATCATGTATTAGATTGGTGTATATATTAGGCATCATTTCCAGATAATTCGATGCATTCTTTTAACTAGTTTCGTTATTACAGACTTATGAGAATTATCTCTTCTAAAATTTAAAAATCCTTACAGTGGAACTATTACAGTACCTCAATTTTTTTTAAGTAGTCTATGCATTAAAAAATGTATTATTTACGGCGATCAATTTATTATATACAATACTTTGTTAACATTGAACACGCGTGATTTATAACAAATTTCAGCTGCATTAGCATGCTTGATAACTGACGATAGACAATTACAACAAATTGATAAAATCTTTTTTTCACACAAAGACAATATAGCGTGTAATAAATCGAGCAATGTTAAAGGAGACGGCGAAAAGTTCAGATCATCGACGCGATCTTTTTGGTATTAAATCGCGGCTCTTGTTTCGTAAACTAATTTCTTTCTAATAAATTGGTGACGAACGAATTCATATTAAACGTGTGATGTTCGATCGAACAGATTGGCAACAGATGTTCACACGTGGAATGTTCGCTATGCGGAGATCACAGTGAATGACTTTAACAAGGATCAATCGATCGCTATTGGGTTAACGGCTCGGCAGCGCGAAATTGCTAGATCGAATCTGCCTCTAGCAACGATAATGCAAATCGCGAGCGTGAATCGCGAATTCCGACGATCTCTTCTCCACCTGATCGTACTTTTCCTTTCCTTTTTATATTATAAGTTTCCGTATTCAACAGGTCACCATAATTTAAGATAAGCAAGAATGAAAACCACGTCGAAAATAATGTCGAAAACATCAGAATGATCGATGTGTATATACACAGTGTGCACCGTTGTTCAGAAGTAAGAGAACATTTGCCATTTTCAACCGTGTTTGAAATATATAAATTGCCAGTATTAAATCATCTATCGCTTCCAAATTTTATACAGAATAAATAACCAAATTATTCTGAATCTTTGAAATCTCTGAATTATAATATGTTATTAATCCTCATAAATTTATTACTCGCTTTCGATGGAATTTTTCATAATTTTTTACAAACATTTGTCGTAATCAAGCAAGTGTTCTCATATTTTTAAATGCGGATGTAACAAAACGTAAGAAAATTCGAAGGAGATGTTTTTTCATTAAATCACAGGTGGATCGAACGCGGTCATCGGCGTAGGTGTGTATCGTTATCATTGTCGCACGTTCGTTCCCCCGATTTCTGAGAAACCTGGCCTAAATTCGAGAGGCCCTAAAAACACCTAAAAATAGTTTCATAAGACGGTTGCGTCTGGGGATTCTGGATGTTATAAATCTGTTCGCTTCTTCCCTTTCTCCTCCCCGTTTTCTCTTTCGCGGCCTCTTCTAACAAGAATCGAATTTATAAGTGGCGAAACATCGAACGCGTTTCCCTTTGCCGTTGTTCCACCTTTCCTCTTTTCCATCGTAAGTCATTTTTCTTACTTTACACGTATCGCGCCTCGTTGACCGTCGATAGTTCTACATAAACCTCTTTCATGAACCAAATTAAGGGCTAAGGAATGAAATGATATAAAAAAGCATGAAGTAGTTTGCACATTTTGTCTAAACAGAAAAATATATTAAAATACTAGATACTTTTCAGAAGATCGCTGTACAAATTGGGAACGTAAAGAAAATGTTCATGATTCAAAGAGAATTTCTTCGGCATCTTCAAATTTCATAAAATTATAGGATTTGTATAGGAAAAAAATTGCGATAAAAAGGAATATAATCGAATCCTTGAAATTTTCCTTCGTAAGCGATAGTTAAAAATATAATTGGATTAAGTAAAAAATAAAAATTCTTTTTACTAAACTACTTGACTAAATTGTTACAGATATAAAGATTTATCACAACAAACCAATTGACTTTGAATTTGTAAAATTCACTTGCAAACTTTTATCTCTTTTATTATCAACGTTGTTACTATCGTACAAGAGAATCTTTGAAAGTCATAATTCACAATGTACGAATTTGTACACACAAATGTAGAAGAGATCTTTGTGTAAGAGGTATTTGCCAAAAGAAGACTATTGTTTCTCACTAATTAAATCTATTTTTTCCCTTGGACGTAAGATCGATCGAAAAACTTGCTTTTCTCTGGATATTGAAGGTATGGATCTGAGGAAGAGCCGACGAAAGGAGCATAGGGAAACAGAGTTGTTTTGTCGCGACCGGTGTCGAGTACGAGGAACCCAGAATTTCGTAAGCCAGCCAGACAGTGTGTGATTAGTAGGGTGAGTAAGCGATACTAATTTCGTCGATCGACCAGACGTCGGACTTTACGGTTCATTCTAATCTTCTACGCAGCCAGTTCCATTCGGCGGAGAATCTACGCACTTCGCGTTATATCGAGAACGCAAGAAATGTCCACATACATAAATATATTTCGACGCCCACATCGAAGTCTTTTTCTTTCGGTGAAAAATCGCTAGATGAAAAAACTGTTGTCGCTATAACTCGAGATTGATCGTTGATCCTTTTGATCAGACTGGGCAAAGTCTTCTACGCACGATCATATGGAATAATTAGAGGATTTATCGTTCCAAAGATCCGAAGAATTTTTCTCTACCATTAGATAGTCTTGTAAGTAAGATAAGATTTTTATAAGAGTTTGAAATTAACACGATGGAACTCGTTAGAATAGACGTTTTATAAAAGGAAATTACAGTTCTGGTAAATTTGGAGGTAAAAGCGTTAAGTAATTAGTTGAGACTTAAACTTAAAAAATTTTCGAGTGAAATAAGGGTTGAATAAAAGATTAATTACTTTTTGCCAAATACAGATATTGAGAAATTTTCTAAGGAAACCTACTATTATTTATTTCCTTTTAATATTAACCCTTTGCATTGCATAAATATTAAGGATGTTGATAATATATAAACTGTTATTTAGTTCTAGTAATTCCACTAATAAACAATTTTTCCTATTGTGTATAAATAAAAATCCATTTTTGAAACATAACTTTCGTTTCCAAAAAGCGTTAAAGTCGTTAATTCTGTCGTATATCAAAAATATTTCAAAAAGGATTAGGAAGTATTAGGAAGTAAACTAGCGGAAGAAACTACAGGCAAATTGAGTGAAATGATATGCAAAAGCAAAAGATTCGCATAACGATCGTTTAACGTGTATTATGCATAGTTAAATAGCTACGTTTTGCTAGCGATTCTCTTCTTCGATTTTTATTGTCGATTTCGACGCGAAGCTAGTAAGCATAAAACCGACAGGGAAATAAAATGAAGAAAAAAGTTCGTTCGTGGCCCATGGCCAATCTCAATTGTAGTCGTGCTGAAACTTTTTGCACAAGGCTTGATTTATGACGCGGCTTCAAACCGAAAAGGGGCCCGCGGCCTTATCAATGCTATAATTCATATTTTCTTTCATGCTGTCGTAAAAAATAAATTGCACCGATGGATGCATCGTATCGGTTAGTTTCGCCGGTTCGCTGTTTAACAATTCGAAAGGAACCCCTTGGTTATCAATGCAAATTCCCTTTCCATCCTTTCTCTCTTCTCTCTCTCTCTCTCTCTCTCTCTCTCTCTCTCTCTCTCTCTCTCTCTCTCTCTTTCTCTGTAATTTGCCCCTAGACTGTGAGAAAAGAAACGTATAAATATATATTCTCTCAGCTAACCTTAGAACTATTGTTCCAAGAGCGAACGTGCAAGTTAGTAAGTGGGTTCATTTTTACCGTGCAATCAATTTCTTCTTTGGGTTGCCTTCTTGGAAGTCCACGATCGGAGTAAGTCATTTCGCGGCTCGTCTCGCGGAGCCTTGAAGGTTGCTGGGTCGTTCAGGGCTAATTTGTAATTCCGGTGACGTTGGTTTTCTTCAAAGAACGGATCGTGAAAGTGGCCGTGCTAAATTAATGATCGGGCCGGCCGCTTGTTCGTATCTGTCAGTAGAATTAGTGGTGCTGGCTAAGCGTGGAATGACATATGCAAACTCTCGAGGCCGCAATCGTTCGAAATAGGAGCTCTTCTAGGCATCGTAGACTGCCTGCCGCCATAGTTACAGATGGATAGAATCGTGTATCATTATCATGCTCTTCGAACGAGAATCGGATCGCGAATTCCCTTACAAACACTCTATCCTCTATCTTTCTTTATTAGAAATTAACACTTTGATATTTTCATCTTTTAATTGGACTTATCTTTGTGCTTCGTATGCGATTTTCATTTTATCCGTTTTCTTCCATTAGAACTGGAATTTTCTATCCGTCAATTCTTCCATATACGTAGCAATTTTTTTTTATCGTATATTTAAAAAGTTGAATTTTATGAAGCGTAAATTATCACGTTCTCGTCGTGAGGCTCGGTAGTGAGCAAAAGGGAGAGAATGAAAGAAATGCGTGAACACAGTAGATCAATGGCGTCAAGAGATTGCATACTTGTCCCAATGCGTGCGATTGATACATTGACAAACAACGTGCTTTATCAGTCAACGAGAAGGGCACGTTCTACCAATGAGACTACGTTTCTTCTTATCATTGCTATCATCCTCGAGCCAATCCACGGTTGGTGATCGACAACGGCCGAGATGTTTTCATATTTTCAAGCCAATGAATAGGCAGAAGATCACTGTGCAACTGCGATGGCTGACCGTAGTTCATTTCTATGATGAATACATTTTTCCAATTAATTTGCAACAAATTGCCTAACCAGTTTTGATTATTCGAAAAAACTGAAGATTACAGTAGAAATTTTCCTTCTTAGTAATTATCTACGTATAATTTCAGTTGCAATCTTGACAAATTAGAAATCAGCATTTTTAATAGCTACATAATTAATTTTTGACGGATGGAGATAATTAACGGATAATTACGTTTTCGATGAATGATCTGTTTATTGAGATTTTAATATTTAAAGAAACGCTTCACGCGATGACGTATTTCGTGCGTTTTATCTTTACGAAATACGTAAATACACAAATGCTAGCAACGAAAAGTGGAGCATTCACATGTAAGATAGAAAAATTGGTGATAAATTAGTTTGGGCATTCGTGGACGAATGTGTGTGAACACACAGTGATAACTATACAGCGATAGGGTATTGACCCGTTTGGATTAATTTACGCAACTTGGCAAGAGAGCAACGCGTAAATTATGCGTACACGATGCATAAGCGTTTCTTTCGTTTAATGGGGGATTTATCAATCTACGGTTCATAAATTGCGCCGTAATTTCGGTCGTTTTCACAACAAATAAAGCGTTGCGTAAGTCCCTTCTATCCACACAAAATTTGATAAAATAACGGAAAGAACTGAAAGATTGTGCTTAATTGCAACGCGCGTTCGTGAAAGATATAGATTTTTTCTAAACATCTTTTCTCCTTTCTTCTGCTTTCTTTCTCGATTCGCGTAATATTTGTAACGTCAAGTTACGAGGATAAGGATTATTAAAAAGAATACGTATACTTGCATAATCACTGCTTTATGACGTAAAGTTTGTGTATAAGTATGATACATGAATTAGACTGTTTACAATTTTATTACAATGTCGCGCAGCAGAGAAACGATATTGTTTGTTTAACTTGTCTATAGACGTATGTATCGTGGAATTATTGTAACAACGTTTCGCAATTAGGCAGTAACTGGTGACGATTTTACAATAATCGACAACGTTTCAACAAAGAGAAGATTTTACAATTAGGAAATTATACGATTAATGATATTACCATTTCTAGAAAAGAAATTGTCATCTTGGAAGACGTTTCATATTCGTAATGAAAACAATTTGTAATATCGTTATTTTCCTTTAGTTTAAACGTCCTTTCTTTTTGTCAATTGTACGTATAAAACGGGTAAAAAAAAGAACTAAGTACAAAGTACAAGTACTAGAATTAATTTTTCCATACGAAAAGAATTTTTATAATATATGAAAATTCGAGTAATAAAAAATCATTCGTAACAAAGCGTAGAAAAACGCACAGTCACGAAATCGAAAGATTTCTTTGTTTTTTCTTAAAATTACTTTGCGTTGTAAAAACAACAAGTAATAAAATACTAGTATATCGTAGATTAAAAAATAGATTATAGAAGAGTTTTGTTGCAGCTATTCGCTTGTGCAACGATGAGTATCTCATTTCGTTAGAATTATGCTTACGCCACTGTAGTCTTGTTTCTTAATTAAACAAGATTCTTATATCGAATAATCGAATACCAGATTCGAAAAAGAAACTATGGTAATACTATATCAAATAAAAAAATATATCAAACCTGAAAATCATTCGCCCATCATTTTCATAAAAGCTCTCGTCGAAAGAAATTTTACAAAGCTATGTCAATGATCACAACATTGTACCATTGAATCGTAACTATCAATAAAGCCTCTCTACTTAAACAATGAAAAAATATTTAACAATGATTGGTATTGTTTCTTTTTTTCAATTCTTATATAGATTTCTTTTTTCTATTACGTACAAGTAGATTGAAAATCATGCATTACTCTATAAATTTCTCATAAATACTGTTCAACATAGTTAGTTATATAGTATTAAAATATGCACAAAAGGAAGCATAACTTATTCGTTGTACAAGTCATAAACAAAGAAAACTAATTCAACCGTCCTAAATGGATAAAACGCAGCAAGCAGAATGAAATTGAATCTGTTATAAAAATGTTGTAAATACAAATACTTTTTATATGTTTCGTTAAATAATGTTTCTCGAGTTAACTTTAGAGAATTTGCACAAGTAAAGCATTTGTTCAAGAATTAACATCAGATAGCGATCAGATCTACAAGTTTTTATGTACAAATGATTAATTTTTGGCAACAAATTCGATATATATATATATAAATATATATATAAATAAATAAATATATATATTTATATATATATATATACACATACATAATACGGAACTATATAGAATCATTGTTATTCTAGTTTGGTAATCTAATAGGTGCAGTTTACAATTTTTTATAAATGTAACTATTAGATAAACTATATATTCTATGTATTTATAATGTCACAATTAAATCGATGCTAATTATATAACATCGAAATCACTACCTTTAATTAAAAAAAAAAAAGAAAAAAAAAGGAATAAGTTTCTTAGTACCAGTCGCACATACATCGCTGGTAGTGTTAAGTATATAAAAACAGATATATGTATAAAATTGTTCTTCCACCGCTAGACCATATCATATCGAAAACGCGTCGGCCATTAACTTTTTCATAATGTAGAATTTAAAACTACTTTGTCACGTATCTTTCATATCACATAAACGATATACAAATATCTACTTAGTAATATAATTTACACTTTGCCATAGGTATTCGTAAAAGTTTTTCAAATTCCAGGTTGCATTTATGCTATATGGTATATCTGTTGTGAAATTTGTTTAAATCTGTAAGATCATCTTTAAAATATATACAGAGCGCGCGCACAAATTATTATCGCGACATTTCTTTCTGTATATTTGGTAGGAAACCAGGAGGGAAGGTATACAAAAAGATTGGCATCTTAATACTTTATCACTGGACAGCGTAAATTTCCTGTGTAAGCAAAATATAATATTTTCTTCTTTCTTCTTTCTTTCGCGCGCGCGCAGTACATGTGATACTTCTCTAGCTATGTGTTGTTTTCTCTTTTTCTTTAATAGAAATACAAAATGCTAATAAATTTCAATGAACCTTTGTCGCACAGAGATCAAAGTGTAAAAAGATACGACTTCCACGGTGTTGTCTTTGTTTCTCGTCTTCGATTGTTTATATCATAAAGCTTCGGATCACGTTCTTCATACTTACTTCATTACTCATTAATCAACTTTATTACCCTGCAAGGAACTGAAAGACGACATTTTCGATGTACCGCACTCCTTCTTCTCCTTCCGTTGTAGCCTGCTTTTTAGACTTTGCAAATAAACTTTGCACGTTCTTAAACCTCATTCGGGCGGTTGCGACGAATTGTTACTTTCATTTCGTCGTTGCAGTCGTTCTGGATGAGAGCAAGCTAGCTGGCTGAAATCGCGAACGACGTCATTGAAAGTTTCGTCACCGCTGATTCCGATTTCCGAGTCTTTCATCTCTTCGTTTAGAAGACCAAGTCTCAATCTGAAACATACATAAAATGAAGTTGCAATAAAATTTCCTTAATAAAATAAATTTACTTCGCACTTACAACGTAACAATGTCCGCATTAGCTTCTTTTACAGCTATTGACAGTGGCTTTACACCACTTTCATCTTCGATGTGTTGATCGGCGCGATGTTTTAGTAATAAACATACTTGGGCAGTATGGCCTAGATATTTTAAACAAATAACCAAATTTATAGTAAACTTCTTAAAATATAGAATTTATTACAAACAGAAAAAGATATATACCTAATTCTGTAGCCAGGTACAGTGGTGTTTTCCCATCAGCATCTTGACAATTAATACGTGCTCCATTTAGAATCAGATATTCACAAGACATTACAGAACCCTGTATTAGACAAAATTAAATTATCAAAGAATTTAGACAACAATTTGTATACTTACACTTATAATTGCCTGATGCAGAGCGTTTCTTCCTCTGTCGTTAACATTCGTCCATGATTTATCAGCACCAGCTGCTAAAGCTGCGCACATCACAGGAAGATTGTGTGCTGCAGCAGCTTTGTAAAGAAGCATTTCAGGATGCAAATTCTCGATATCCTCTTCGTCTGTGAACTCTTCATCCTCGCCGGCAGTCGAATCTTGATCAGAACTTAATTCTAAGCTATTATCGATCGTTGGCTTTGGTAAATCGCATCCGAACATTAACACGTCGGATTCTATTTTACACTGTTTCTCCGTCCCCGCGTCTTTATTCTCAAATGTATCTTTCACATCAGATACCTCTGTGCTTAAGGACACTTCGCTTTTTATCGACAGGCTATTCTCTGAATTGCTCGTGGCAATCGTATTGTCCTTGATTTCAGGAATAAGAAGTTCGTTCTCGATGTTCGATTCCGTATTGCTATCGATAGTCTTAGCGTTACTTTCGTTTACGTCGCTACGTGGCCGTGCTAAAATTTTCCCATACAGTGTAGAGTCATTCTTTAGATCCATATTCGTGCTATCGTCCGAGCTTAATGAATTTCTCTCGGTTTTCTTCGCTTTATCGACCGAACTCAAACTTTCGATCGACGTATATTTGTTGTCGTCAGAGCTCGTCGAATGATGACCCTCTTTTACAGATGATAACGTTGTTGTTTTGTTGCGGTTAGCGCTATCGATTTTGTCGCAACTCCGCGGCCGACGACGCAATTTACGGACACTCCATTTGCGAAAATGCATTTTATCGCGACTCGTGTGTTGCCCAGACGAGATTATGTTGCTTAAAGGCTTCACGAATTTACGCTCTACATATTTCGCTCTTATCCAAGCTTCACGTATATTACTGTAAATTTACAACAAAAATTCAGCTATATATTTTGATCAGATTTATTACTTTTGGCAGAAGAGTGAGTATTACTTTTTATATTAGTGTTACGTACCCATTGCATTTTGGAGTAGCTCTAATAACATTAGAAGGTATTGGTAGAGCTTCATAAACATTATTCACTACAGTGTTTCCAAGCTCTGCCATTACTTTTAGTATCTCTGGTTCCCAGTCATCTAACGTCAAAGAACGAACTTTACTATAATGAACCCCTAAACTTCTATGCACTCCAGAGCATTCTGAAAAGAAAGAATTGTTAAAAGAAAGTTTTGAAGAAAATTTAATTATCATTATCGTGAAAAAGTGATTTATACCTATGCAAAGTGTAATTCCAAGATTGATACTGGCCCATCTTGGATTAGCACCACCACAATCACAGCAAGTATCATTTCCAGCAATTTTTAGGATTTGCTCCCAGACTCTATACAAAACAAAATTAATTATGATCTTTTAAAAATATGGTCTAAATTGAATTAATTATTCAGTACAGTTTTTGATATATACCTTGATTTCGGTTTTGTCTGTTGCCTGTTCGACCCTCTAACATTTTGTGACTGTGATTCTCGTACGCTAACTATAGTACCAGCACCCATACCTCTTTGAATGGCAGCACCAATCGCTTGCTGCATGGCAGTTACCCATGCTAAATAAGCTTCTTCGCTATCAGCTTGTAATATGTGACTTCTATAAGTTAAATTTATTCTTTAAAGTTATTTAATACAATAAAGCATCTAAATAGAAAATTCATGACTGTATAACCAATATAATAAAATAATCTATCACTATATCAAATTGTATTTTGATTACTAATGACTGCTTACTTTGTAGGACTTAATACTTCAAAACAATTTCTTCTATCACAGTCAACTACTGGTTTCACAGTGCAAAGACGAAGATCTTCTTCCATAATAGTGAAATCATTATCACCAGTCCTCTTTCTATATACTAGTTGGTGGTCTCTTAAACAAAACCACCTTCTGTTCCACGTTTTAAATGCATTACTAGTGCGTTTAAAGAGGTATCCTTCCATCTTAGGATTACTAGGTACTGGAGAAGGTATTAAGTCTCTATTCGTAACGTAAATATGCCGATTTTCCATTTCTTTCTCTAGTTTTACGGAATCGGCCCTCATTTTAATTAAATTCTCCCCGAGATCTTTTAGGAATGGATCCAAATCTTGTGCTAGATCGCTACCTTGATGGTAATAAGTAATACACGCATTCATATAATTAAGTAGGGTACCCAATATTTCGTGTCGCTTACGCGCTTGTATCATCGTTAAAGAATGAATATAATCCAAAGCTGTATGCCGGAAACAGGATCTCGTAGCTGATAAAATATTTGAAGTTTCTTCATACTCTGCTGGTCTGGACTTTGGAACTTGGGAATTTCGGTTTAATGCTATATCTAAGTCTGCAGAGATTTTTTCAAAGTAATGACGAGATTCTTTCACCCTCTTAATGTCACTAAAAAATAATAAGAATGTTATGTAAGAACAATAAGAATATTAAGAATGTTACATGTGTATGTATGTATACAGATAAACATATAGATTACATATGATTATGTAATTAATTAGTTAAATTACCTTTTGATGAATGAGTTAAGATCTTTAATTACTGTCCTAGATGCTTGATCTAATAAAATAGTATGAAACTTGTTCATTTCTTGTAAAGCATGAATTAGTTTATTGAGTAAGGCCATTATCTCTGAATCATCAGTAAAGTAAAGAGATAATTCCCACAGGCTATTGGCAAATTGGCTGGAAACAAAACAATGCATACAGTAATTTTTTAATATTTTTTTAGATAAATAGATTAGAAAAATTCTAAATAGAAATAGAGTCATTACATAAATTAAATATTAATATTAAGGGTAATTTGTTATATTAAAAAGTATTTAAAATAATACAAAAATGTTTGTTTTGTAAAAAATGTTTTTATTTGAACATAATATAAAAGATCAATAGGAAGTGCATAATCCCTGAGCAGCAAGTGTTTCATTTGTATCACTGTATATGTTAAACTGGCTACCATATGTATGAGTCATTCTCAACAGAGCTGTAATTCATATGTTTCCTGACTCTTCTCTATTGCTTGGTATCACCCTCTTCCATTTTACCACTGAATATATTTCATTTGAAACGATCAATAGTTCTTTAATGACATATTTTATACAACCAATCAAATATTTATGTCTCTGTTATAAGTTTCTATTAACCATGATGTAACTCCAATTCATTAATTACATATAATTTACAAATCATAACATACCTTTGTTGTCCTACAAAAAGTTTTCCAGTGTCAATCATCTGGCTACAGTTTTTTAACACCTGTAAAGATTTTTATTTTTAGCTATTCTCAGGAAATAGATGATTATCACAATAATTCTTTTGATAGCTGTGAGATTGCTTATGTAACATAGTCTACTACAATGTAATTGACAATGCAGGAAACTATTGTCAAAATAGATTGACAGTTAAAATTATTACATTTAAATTCTCTTAGAAATTTATAATATCAATAATTTATTTTGCAGTAACACGAAATAACATAACCCTTTTACATTACTATATATAATATAATATACCTAGAAAAAACTTTCATATCTTTTTCACCTAATTTCTCTTTTTTTTATAAATTATTTATGAATACCTTGTCTAATTTTTGTTCGAGTAGATCAACGTTTGCCTCTACTTCCTCGATGCAGGATCTACGAAATAAGAAAGGGATATTCGCAAGATACTTATTTTCGTTAATCAAACGCATTATCAATGTGGTGCATTAAGTGATATTATTCGAAGTAGCGCGTGCATGGAGTGCAACAGAGTAGAGCACGCTAAGCAAACACAGAGATAGAAGCGTAGATTTTTCAAGTGATTCTCACCGAAACTTTGGCGTGTCTCGCAAACATTCCTCGAACTCGATTAAAGGCTTCATTTTGTACTATCCGTTGCTAGGAATTTTCAAGCGCAGTATCGTCCGACGAACTGCAATCTTGAAATTTTTCCGTTCACTATTTCCCATCAAACAGCACGATCATTTGGAAAGACTATTAACATAAACCGTTCGCATTCGCGGAGAACAACACATTCCCCTCTCTTCTGTCAAACAGAGTATAACACATTGAAGTTATCCCAAGCACGAGCCAGTGTTTGTCAGTACTGGCAACATCCACGTAAAATGAAATAACTTCGCAAAGAACGTATTGATTCTCTCTTGAAATATGTTGGGTCAAGTTTCTCCTTTCAATGATTCTTCTGTATAATATTTTGTCGTTGTCCGTTCTTCATTCGCCTTTTTCGTTCGTAGAGATCGTCATCTGGTGAAAGTACCATTTCCTTTTCTGTGGTACGATTTGCACGATTGTATTTACATACATGCTTGCTCACTTCCGAAAGCATATCTGATAGAGAAAGTCATTCGATATTTGTAAACATCAAACAAAGTAAGTTCACCTTATGTAATGAACGTGTGCTCTGTTTTAATTTTCTTGATTAGTGAAATGGATTTTGAATCTAGGTAATAATATTAGAGCGAAGAGTATATGAGGGTCGAGCAGTTTCTAACCTATCATATATAATGTTACTTTTAAGTCTGAATGAATTACAAATCTATAAATAGACACTTTATAAGTCTGTGGTTATAGTAACGGATTTTTCTTGGTTATTTTTAGGAGATTCGTTAGGTACCAACATGTTGGTTTATTCCATTGATCAATGTTTATTCAACAGGTTCAATATGACTGCTGGAACTACCACAGAAAAGTCAACGAGCAATCCTTTGGAGCAGTTTGTATTGTTAGCAAAAACTGCCAAAGGAGCAGCTGCCATAGAGCTTATCAAGCAAGCGGTAGAGACACCAGGAGTACATGTATTTGGAGAGTTATTAGATATGCCTAATATCAAAGAATTAGAGAATGGACCTTATGTTCAGTATTGGAATACTCTGAATTTGTTTGCCTATGGGACTTATAAAGAATATTTAGAGAATAAAGATAAGGTTTTGGAATTGACTACCACTCAAAAGAAAAAGCTCCAACATCTGACCATTGTAACATTAGCCACAAAGTCCAGATGCATACCATATTCTCTATTATTGGAGGAATTAGATATAAAAAATGTTAGAGATTTAGAGGACTTAATAATAGAAGCGATCTATGCAGACATAATACATGGTAAATTAGACCAAAAAAATTCACAGTTAGAGGTGGATTACGCTGGTTTAGGACGCGATGTTAGGCCTGACGATACAGGTGTTGTGGCTGAGACATTAGCTGCTTGGGGTCAGGCTTGTGATACAGTGTTAGCATGTATCGAGGAACAAGTCACAAGAGCTAACGTAGAAAAACAAAAGGCTACTTATCACAAAGAAAGAATACAGAGAGATGTAAGTAACATGTACTCTGATAAAACACAAATGCTTGTGCTGATAAATTTTTATTTTTTCTGTTGTTAGATTGCTAACATAAAGAAGTCACTTGCTGCACAAGCTGGAGGTGGTGGTGTGCAGGAAGCTGACATGTCTGGAGGCAGTACTGGATCTGCAGGAAGTGAATCATGCAGAGAAGCATTGTCAACTCCACCGGATGCAAAGAAGAAGCAACAAAAGGTCAAAGGTATTAAAGGCAGTGGTAAGTTCTGGAAGACAATTCAGTAATCTTTTATCATATAAAATGTATCGATGGCAGGATTGTAGTACGTTACATGTAATCTGCATTAAAACCCTTGCAAGCCTATGTAAAACTGCGATAAACAATGATGGTAAAGCAATTAAGAAGCACCATTGTGAACAAAGGGAAAAGTTCATTGTCATATTTTGGTATACCATACAGATACTAGATGGATTGAATTTTCATTAATTTTAAAAGAGAATCTTGTAAATATATGTAATGAAATATGACATTATGAGTCATTGTTATGTTTGTTTAATGATATTTATATGAAGATTTTGTTACATTGAAGTTGCAAATTTTTTCCGAATTGTCGTTTATACTATGTGTTAGAGGAAACTGAAAGAAAGTGGGAGAGGGTAATATATAAACGAATTTATTAATATTCGTTCTATCTAAAGTAATAACTTGAGTTAACAGATGCGAGGATAAGGTAGCTTAAATATTTGGGACGGAACGAAGGAAATCTATAAATTCATTTCTACGTTGTACCTGGCTTTAGGTTTCGAATCGGTATTATTAATAAATTTTATATTTTATCATTGACATTCTTGCAAAACTAAATATATTTTGATTTAGCGACTTTGTGTTAGAAAAGTAATTCAGTCATTATTATTAAACAGTATAAGAATTCTTCATCGTAAAATCGCAAATTCTCTATTTTACTGCACGCTAGATTAGCTGTGGCTAAGAAATTAAAATTATTGTCAAAGAGATTTACCGAGCATTATTGAGTAAATCGTTGTAAACACGTACTTGCAATTAAATTTAATATCGAATTAGTAATCTATTGTCAGCGATTCGAAGCAGACAAATGTAAATCGCGAACGAAACCATGTCACATGTCACATGATACATGGAAAAACACAATTGTGATCGTCCTCACATCGATACCTTAAAAAATGAGAGAAAATGACGAACATTCTCTTATATGAAAGAAAAACAAAGGTACTTTTATAACGAATAAGCTTTTAAATTTTTGTAAAACGTATAGCATGTACGAGAGTTTCTTTTAGTCAGGCCAAAGATTTTATATTTTGCGTTTTAAGGTGTGAATGATAACGAAACAGGGATTTGACAAATTTTATAGGCAAGTCTGATAGCTGTTGCAATGAATCTGCATATTTGTTATTGTATCCGTGCCTACACAGAATATTGTCATCATTGGATGACGTTAGAGTTCAGCGTGGTGAATTGCTTAAATGTGTCTCATACAGTATTAATCGTTTTCATCGTCTCTGTTAACATTCGTATTGTCTTTCTTTTTCTTCCCTACAAAGACGATATATAACGTAGCCGTCACGAGAGGTGATGAAGTGTAACTAGTCGGATCGATCATTATTATTAAAAAAAGTAAGAGAAAAGGGAAGGTTGTGTGTTTAGGAGGATGTAAACGGTATACGAACGACACTTTGCTTAGTGAACAAGAAATGTCAGTCGAATTACAAAACGTTGTAATTGCTAATGGAATAAAAAGATAATTTATTTTAGCGAGGTTTTTCTATTTCTCTGCACCCTTTAACGCCTTTCCTTCACGTCTGTGTGCTACGAGTGATCGTAAGGCTTAAAATAAATTTGGTTCGTAATATATTCCCTTTGTAGATGTATTTACTTAGCGTAGGATACGATAAATAGGAGTTTAAAATAGATAATAGTATCAATATCAGTTTCCCGTTTTGATTTATGGGAATCTTCCCTATTTTTACACTTTTAATTATTCGTAGATAAGCTTTTTGTATCTAGCTTATTGGAAATAAATGCTGCCGGAATAAAGTTTTATTCTGTCCTGGAGTGGGCGTTTATTTAACAGTAGAAAATCTTAATTTATCCTGTTTTTCTCACAATCTAACAATGTGTATAATAGGTGCAAGTCACAAATGATACGCCTAATGGGGATTTTCAGGATCTACTAATCCGGTAAGGCACCATGAACTGAACGATGAGCCAAATTGAGAAGTTTATCTTAGGTGAAACTTCGTGGCGTATCACCAACTCGATCTTGGATTCTATCTGTCTGTCTCTCTGTGTCCACATCGTTATACGAACAGCGCATCTTTTTCTCTGTAACCTTTTTGTACTTTTTGAGAAATAAAACAGATCCTAAAAAGTAACACGTCATTATTGTAAAGCCTTGTTCAGATTGGTCAAGTTAGTTGAAATCAAGTCGTTTGAATTCAAGTAACTTGACTTCAAATAGATATCTAAAGGAATATTACGTTGAAGAGAGTGATTGTTATTGTTAATGTCAAACGTTAACGAGATATAATAAAAATATTATACGTGAAATATGGTTTAATACAAAGTTCAGACAAACTTGATTTTGGGAACCAATATAAGTAAGTACGAAATTGAAAATATAATTACTATCATTCCTTTCAAGTTAAGGAATAATTTAAAGAGTCTCAGTTTTTCTTGAAACTTTAACGCATATTTAAAATCTAAGAGAATGATACGTTTACATTGTTAAAATATTTCAAATTATTCGAAACCAAGTGGCTTGATTGACAAAGTCCAGTGAAGAGATATAAAAGAATATTTCAAGTCAAGAAAACAACAGGTTGATACTAGTAACGAAGTTTCTAGTTACTTGAATTAAATTGCTCGAATTCAGATAACTTGGCTAATCCGAACAAGGTTGAGAATGGGCCCAGTGCTCAAATCAAAAGTTGAATAAAATCGTGCCTAGCAAGCTTTCTTTACTAAATTCAGGGACAAAAGGAACAAGATAATATGAATGGATAAAATAATTTCCACGATCGTGATTTTATTTCGACGACTGTTTTTCTTTCTCGTTATCTTTCGATCATTTCAACGAATACATACATACAATTTAATGTCACATCATGTAAATTTGTGTCTTTCTACTGCAGTGTTCGTACGTATTTAAAATATCCTTAAATCGTAAATAGTTCGCGCGAACTAGTTTAGAGCCCTCTTTCTTCCTTTCTCGACATTGTCATTGCATCGCATCGTAAAATTCGTCAACGCGTGACATTTTAATCTTGCATTCGTCTTAACTCTTATGGAATTAATTACGGCTAAATTGGTTCCGTACGAACTAATGTTTTCGTTTTCATATCTTAATACTTAACGGTATCGTCTTTATGTACCTACAATCACATATTTTCAATGTATTTACATACTCTCAAATCAAATGTAATCGTTCGAACAACAGTCAAAATACATTTACGTTCCACGTATTTGTATCATATATATAGTGGTTACGCTTCTCATTTGTCCAGAATTTCCTTATTGAATGAAATTGTTAACTAACTCCAACGCTCGGCTATTTGTTAAACTTTTTATCTTATCAAGCATCGTTGTTGAATATGATTTTGCTTTTTTAAAGAAACACAGGGTCAGCGCCGAACGATGGATACTGGGCTTATTTGTATCCAAAGTACGACACGTAAAACACCCTTTTCGATTCTATAAAAATTCAAAACGTTTACAAATCTTTTATACACACGCGCGGGAATAGGTCGACGCTATATAAAACGGTTCAGAAGGAATTGTTTGAAGTAGTCGACAACTTTTATTTCTTGAATAATTAACGCTATCGAAAAACAACTACGTACACGAGTTAAATTGGATATGTTTATCGTATGACCGCGACTCTACGAAAAGGAGTTCTTAACGTATGTATGTACATTAGAGTGTCTACGAAACATATGTTTCATCGTTGGTTTGCTTAAATTTTCTCTTTCGTTATGTAGAGATCAAGCGTTAACGTTAGATTAAAATTAGGGTGACTAGATGTTACGAGGAAACGTTTCACGATGTTTCCGATCGATACGCAATCTTTGCATCGTTTTTTTCTAATTCTACGTGTAGCAATTCCTATAGTCTGCAGAGAAAATATCGAAAAAAAGGAGAAACGATTATTTAAGAATCTACGTTCGTACAGTCACACTTGGAAATTCTTTTTTTAAGGATATTGTTAGCTGTTAGCTTCGAATCGTATAATTATCCTTTCGAATGACCTATGTGTGTGTTATTTCATTGAATATTTACAGAGAGAAATTTATGTACAGAACAATCGACGAATAATATTCTTGAACGATTATCGTTTCTTTCTTTACTTATCTTTTTTAAATATTTTCCTTACAAAAATTCTTAATAGAAGATCGTTTAGATGTAATCGTATTTGGCAACGATATTTTCTACATACGTAACCTGCTTCCTCTTCTTTTATACACAATAACGAATTCGACTAACGATATTTACAATATTTCAATTAATTCAATTAACCGACAAATGGTTCATGTTAATGTGCACAAACGTTATGAAATGATAGTGTATGTACAAAATAGATTTATGTATTTCACGTGATTATTACGTGTATTACGCTATGATCACAGAAGAAACCAGAGCAGTTTTTAAAACGCCACTTAACAATTGATCATGATTGATAATTATGCGTCTGGCACGGTGCAATTTGTTGCGTCTAGCGCTTTCGTGATCTCTTGTATTTATGGTAATTAACAAAATCGATGTTCCCAATTTCTTAAATACTCTCCAAATATCTTTTCGTTCCATATGTTTTATCCTGTTTCTCGATAATTCAATTCCATTTGAGATACTTTCTTTTTTTTTCGCTAACAGCATCGTCCATACACGAGACGAATTTTCAATATCGTTTATAATTCGTTTCCAACGTACGATAGCAGAATTTATACGATATTTTTTGCACGTTCATCTTCATCCAACCATAACATCGTTCAAAGCGTAGCCTTAAAGAGAATTTTAACGTACGATGCGTATCGATATCGATATGATGAAGCACGTTCAGTCGTATTTACAAAATATCGAGACGTCATATTTGTTAATATCATTTTGCGTCCCTTCAAACTACCACGGGTTTTTTTGAAATTGGTTTCAAAGTCGCCGGCAAAATTGCTGATTCTATGGAAACTTGATGCTATAATGAAACCTCACTCTGATTTACTGGCCCGTTTCCTATTCTCGCGTTGTTATTCAATTGTTTCGTTGTTGTGGTACTTTCCTTCGATTCTTTGCTTGATATCACTGCATTCGAATCTTTGTCGTTATTGGTAGTAGTCTGAGTCGATCGGGAAACGACAGGGGGTGATGGTTTGCCATTTTTCTGATCCTTCAGCTCGTAATCTATAAACAAGTATATCTTTTAATCGAGGGATTTGTAACAAAAACGATCGTTATCAGATTTGTCAAATTTAAGCTCATAATTAAGATTGCGGATATTTATACAAATTTATAATTTTATAAACCCATATGGAAAAATAGAACTTAAGCGGAGATTTGCTTTGTCTATTAAATATATTATTTAACGAGTATCGCATTTTGAATATCTTAGATCGTTTTGCATATTGCGTGCGTATTTTTGCTTCTTTAAATTTTCCGTTTAAATTTTCTTCTTTAAATTTTCTCCTTTAATTTTTCCGAAAATCCCTATAAAGCTAAAACAATAATACATTCAAATACGCAGTCAGAAACGAGACTCGCATGATGGAATTAATATTATACAAAATAATCTCTATTTTGATTTATAGCCGAATGAAAATTGACCACTTCTACGAAAATAGTCCTTGTCGTGATTCTACAATTTCATGATTCAATTAGATACATTTCTTCTGCGATATCATTGCAAATACATGATATGATGTAATATGATGAGTATCTTGAAACAAAAATTTGAAATTTATTATGCCAGAGCTTCTCTTTTCCCGAAGAAAAGTAAACGTAGACAAGGATTGTTTTTGTTACTAGGATCTTAATTAATTCGCACAAAGAATAAAAATGTTTAAGTTTAATGTAGAGAACAGTTTGGTCTGTTTATGAGAATATATAATGAACGTTACGCGTTATAAAAAATAATTTTTTAAGCTTAGTAGTTTTTAAAAAACTGTTCCAGGCAGCCGATTGTTTAATTAAAAATCTCTGTTGATAATTAAATGCTTTCCTCGGGAAATGTAGTGTATTAGGATCTATACTCTAAAAAAAATTGAAGAAATGTATTTTCTTGAAAAACATTAAAACATGTGGAGAAATTATTTCGTAAACGATTTTAACGTTGAAGCGAAAATTTGTTAAAATTATTAATTTTGTGATATATTGTTATGTGAACATAGGATTTGCTTGAATTTAAGTAATCTCTCTTAAACCAGATTTTTAAATATGTTTGGTGCTTGTTGAAATGTCTGTAATTATGAGAAAGATTGTGCATGAATTATTGAAACTTTTAAAAACAATATTGGAGTGAAACAGATGACCTAGATAAAAAGAAAATAGATTGAGTCTATCAAAAAGTTTATTAGGAGGTAACTGTAGAAAGTAAAGAAGGACATAGAATTATATCAGAATATCGGATCAGAATGATATAAGAAATTATTTTTTTGAAAGAATTTTGTGATTCGCTCGTGATAAAGTTAAAGAAAATCAACTTATTGTTAGTTTAAGGATCCTAAGAATCGTCAGTTAGTAACTGTTGTTTCTTTCACATGAAAAGAACTTCAACTCCGCTTGAAGCTCGAAAGAAAAATAACAAATTTACAGAGTTTTGACAAAGTGTAATTTATCAATTTATTTCAAATTACTTTTACACAACAGAGTTGATTACTGAATACTTTGTACGAGGCTTTAGCCTTAAGAAAGAAGAATCGATTAATCAAATAATTAGTTTTCCACAACATCTCGTCACGAGAATACGTGTAATTCACACCATGGAAACAATTCTAAGTTCTTGAAGAAATTGTTCTCTTCGAATATTGAGTTTTTACAAGAAAGCGTTAATCTTCTTAGAAATGAAAGAATCTAAACATATGGTTTTCTCCAATTTCTCAAATCATCTCTCAATAATATTTCAAGTCGAGGATACTCACATTCGCTTTGAGTCGAGCAGTCTATAGTAGTGGCAATGTGTTTCTTGACAGCTTTATTCTGGTCGCAGGTAGCCGCAGTCAATGTAACTGGCGCTATCATGCTAGAAGCGTTGGTAGCGGTGACTGCAGAACTTTTCGTCGTGCTGTATCTAGCTGGCATCATACTTTGACGCACGTTCCTGTCCGGTCGTATTAAAATGATGTACAACTGTCGGAAAGTAACGTAATGTTAAAATTCGCAGCTCATTATACGTCTTAAGTTTTGTCGCAGTAAATCGTCAACTGAATTACCTTAGGACTGAAGAGACACGCTATAGTTACGGATGCGGATAAGCTTATAGTGACTGACATCGAGGTGATTCTCAACGCGACATTGTTTCCCGTTCCAAAATACAGCGGTACGAAAGCCAGCCATATCACACACGTAGTATACATCGTAAAACCTGCAGACGAAACACGCATAAATTTGTGCATACGTATGCAAAATTTATTTATGCAACGGAATATCTATTTGTCAGCAGTCAGCAGTTTTTGAGCACAAAAGAGAATTCTAAACCAGCAACGTTACTCACATTGTTTCGTCTCACGATTCTCATAGATCCAAGTGAACTATTCTCATTAATGTCTCAAGATTCTGTGTGCGTTCAAGAGCATTCTACAAAGGGAGGCTGAAGTTTATGATTCAAGAGAAGTTCAGTGTTTTAGACGCGGACTTATCGCTTGAACCCTCGCGCTTGAGTTATATTCCAACTTGCAGTCTTAAAGCCTTTCAGATCTAAATTTTGCGAGAGTACCCGGTTGCGCCGCTAATAAAATTTTCTGTCGGGAAATATTGCGCGTCTAGCTTTAACGAGTTCTGTAAAAGGTTGACATAGTTCTACCGTGGAACTTAAAGACTGATATCACTATGGAGATTCGAAACAAAATGGAAAAGACTTGATGCATTCGCTGCTACAAAAATGTGGCCATGTCAAAAATTGTAAAATTTTTTGATTAAATTATACGTTTTAATTGAAGCGATTCAATGTGCTTCGGTAGCAGTGAAAGGATTAAACACAATGAATCGTAGACAAATTTGAAATTTTGAAGACTTTTAGAAATGTCTTTATTCTAAGAAATCCGTAATATTTGCGTCACTATAATGTTCATTGTTCTTTTTTTTTCGATTTTCCAAGCTTCTCATTGAAACGCACAGAAGTAAAAAGGAGGAGTTAGACGCAATGGTTGGTCTACAGGTTTGAACAGGTGTACACAGTATACACAGCAATGCTCAAACGTATATATACTCACCGATGTGTTTGCTCTCGTTAAAAGCTTCAGGGATTTTTCTGGTAAGAACAGCGTACACGGTGCAAACGACGATCAACATGATAGGATAGGCGAAGGCGATCATGTAACTGGCATCGATGTAACTGTTACAAACGAGCAAATTGTCTTCTCTGGTTGGGTAATGATGCATCGCTTTAGCTGGATCGATTATCATCCAGACACCGTTAACTAAAATTTGTACGAAGACTAAACCGGAACAAATGATCAGTTGTGATCGTGGAGATATGAAAGATGGTCTCTTGGCGCTGTGTTTGCTCGCATTGAAGATTCTCGATATTCGATTTGTCTTCGTTAAAAGCGCAGCGTAGACGACGGTGAAACAGAAACCAGCGGCAAATCTGTGAAACGATAGTTTCGTCTCTAGTAGTTCCTGTGACGTAGGTTTACGTACAAGTTTTCCTTTTTGGTATAATACATACACGATCAATTCACCGTAATCTTATTTCATTATTTACTGGGGTGAGTGATAGTAAATTTCGTTGGATAAAATTTTATTTTCTTCTCGAATAGGCAAAAGAACGTTAAAATTCTTTGTTTTTTTTTTTTTTAGTGGACAAGAGAATTTCGAGACTCTTTTTCTTCGATAAAATATCGAGAGGGCTTTGTTGAAATTTTTGAGGTTTTTCTAAATGGAACCACATAATATTTTATTATAATACAGTATGTATCGGTTTCATCTATATGCACTGTTAAATTTATTGTATTAAACAGGTCACTACTTTTAAACTGAATTCTATGCTTAAAATGCTTGAATTCTCTGCTCAGGCTATTCTGATCAGTTGATTTTTATTCGAATGTAATATTTCCTGGAAATTATCCTCTCCTTGCTGGTGTATTAGAATATTTATCGAGGTCGAGATGCAAGCCGAACATTTGTTGAAATTATATGCTAATCAAATTTCGAATAAACGATACTTTCCAAACGATCATAATAGCCTGATCATCATTGTAACAAATGTCATTTAATACAAATAAAACAAAAGTTTTTCGAGCGCGATGACGTTTAAGAAATTGGAAGCAGGTGCAACTTTCGCCTCTAAATAGATTTGCCGATGTGTTTTATATCCTTCTTTTGATTCTTCGTAATTGAACCGAATTTAATTCACTTTCACCCATGAAATTTGGTCCCTCGATTTTATCAGCTTTGCAGGTATCGATCATGCATTCTCGTTTCCCGGTTAATATCAATTTACCGGCTCTGTGTCCGACTCGTTTCTACGGGGAATTGAATTTTTTCGTCGGCAGCAGGTCGTTTCTTGCTGAAGGAAATATGGGCTACGCTTTGTTCTAGGATCTTTAACCCTTTACCTTTGAATGCCACAAACGATGTCCGTCGGTCTGAGAACAAGCGTGAACGTAACGAGATAACAAAGCAGAATGCCGGACAGCAGGACGTATGATAGCTCGCGACCAGATGCACGAACTACTGGTGTGTCGTTGTGCTTCAGAAACACGCCGCAGACGCACAAAGTTATCTGTCGACAGAGAGACGTTCGTGTTTTTTTATATTGGCATTTGCTTTTATTTGAATCTTTGTTGGTTTGAGCTATGAGGAATTTGATGGATATGGATATTTTATGATTAGAGCGTTGGCGATAGTTCATTTTAAGAGAAAAAGACAAGAAAGAAAGAGAAATGCGAGGAGAGAAGAAAGAAAGGGTGAAAAGGGAAAAGAAGTTAAAGGGAAAGGGAGTATAAGGAAAAGAAGAGACGAGAAGAGAAAAAAGAACAGAAAATACAAAAGGTGATAAAAAGAGAAGGAAGAAAGGAAAAGAAACGTAAGATAGAACAGAGAAGATATTAGGAGCCTGTCTGGACTTAGATTTATTTGACTTGAAGATATGAGAATATTTTTCACTATTAAATCTTCTTTATTTATAATGCAAAATATATAGATCCCAATTATTCTGATAACAAATAAAAAGAGCGGAAAGACACCTTACAATAAAATAGATTTGGATCAATATTTTTGGATTATCGTTACTTTGGATCTCGAGAATGAATATATAATATATGAATACGAATATAATATATGAATATATATGAATACGTCGATGTTGCTCAGATATCTTTCACATAATGTGTTTTCAAGATAACCTTAATTCTCAATGTGCAACTTCGTGCTACCATTTTGATATTTAAAAAATAATTCGAGCAATGAAATAACGGGATCGATAATGCAGCTGGTTTTTGTGGCAGCAGTTTTATCGTAGACTGTTGACTAGTCTAATGCGCTGTTGTTGAAATTGCATATTACGCAGTTGAACAGTCGACTGATGATTATTTTATCGTGTGTATACTATAGATTGCAACATGTAATGTTTTTAGAACAAACGATCTTTATCCGGAAACTTTTTCTTTGCTATCCTAGTTCTTATCTTTCCTTTAATTTTCTCTGTAAGCTATTCGTTTATATTTTCCTTCGTAAATATATTATTTCTCATTTAATAAAATTACTCACTAGAATCCCTGTGGCAGAGAAAGACATTGCCCCTATCGCCCATCCGCTTTCTGGTCGTAGGAATTCCTCGGGGATATCACGACAAGTAGAATGCATGTCGTCAGGTACTGTACCTTGACGACAGGGAATACATTGGTTCTCGTCTATCGGATGTCGTATCTGTTTAACAGACATTCAAATTTCACGAAAAATTCGCCCAAGGCAGCTCCGTGCTATATTTATTCTAGTGGCTGCTTGAGAGGTAGAACGCTTAAAGAGAAAGTTCCTTTTAGAGATTCAAAGAGGCGATCTTCTACGCTGCATTGAAGTCGTACGTTGTCTGTTACGTTATCCACGAAGAACGAATGCGCGATTTAAGTAATATAGGGCCGGGCCAAAAAATATGACTTAGATACTTATTTGATATTATAGAAAAATTCCTGCAAGAATCACTATGCAACTATTGTAGAGAAAAAGTAATACTCTGAAAGAATTCTTTTATTAAACATGTTGTTTACTGTACGAGAAAACATTGACTATTCCACGTATGTCACGGAAATACGTCTATGAAAGGGGATGTCAACTCGAACTTGGTTGAAATATTTTTTCACCTTTGAAAATGAAATTCTATTCCACAGGTTGTTGGGTCACAAAATTGGAAAATTCGACGCAAACAAATTATCAGGCGTCGAATGGAAAATATTTCGCGTTAGGATAACCGAAACTATCTGTGGAGCGAATATCAGGTCACAAACCTGATATTGAGTGCAGTTGAAGCAGTGCCAACAGCATCTCTCACCCTCGACGTATTTCTTTGCTTGGCCGACTTCGCAGGGTAGAGAACACACGCTTTCCGGTGGCAGAGGATGTCCAAGTTTAAATTGGATTTCTGCAAGGAATATGCGAGTAGGTAGCGAGAGCACAGGTGCTGTTCAATTTCGCGAGAAAAAGACAGGATTGCGAAACGACCAATTTACTACTTACCGGGCATATCCAAATCTAATGTACCCTCGAGGTAATTGCCGACTCGAACCCATTTATACTTGCCAGGTTCTACCTGTTTGAAGTGTATGATGTTGTATCGAGCTGGCCCGTCTCCGTTCTTGTCGAATTTGAACATGTCACCGCTTAGACCTTCAATGAAATCGAAATCGACATTCGACGTCTTTATAAATATTTTCAGTAATCCATAGAACACGAGGTTTTATCATTTCGACGATTTATTACACTTCCAGTTTCATTTGCATTCTTACCTTCAAAGGATACTTTCTGAAGATACCTTAAGAGCTCCGTGCCATTAGTAGGTTTCATCGCGTCGCAAAGTCCAGGTTTTCCGCCGCAAAGGTCTTTATGCATATCTCTGAACGTGGAATAAAAATCTACGTGTTCATCGAGAAATATGTAACTATATTGCGGATGTTTAAGCAATAATAACGAAGCGAAGCTTAAACAGAAGTATATTATGTTTGATATAGTATAGTATTATATTAGTATTATATTTTGCTTTTTTATTATTCATGCATACACATCCACAGTTTAGACGTAACACTTGTTCCGCTTGAAGAGAAGCAGTGAAAATTGAATTACCGAAAGGCATAGGCGAACGCCATGACAGCATCGGAAACGAATTGAAGTTGATCCTCGAACGCTGTATTCTGTTTCGTTAAACGTTCTTTGGTCGTGCAGGGTTTCGTGTACTTCGTATTGTACGGAGTTACGGATGAGTTCGGGTATTTACATTGAAAATGGTCTTCCCAGAATTCTAAAATCATTTGCAACACGTTCTACTATAATACGTTATATTCTTCATTGAAAGATTTCAATAAATTCAATTTTCTGTAATCTTTTTCTCTAATTCTCTCATAGAAACCCTATGTTTCTTAATATATTCTCATTTATCTTGTACTTATTTGCGGTGCTACTGTATGTTTGTAGTTTCACGTGATTTTAAAGAAATCGCTATGGAACACACTGAATTCACCTAAATCAATTATTGCTTGAACCATTAGCTTTCGTGCGTAATAGGCATCTTAAGACTAATTGTCTATAATCTGATTGCTATTGCTTACAATCTTTCATTAAAAAGATTACATTCTTTCAAATAAAAAGATTCAGAATTAACGATTTCTATAAGCAGATTGTTTTGTGATAATGATATAACAATAAAAGAAAATTATAGGCAACAAGAGTATAAAGCAATTAGTGAAACACATAAACAGACGAATGTGTAAGTGTCTATCTCCATGGTATTGTGGAGAGTTAAAGGGATAAAAAAACAGTGATTTAAGTAATGGTAAAGACAGTTACATTTTCTTGAAACATAACCAAATATATATAGAAGCTTTTATGTCTCTTGATCTTTATTTTTCTAATCATTTTATACCACAAGGAAATCGCTTATGAATGACATCTCTAAATGAGGAGAAACAGTCAGCCTTCAATAAAAGTTTGAAAGAAGTTATACTTCAAATTAGATGCAAAATTGGAAGGAAGCATTTTCTGGAACTAGGTGCCTCCTGTTGTTGTTTCATTCAGATAGTTTCGTTAATCATTTGAGCGTTTAGTTTGGAACGATAGATAGATCACGCAGCCCTGGAGTTGTTATTCACGGAAGTTAGAATTAGCGAAGTTTAACGAAGCTCGCGTGTTTCAGTCGTTCGCTTACCAACAAACCACGGATTCCTTCGGTTGTTCTCGACAGTCAAATTCAGGAAGTATTCTTCGAAACCCTTGACAGGATTGGCTTGAGGTTGAACCGATAGAGTACCTTCGACTTCCGGCTCGTTACCATTGCTAACTAAACCTCTGGCGCTCCATCCATCGCTGCCGATCCACGAAAACGCACCGGTTACATTGAGGCGTCTAACGGCTCTCATAACTCCGGCAACTTCTTGATCCGAGCCAAAAATTATGCATCCTAAACAGACAGACGTTAATGAAAGAAAAGTTGATCGACACCATTAGCATTTCCATTTTATTTATACTATATTATAAATATTTTATTCGTATTTTATAATATTCTCTGATATTAGAATTAGATTAAAACGAAGTTTGGAGCGTTAAACTTTGTCCCTACTAAAAGGAATTAACTAGTTGACTAATGAACATATGTGAATTTTTATCAGTTATCAACTTCGAGACATTTATTCTGAGAATTTTTTAATTCTGGAGCTCAGACAATTTTCACCTAATTCCGGCAGCTTTTTGATCCAAGCTGAATATTATGTATCTTAAACGAACAGACGACGACGAAAGAAAAGCTAATTGATACTGTCGGAATTTTCGCGGGCTACAAGATTTGCTAAGATATCAGAATTATGAAGTCTGACAAATGTTCTACTTTAAATGGAATTGTAAATGAGATATTTAGGTTTTTATCAAATTCATTGAGTTTTAATAGTTCCGTTTTGAGATATTTTAAAAGTAAGAACTGATAATTCTCATAAATGTGGAATGATGAAACTAGTTCACGTGGAAATTATTTCCGATATTTCAGGAAGTTACGAATAATTACAGAAGTTTTATTAAAGAAGACGAAATTCCATATGCATCAATGTAATAGCTGTCGTAATTTTACCTCTTCGTTCTCATTCATTCAAAATTAAATTTCCATTTAATCGTACCTAAGAATAAATCGATAATATATGATTGAATATCGATTGAAATTTATATTACGCAAGAACTAAAGTCTTTTTCAAGTCGCCACAAGGAGAAGGATTTAATTATGTAATTTCATCTCCTATATCTATCTCTTTAGATCGTCACTCTCTCGGTTATTTGAGTTCGCGAATGGATTAATTATGAATTTTCATAGAATCAAATATTTGGAATAGATGAAACCAGGTCATTCGTAATTCGAACAAAAAGATTCTTACTTGCAATCAGTCAAAAATTATCTTGAGTACAAAGAGATTTTCCAGCTCGCCTGCTTCATAAATAGCTGGACGTAACTCGTTCCAAACATTCTACAAAAGTCCACAGACAACTAGAAAGATATTTTTTGTTGGTTGGAATCAAAGGAAATACGACAGTAGAGATACTTTACTACAGGACTGGAATTTAATTTAATGCAATTGCTGCGTATTTCTTTTTTGCTGCCGTCTCCGCTGCTTTTCCTTCCTTCGA
Organism: Bombus affinis; assembly: GCF_024516045.1. NCBI lineage: Eukaryota > Metazoa > Arthropoda > Insecta > Hymenoptera > Apidae > Bombus > Bombus affinis. The sequence continues at coordinate 3,792,852 of NC_066355.1, read as the reverse complement.
GTCTCTGTTTCAGGGGTGACTTAATTAATTTTCTTGAGAATAGAACCTATCGAAACATCGTGAGCTGAAAACTGGTATAATTTCATTGCAACCTGTATCCATCTAAATACCGGAAACTTTCATTTCTTTTACAGACTATTTTTGTATTCTACTTTTCCCACTATTTTTTCAATACAATAAGCAGAAATTAAACTTTTCATTGTTTTTCACCAAACTTTATCTTTCAGACCAAAAACAATCTTCGTTCGTCTATTTTGATATGATACAAAACGTTGCAGATATGTATTGAATCGGTTTTCCATTATCGATTTTCAATTAAGTATTATTTCCTGTATGTCAGAAGCATATTCTCTTTTACCTTTCCATTGTCTTCTTTAGGATTTGATCTTCGATAGGTCCAAGTTTCAAAAAGATTGATACAGTAGTGAAAAAACAGACAAACGAAAGTTTAAATCTAAAGCATTTGTACTATTTAAAAAAGAAAGTAATAGCGATAACCTAAATGAAAAAAAATGTTAGTTTAGTTTATCCGCAAGCTGTGACTTTCGAGGTTCCCGTAAGGAAATTTTGACTAGACAGTTCTATCAAATTCTAAGCGTTACACAGATTTTGTAAGTTAAGAACAGAAAAATTAATTTCTAGAAAGTTTCTAGAAAAGGGAGAAAAAATAATTACTGCTCTCGTAATACTTTTTTGTAACTTCGCGTGAAATTTTCGTTAAAAAAGACAGCGAAACTCGTATTTAACATTTAGTTCCATTAAATGGAATCAAATAGTTGACAAATTATTATGCTCGAATTTTTATCAGCTACAATTCTACAAAAGGTAAAAATTACTTAATAAAAAAGCAACATGTATTTTCCTCCATGCAAATTAATTCGCGAAGTAAACATCTTCTCAATTTTGTTTCGTATACGCCTCGTGACCGTCCTATCATTTTTCTTCTCGTCTCACACTCTCGACCTTACGTTTCACTGGTGCATTTACGGTGCACTGCTTCTTGACGAAGTTCCGTATAATCTAGTTCCTCACAAAAAATAACCTTGCAACGAACGAGCTGTTCTACGCGGTTACGTTTCTCTTCTCATATCGACGAGAAGCTCGAGACCTTAACTCGAGTCTTAAACAAAGAGTGGCTGATAAATGTGAGAATGGATCTGAGATTGCTCGTCGATCAGCCCTGATAAAGTACACATCGATACCGTAGCTGCAACGGTAAGTAAGGCGAAGCTGTATAAGCCGAAGGGGCTATATAAGTCTTCATAAAAGGGAGCTGGTCAAAGGTTATCCGACCTTTCAACGTTTCGTTCTGTTCGTAGAATAGAGTAATTTCAACTCTGATGAATTCTAGGTATCGCTAAGAGAACAAACAGCTAATGAGAAACTGAGAGCTTCAATAGCTAGAAACTTCAGCCCGCGAATGCCATTTAAACGTTACGAGACGCAAATTAACGCGTTTATTCGTCAGTTTGCACAATAACCGTAAAGTGTCGTGATTCGTGGAACGAGGAAGGTTCACGTAATGGATGAGGCATTGATGATACGTGATTTCAAGTAAAAACGTCTGCAACTCAACCACTGAAAGGTCTTGTTCAAAAGGAATTCTAAATAACGAGCTTGGCTTTTCGCTCGGATTTTTAAATATTTCAGATTTTAGTTAATATCTGGAAATACTGGAAAAATTGTAACTATAAAGTTACAGGAGATTCGATCTGTCTGCATGCGTGAAAGTTTCTGGTGAAACGACATGAAAATCTCTTTTTGTTTAATCCTTTTTGCTTTTACATTCTAACGAACTACATGTGCGACGAGTCACGCGATTAACCAAAAGTTTTAGCTCCTATACTATTGTTACGAGTATTTTACTGTAGATACATTATATATTTTTACATATTTATAATGATATTTAATGATATTTTGAATAAATGCATCACAGACTTTAGTCTATGCATAATATACGCACAAAAATTTTTTATAGTAAGTGTCAAAACACTTTTGCGTGCCTCTGTTCATAGGGAACTGTTCATTATGAAAGGATTAAAGAGAACCTAGTGAAAAGTTCAATGATGTCGAATGTTCCTTGGGCGATACCTATTCATACGAAATAGGTTACACATAGTTGGATCTTAACTAGCCTACTCTCGCGTCACGGTAATTCCCGCTTTGTATTCATGAACATCGAAGAACTTTATAGATTTTTCGATACGTCGAACTTCTCTTTTCTGGAGATGCGCAATGTACGCGGAAATATTCCATAACGTGCGATAAATGTTCAAAGTTGCGTTGCTACATTTTACGACAGGTTTGATTACAAATAAGATTTCTCTGATATCGAGATGCATGAGAATTTGTATCATATAAATTATGTTACTACAAATTAGTGGTTTCCTCTATTTGAGAGATAAATTGAATAATCAAATATAGGCACGTATTGATTAAATGTTTGCATTGCTGTTGGTTATTCTAATTACTAAAATAAATTCAAGAGTAATATTAAATTATGATAACGATATCGGAGATCACAAAATCAAATTACCTTGCGATCATATTTTTGAAAAGATCATCTATTAGAAAACTGAAAAATATTGAAAATTTTTACCGATCTTAATTTCGTATATGATAAATACGTTGATAAAATCGAAAAATTTTTCGTTAAACTTTCTGGTTGAATATTGTGTTTGTCTTTGATCGTGTCTGACTCAGGATGGCCGTTTTTACTTGATAAACGAGGTGCTCTTTTAATAGAAACAAAAGCGAAGAGATTCGGTTTTCCCAGTCCTATTTCGAAGGAACTGAGAAATTACGGGACAAGTCGATGAAATTCCAGGGATTCACGTTTTATCTGGGAAAGTATCGAGTCGTCTTAGCTTTCTCCCATTTTGATAACGAAATGGGAGCACGGTTCAGATAAGAATCTCTATCATTCAAAGCTAAAAGACTCTCTCCTTTTTCTTTTATTATGTTCCACCGGAAGTATCTTTGTTTCGCCGTTCTTTCGTTTCAATTTCATGCCGATGGGCCAGTCTTTTCCCCTTCGTCTCGTTTCAATCGATCCCCCTCCCTTTAGTAGCGAGCTTTGTCGTACGAAATACACTTTGATAACTCGGTAGAAGTTCGTTTGTGAAATACAAGCGAATATTTTGCGAACCGAAAATTTCTCTGTAAATGTTAATTATCGTGGAGAGTGCTATCATTGTTGAGAATTCTCTAGATAGTTTTCCATCTACGTGTAATAAATGCATTTTAGCAGCTGTTTATCGAAGCTGCTTTTACGTGTCGTTTAAAAATTCCTGAGAAGTTATTTTCCTGTGAAATCCTTATGAGAAATTCTTCTCTTTGTCGTGCATATGTTTCAATAGCTGACTACAAATTTTTTTACAAAATATTTTCCTATATACCGATCATTCTAAATTGTAGAATAAAGATAGAATAAAATTTCTTCATATATTTTTCGTTGCAGTAATTATTAGATTAGAAGAAATATTCAATTCAAGAAATTTTAAGGAATACATAAGGATACTTTAAATCGTAGGATAAAAGTTCAATTTTTTTATACATTTTTACTTTAAACAGGCAAATATATAAACAGGGGAAATATTTAATTGGAGAATCTTTTCAAAATGTCTATAAGTTTGCAGATACTGTGGACAATTTTAATTATAGAATAGAAATAAAATAGAATATTTTTGTACATTTTTAATTTTAGAAAATATATGTTTCTTAGTAGTATTAAATTTTCTCCAATGATATCAGCTATTTATGTGCTAGGCAACGCGGTCATATGTAACGCGGTTAAAGCCGAAAAATCGATAGCTATGTGTTTAGGGTTGTGAACTTTCCAATTTGCGATTGGTTGCTATCGAGTTGGCCAAACCGGGAATCATTGCGAGTGGATCTTACGATTTCGGAATTGTTTGCCATTGGACCTCTAATTTATTTCTACAGTTTACTTCTGCTCCATACTAAAAAATAAGCTAGCTGTGTAGCTTTTCTTCTATTTTATTTATATATCATTTTGATCACGCCTCCGGTTTCAATATTTTTTTTTCTCTCTAAATATTTCAACGTCACGTGAAAGTTATAAATAAAAAAAACCGATTTTTACAATCCATGTACTTTTTCAAATTCTGTTTCTTTTTTACGAGGACAAATCGAATATTTCTCACCGAGGGATTTGAATTTCATGTGAAATTCTATTTTTTCTATATTTTGTTATTTAATATTTCGAACAAAAATGGCTTACCTCGTGCTCTCGGCTTGGTTAACAATTTCAAGACTATCTCGTCGTAAGCCTTCTCTTCGGCAACACCAGAATCTTTCACTAATTTTTCCTTAATGGCGATGCATATGTTGTACTTTCCCAGCAGCTCTTCCAGTTCTTCGAACGCCTGTAACAAACCGAACAATGTCTTCGTGATCACATTGAATTTCTATTTTCTTCGTTTCTGTTTATCAGTATGTATCGCGACTGCAACCCTAAGTAGACTTTGAAACAACGAGACGAAAGAAGAAAAGACAGCAAAATCCCGTTTCAAAGACGACGATGCTGAGCGAATCAGGGACTTTGCCTTTGATGGAAAGATGCACTCTTGAATACGACATAAAAAGGTTAATGCATCTCCGAGATGAATTATACTTGTAAATAGCGAGAAAAATAAAAAAACGAACTGGTAGCTAAGAACGTGGAACGAATTTCTATACTGGAATTCGTTTCTCCAACGGTCCTTTCGATTCGTAAGGAAAAGACGAGGGAGTGGAAAAAAAGATGGATAGCCTCGTCTAATGAAGATCTACGTTCTTTTGATCGTTTCTGATTTCATTCCGAGGGAAAATAGTTTAATTCGCGTCGTCGCGTAATAAGGTCGCTCGTTATTGATTTCCGTTTTACGATAGGTAAACTTTGCCATCTCTGTGTCCTTCCGTGTTGATCGATCTGCCGTTACACGTGTCTGATGTTGATCTCTCGACAGATTGCCGCGATCCGATGATTCGACCCGTGGAAATAAATTACGCGTTAGCACCCACCCGGTTAATATCGGCTCTTAGATGTCAAATACATCCGACGTAAGCCGAGATTAATTTCTCTGTCATCGTTTCAAACATCGGTTCAAACAACTAGCATAAATGGACGTAACGCTATCGATGATAGCGTGTATCTCTTAGGTAATTACACAGAAATGGTTGTTTGATCGATTCGATACGAGGCTTTTATTGATTTCAAGTGTACAGTTATTCGTTATTCATTGCGTTGTATTACTTAGCCTTTCTATAAATCGTGTTCTTGACGGAAGAAAAAGACATCGATTTCGTGAATCGGAATTGTTTGAAAACGTTTATAGTGTTGTTTAAGCTTCAACGATGTTTTAGTTGTCTTCCAGAGTTTACATTATTACTTTGTTGCAGAGTTTAACTATTGGGTCATCTCATAAGTTCGTGCCGACTTCTGTGTATACATTTCATGTGTCAATTTATAAACATACAGCGATAAGGGACCAATGCACTTGAAAAATGGGAAGAAGTTGTATAACGAGAGGGGGATTACATTTTTTCATGAAACTGAAAGGTATGTAAACAATCTTCCGCTCGAAAAACGGAACGAACTTATGGGATGACCTAATACTTTCAACGGTAAAACTTATCAGATATGCATCATTAATAGTTACGTCGGATTAATTTTTACGGTACAATGATTCGATAAATAAAAGTAGTAGTAGACGTGTATAAAAATATTTTCTGACTATTTTCACTTAACGAATTGTAGTATCGGAAAAGGATGGGATTAGGATAATTTAGATTTGTAAAATTCTCCTAATACTATTTATTAAGATAAATAAAAATAACAAGGATTAATTGGACAGAGAACGATAAATGTTCAACTTGAACTAAAACACAAAAGTCTTATTCCGCTCAAATCACTCTCTATAACTCTCGTCTTCGGCATCCGCACTCGCACGCTCTCGATTCTCAACCCATACTGCGCGCCTTTTGCGTTCGTTCTCGCCTGCGTCTTAACTGACATTGTCTTTAGCGTCTCTTTTGTTTTTTCCCCGCCCTATAGCGCACGTGTCCCGAAAACGCTCGTGACCAGGGTCACGTAGGCCTTTTAGACGAAACTGTTCAGTTGAAAAGATCGACGATACATTGCTGTACCCAACGACACCGCGGTTCTCGCAACATTGTATACGGTTCGGCCGATATCTTAGGCCTTTTGTCCACGATACTACACTCGGCCATTCCTGACAAATCACATCTGCCCTCAGATGTGCTCATCACTGTTCTCACTATCATCACTAACACCAATGTTCCACCACTTCATGTGGTCGGCTGCGGTGGAAGTCGTGCGCGGTCCCTCGTGTTCGCCTTCTCGTTGCACTACGTAACGGTCATTTCGCAGGACTTTCACCACACGGTACGGCCCAAGGAACTTTGAATGCAGCTTTAACCCAGGACCGCCTTGCGTCCTCTCGATCGCCACCAGATCTCCTGTTTTGTAGACTGTCGCCTTCTTGCGTCTCTTGTTGAACGTTTGTCTGTTGCGGGTTTGAAGCTCCTCGATCCGTCTCTTTGCTATTTCACGCAATTGATCCCGTTCTTCCTGGAACATTGCGACCCATTCATCTTCAACTAACTGCCTCATCTGCGGATCGTCCCGCATCCTCATCCGCGTGCCAAACAGCAACTGGAACGGAGTAACGCTAGTGCTTCTGCTGGGTGTTGCGTTGAGGTATTTTTGAGTTTTCTCCAGGTGCTTGAACCACTCGCCTGGCGTTGGTGCAGATAACTTCGTCAACAACGGGATAAGTATCCGGTTTACTCTTTCTACCTGACCATTGGCCCGCGGAATTCCAGTTGTAGTTCGCACGTGCTCTATGCCTTCCTCGCTACAATAGTCCTCGAAAGCACCAGCTGTGAACGCCGTCCCACGGTCAGAGATGATCCTTCGCGGATTCCCGAAACAAACAGACTGTTTTTCCAAGCGGCTGATAACCTCTGCAGAACCCGTTGATTTGGTGGGGTACAACCAGACGAACTTGGTGAAAGCATCGACCACTACGAAGATATGCCGGTAGCTTTTCTTTGTAGTGGGTAACGGTCCAATATGATCGACGTGATACGTGTCGAACGGCAATTCTCCCTTGTCGATGGTATTTAGCAACCCTTCCTTCTTCCCTTGCTTTCTCTCCGCAAGGATACAGTCGATGCAACTCCGCACCACCCTTTCCACTTTCTCGCGCATTCCCCGGAACCAGTAGTCCCTTTTTACCAACGCCTCTGTTTTGGTAACGCCGAAATGGCCACGTTCGTGAGCTCGTCGGACCACTTGGGTTTGCATCGACTTCGGCACGACCAATAGCGGTGTGTCTTCTACTTCTCGATACAAAAGTTCGTTTCTTAAGACGTACCCGTCGGCCTCGTACTGCTTTATGTTGTCTCGGATCTGTCGCAGGTCATCCTCTTGCAACTGCGCTTCTCTCAAACGTACGACAATCCCTCGTTCGTCTTCGTCTATTAGCATGACCTCGGGTAGGGGGTTTCGACTCAACGCGTCGACATGCATCATACTGGTCCCGGGCCTATGCTCCACCTTATAATCGAACTCCTCTAGGAGGATCGCCCACCTCGCGACGCGCACGCACAATTCCTTTTTCCGCATTGTTAACGCGAACGCCTGACAATCTGTAACGATTTTGAATGGAATGCCGAGCAAGTAGACACGGAATTTCTTCAGCGCTTTCACGATGGCCAAAACCTCAAGCTCGTAACTGGTGTACTTCTCTTCAGCCGGTGATGTTTTTCCGCTCGAGTAATACACGGGGTGAAAAACGTTGTCCTCGCTGTCGCGTTGCAGTAAGATCGCTCCGTATCCCCCGCTGCACGCATCCGTATGCAGCTGAGTCTCCGCTCCAACGCGATACAGCTTCAACAGTGGCTTCTCGCTTAACGCGGTTTTTAGGCTTCCGAACGCTTCGCGCTCGCGCGATTCGAACCTGAACGGGACATTTTTCCTTAATAGATCTGTTAATGGTCTCGCGATGACAGAATACCGGGGCACAAACTTCCTAAAGTATCCCGCTAAGCCCAGGAAACTCTGAACATCTCTAGCCGATCGGGGCTCCGGGAAATTAGCGACGGCCTTGGTTTTGCATTCAGATGGTTGAATATTACCGCCCTCGATGATGTGGCCCAAATATTCTATTTTCGTTTGTAGGAATCGACATTTACTCCAGTTTACGAGTAGTCCGTGTTCACTAGCAACACGCAGCACTGTGCTTAGTTTCTCTATCCCACTCGAAAAGTCAGTCGACGGCACGATCAGATCGTCCATGTACGTCAGCACCACCCCTGTCGCGATCAACTCTTTAAAAACTGCGTTTATATATTTCTGAAAGACGGCTGGCGAATTGCACAATCCAAAAGGCATTTTGAGGAATTCGTACTGGCCTGTGGGGACTACGAACGCTGTATACTTCCTGCTACTTTCCCCAACAGGAACATGAAAAAATCCGTTCTTAAGATCCAACGTGCTAAATACCCTCGAGCCCTGTAGCGAATCTAGTTGGTCTTCGATCAAGGGCAGTGGGTATCTATCTTTTACTACCTTTTTATTTAATCGTCTATAATCAACGCAAATTCTAGTCGAGCCGTCTTTCTTTTTTACCAAAACGATCGGACTGGCATAGTCGGAATGTGATTGGCGTATTATTCCATCCTCCAGCCACATTTTGATCTGTTTGTCGACCTCGACCTTGTCTTGTGGAGATAGTCTTCGCGGCCTTTCGTAAACCGGAATATCGTCATGCAATATTATGTTCATTTTGATCCCTACTTCGCGCGTTTTCTGTGGCCTATAATTTCGGATTAAACTCTCTACTGCCTGCTTATGGTGCACGTTTTCGATATGGGATAAATCTACTTCACGCGCCCCCGTCTCTATGTCTACTTTAAAAACTTCCGGAATCCCATCGGAGTTTTCGTCTTTTAATCTGAAAATGGAGATATCTCCCCTCCTCCTGTTCATCTCAACGGTATCCAGGAAGTCTGTGCCTATTATCAACGAACGGTGCATCATAGTGTTTGGAACTACATGCACCGTTATATGATATAACTCATCATCTATGACAATATCCGTTGAAAATTTCCCGAGCGTAAGATTGTTCTCGGATCCGATACTGCGAAACTTGACAATTTCCCGAATTAATTTGGGCGCTCCAATTTTGGCATGTTGATCCGCCCGCATCAGGGTTAATTCGCTACCGGTGTCTATCAACGCGCTCAGTTCGCAATTTCCAATTCTAACACTTTTACAACCCGCTCGCAGCGACATTTGTGTATTACAAACTTCTTTAGGGGACTTACTCAGATCGCTGCATTTCGATGCGACGTGTCCGTACTCTCTACACTCGAAACACTTAGGACCCTTCGACTTGTTCGGGCAATCCGCGCTTACATGTGCTTTATCGCCGCAATTGTAGCAACGCGTCTTTCTCGCACTTCCACCTTGACTGGGACTGTTGTTTCTCTCAACTCTGGCCGGCTTCGCAACCGACTTCGTCCTTCGGCTCTTCTGCTCCTCGTACGCGATTAGCCTCTTCCTTAGCTCCTTGATGGATGCAGCACCATACAGCATAGATTTATGGACCTCTTCGTCTATTATCCCGTCTATGATGTACTCTACTTTGACTTCTTCCTCTATATCGGCATGACTGGCTATTTCCAGCATGCGATACATGTAGGCCAAGCACGCCTCGTCGCTTTTCTTTCTCGTCCCACTAAGCTTTTGGTGTACTTGCCTACTGTTGGACTTTCTGGAGAACTCTCTGATTAGTCCCTTCTTCAGCTCATGCCAAGTCCTGGCATGGCACTCGAAGCTTGCGAATATTTTCGCCGATCCCCTCAGCAGCTTCCTCGCGTAGACTGCCTTCTGACCGTCGGACCACATACACGTGTCCGCGACTTCTTCGAATGATTCGAACCATCGCTCCACGTTTTCACCTTTGTCACCGCTAAACAATTCTAGTGCGTCTTCGACATCTTTAAAGCTTAATACCGAGACGGTGCATGCCTTTTGGCGATATTCATCGCGGTCCGAGCACATCGCTCGCGTACCTCTCTTATGTTTTATTACCTCTTTCCTATCTTCTTCATCGTCACTTTCGTCGTCGCTTTCTTCTTCCGACGATACGTTGTCTCCTTCCAGGGCCGCCTGTAGCCGTGCGCGTAGTTCAGATTTTCTCCCTGTGACCTTTAACCCCAAACTAGCGAGGCGCGCTCTCAACTCCTTCGTCCTCAGCTTCTCGAGGTCTTCGTCTCCATCCTGATCGCGCTCAGCTCTCTGCCCACTCCTTAGGTTTCGCTGATTTACCGATTCCTCATCGCGCTTCGATTCCTTCGAAGTTGATTGACCAGCCTTATACGCTCGGTTCAGCCTGGCCATCAGCACTGACTTCGAGCCTGATATCGGCAGATTCAGACTTGCGAGCTTATTTCTTAGCTCCTCCAGCGTCGAAACCTCTTCAGTCGAAAACTGTTCCTCTTCACAATTTGCCATTTTCAACTCTTTTTTTTTCAGCACAATTAGTTCCGTTAAACGTGTCGTTCTCTGTCTGGTTTCAATCCCGGACGAGCCCCCAATTTGTAGTATCGGAAAAGGATGGGATTAGGATAATTTAGATTTGTAAAATTCTCCTAATACTATTTATTAAGATAAATAAAAATAACAAGGATTAATTGGACAGAGAACGATAAATGTTCAACTTGAACTAAAACACAAAAGTCTTATTCCGCTCAAATCACTCTCTATAACTCTCGTCTTCGGCATCCGCACTCGCACGCTCTCGATTCTCAACCCATACTGCGCGCCTTTTGCGTTCGTTCTCGCCTGCGTCTTAACTGACATTGTCTTTAGCGTCTCTTTTGTTTTTTCCCCGCCCTATAGCGCACGTGTCCCGAAAACGCTCGTGACCAGGGTCACGTAGGCCTTTTAGACGAAACTGTTCAGTTGAAAAGATCGACGATACATTGCTGTACCCAACGACACCGCGGTTCTCGCAACATTGTATACGGTTCGGCCGATATCTTAGGCCTTTTGTCCACGATACTACAGAATGATCGTAACTAAAAATATGCCTATATATTCGTGAACAATTGTCCACTCGTAAAAATGGTACACAGTCATTTCGATGAGATACGAATACCAATGTAGAGTGGCGAGATAATTCATCTGCCCTTGATACGTTTGTCATAAAAAATCGTGCGATTTTATCTAAAGATGGGAATTCGCATCACATATTTTTTTCTTTAAACAAATATTTGACGAATATTATTTGTCACGTATTGTTACAAATAACGAACATTGTACGTATATTTTATTTTATTTAATATTCATATCCGGTATAGATTTTCAAATTAATCCGCTGGAAATATACTGGGCTATGGATTTGTTTAGGAGAAAATCTGCGATGTTAACGAATTTTGGTTGTCCACGAATTATAAAACTTCCTATATCCCTGGAATCATCGAATACATTTTCGCGAGAACTTACGACAGGATTAGGGAAATAAAAAAGAGAACAAACACGCGGAACGGTAATTTACAACGTTCATTTTTCTTCGCTCGGTCGAATCAGTTTCTAACGATAATGAAAATGCACACGCGCGTACCGCAACCACGCGAGGATAAGCATTATATTGAAATAAAGTATGCAGCGTGAATATGTCGCAGCGGAGACCGGGAAAAAAAAAAAAAAAGGGAAAAATGTCGTATTTCCATGCATCGTGCAGCGAGAATAATTCAAGCTTGGCAGCAGCGAGTAACGAGAATGCAGAAATCACCGGAGGGTATCGTTAAAGATTCAAGAGAATTATTAGACTAACGTAGCTCGTCGTTCTACTGTCTGCATGATCCATCTTCCCATTTTCTTCTCCTCGAAACGTAACAGCATTTTACGCTTCTTCCCTATTTTTACGAGCAAGCAATTTTCTCAAATCACAGCGAAAAAGAAGGAAGAAAGAAGAAGTTCCGATAATTCGTCGACGATTTCACAGTCTGACCTGTTTCCTTCCGCATCGATTTAGGACCATATTATACTTATGAGAGAACCGTCACATCGGTTACAAGGAGATTAATGAGATATGTTATTGCAGGGCCGTGACTTGCCAAAGTTGTTCCCGTAATTGCTCGTTCGAACGTCTTAATGTAACACGTGAAGCTGTACAAGTTTTACGAATCGCGTTATTTTCATGTAGCTGTTACACAGATGGTAAATTATCAGAAATATTAGCAAGTGTTGGAGTTTTGAACGAATGGCCAATTTACCATTGGCAAGTAAATTTCCCATTTACGAATCGGAAGTTGTTAATTCCATTTTTGCGAGATATGTACAATAGGAATTGCATAATATCACGCAGAACATTACGGCCGATAAAATGAAACGTAAAAACAATCGTGCAAGTGTTTCATAGGAAATGCAGGTGCACGAAACTTTGAGAGAGCAGCCACATATACGAAAAGACAATGATGATGAATAGCTGTTATTAGATGATGGTATAAGATGGAAATTTTGATAAATAGTTCTGTCGTTCTTCTTTTATGGAAAGAGGAGTGAATTTGAGTGGGATGAGAAGTGAGATAGTTATCACTAACTGTGGAAGAGAATGTAAGTAGAACCCGGGAAAGACAAAGTAACAACTTTAACGTAGAATGAATCGAGAAAACAGGCGTAGCTGTAGAATGGAGGTAGGGAGAAGAGAGAAGAAAGGAAAGAAGAACATAACAGCATTGTATTCTTCTTCCCAGTATCTTCCAGGAGATGATATTTGATTTCTTGAACTTTGGTCAAACGAGAATGTTTTGCAAGAAATAGTTTTAGTCCGAGAAAGGAAGAACAAGAAAAAGAAGTGGTAGGAGAAGAAAACGATAAATGCCGTTGCGTTATTATATAGTATCACCTTTGTTATACTTTGCAGAGAAGATGGTATTTAAATTTTTCGATTTTAATTGAACTGAGGACATTGTTGGAAAGACGCTTAAAAAAGATGAAGAGGGGAAGGAAGAGGAAGAGTAAAAGGAAAAAACCAGATGGTAAATGAGAAAAAGAAGAAGAAGAAGAAAAGGTAGGAAAGAAAGAAGATAAATAATATTGCGTTCTCGTATTCAATACTTTGCAGATAATAATATTTAATTTTTCTAATCTCGTTCGAACTATTGTAAGAGTGTCACGGAAAAAATAGAATTTAGGTCAAGGAAGAAAAAAGAGAAAAGAATATTTAATATCTTTGGTTTCGTTCTTCTTGTGTGTACATGTACATCAATTGAAAATACTGTCTTGTACACATAGAGTGTAACGTATGGAAATGAAGGGTACATCTTAAACCCTCAAGAACAAAATGCATTCAGTAACAGTATACGTGCTTGTGTGGAAAGGAGAAAGGACGTGCATATGTCATTGTTGAATCAATATCTAGGTCAATGGCGTTCCGCTGGCCATACACCTGTCCATTGTTCTGTAGTGGTGAAGTGGGTACGTGATGAGTCGCGATAAATTACAAGCGAAGTTGACAGAATGTACTACAATTTGGCTGTCACGGGTACATACGACGTGACAACGTACAACGTATAACGCACAACATGAGACGATCCACCAAAAAAAAAAAAAAGAAAAAAAAAGAAGAAACTATGTAATATTACTAAAATTAACTCTAAAATTCTGTTTTTTATTCGTGAAGGCAAATTATGTATAAATTACCAGTTTGACTACTTTAATGTTCTATTTGCTGCATGTACCATGTACATGTATGAAAGAGTTTGAAGTGGACAGAAGTACGTTTCGAGATATACCTGATTTTATTTTAAAAACAAATTAAATCTATGTTGTAAGTACATAGAGTAATCTATCGCAATCTATCGAGATCTAACTCGAAACATGCAAGCATTATCGTGCCACGATCACGCCCTGTATTCACGTCCCTTTCATCGTTTTCAATCAGTACATTTCATGGAATACCTAGCTTCCCTTCGCTTTGGATCGCGTGAAAATTCGATTTTACCGTGTACGTGAAAGTCAATTTTATACCATTACAGACGTCTGGTTATTATACCACGCTTTGAACGAAGAAGAGGGATAAACGTGAGATGGTTATCGAAACAAGGAAAGGTTATCCTTTCAACCGTGTCTGAGTGAATATTTATCAATCTCGAAATTCCACCGTATCGCGATATTGTTTATTGAATGTGACATTTTTGTAAGATATCTATATCCACTAGACCATCGTTTAATGAACGATTGTCGTCGCTTTCGTCGCTTTATTATACTTTTCCCCCGCGATACAACGAGTTTATATTCATCTTGACATAAGATCGTGCTTTCACGCGACACATGAATGGTAATTAGAACACCTTCGAGATACCACGGTCATCAATCTTTTTTTGCGACATGGTAGCACTTACCGGCGGTATCAAGATTTCAGAGCTTAGATAGATCAGCGCATTGTTGACTTCGAGTCCTTTTAAGCTTGAGAGTTCGCGAGATAAGAGATGTCAAAGCTTTTTGATCTGAACGTGCCTAGATCAATATTTCTTAAAATTTAAAGCGACGCTTCCGAACCTCGAGCCTCCAAGATCTACGTTTTCCAATTTATCTATTTATCTAAGCTCTTCAGTTTTTGGAAACTGTGCTTTCAAGATTGAAGCTTCCCGACTTTGAAAATGTCGAGATTCGAATTTTTAACTTCGACTAGAGACAACCTTTTTAAATCTGGAGCTTCTGTGGTTCTTTAAGAGAGTAAAGTCCTTAAATTTTTAATTTTGATGTTAAATCTTCTCAAGCTTGAGTTCTTGTGTTAAAATTCTCCCATTTTAAATTTTCAATGACAACGTTTCCTGACTTTGGAAATTCCAAGTTCGTGGCTACTAACTCTTAAAGATTCGAGACTAGATCTCATTAACCACAAGCATTTGACCGTTAGCCGTAAATTTTTTAAGTCAAGGTTGTTTGGCTATCTATTGAATTATTTCGAATAGAGTTTCATATGATTTAGGATAAGATCAGTATCAGTATGGAGTTTAATTTAGTAATTGTTCTTATTATCTTAAACGACGTATACCTGTACAACAATTTCGTGACGTTAGAGCTGCTTTTATACCAGAAGAAAATTTTGGCCGAATATTGTGTTATAGAACGTATATGCTGCTCAGAAAAATGAAATTCCAAAAGATAGAATACGAAATTAAATAAATGTTCAAATATTTTCCAGAGCCGTTATATGCCTATTGCTCATGAGAACCCATACGGTTCAATATTCAGAACTGTTGCGAAAATGTATAAATTAATTGGGAAATTATAAACTGGATGCAGTACTTTCTACGTTCTTATGGAATTAGCAAGTTGTTAATTTATGTAATTAAAATCAAAAGACTTAACCATAATATCCTTGGGTATAATAGTAACGTTAATGTATAATTAAATACACGATTCGGCGATATATTCATCGATCTCAGGTATCTTTCTCGAAATAACATCGATAGTCTTTATGTCAATTTAAAAGAATCTCCTTTGTCCATATAAATTTAAAAAAATTTTTCTACGTTTCATTTTATGAAATCGATCGATGTAACTTTTCAGCGACACGATTAATTTTTAATAACATCAACGGATAAATATCGGTCGACATTTACACGAATCCGAGTTCACTTCGATACGAATAAGTAAGACAAATCTTATCATCTATTCGGAGGAATTTTTTAGTAAGGCCGTTTGTTATGTAGCTTTCGAGAAGAAGATAATTCCTCATTTTTCCGTCTATTCGCGCTGTGCAAAATGTCGCGGGATTGACTATATACACGCGATTTAACGTGCCTAGAATGAAGTATTTAACGGACTGTAATGTAACCTCGGTCGGTTGGTCGGTACCATTCTAATTGCGTTCGTTCATTCACTCGCGCTTAACACGAAGAATTTATTCGACCACGATTTCCCAACTGTGCAGCTAGTTGAATGTCATGCCGATTTAAAGTACGTCGAGCTCATTAGTTCTATAATTAATTGCACTTGAATTATAATTTCGAAATATACATATTGGATATGAAAGAAAGAGTAGATCGAATCTAGAGCTTTTAAATATTTTCTTCCATTATTTTAGAGATTGTTTCAGGATATATGTTCTTTCCTTTTCCAAGGTAAATCAGTTCTGTTTTTTTAGCATTATCGTTTGATGTCGTTTCAAAGATAATTGTAGCAGATATTTAGTTTGATAGGGAACGTACACGAACAGAGAGATTTCAAAGTTCGATAATTGTTGGCGTACCTGTGTCAACAGAACGATAAATGAACAATTAAATTAAAGGTAGCCGAATGTTCCGAATCATGAAAATCGATATTGTAGGTATACATAATGCTAAATGAACAAATGGAAGTTTAATATTAATACTTGCGTATATGAATATTATTGTTATAACTTGTATTCGACACTTTTTACTACGTTACGGTAACTGGAATATACAGGATGTTCGGTAACAGATGGTAGAATATTTAAGGGACGCTTCTTCGAATCAAAATGAAACGAAGATAAACAATAAAAAAGGTACGACACTTCGTCTGTTATTTAATATTATAATATCTAAGAAACTAGTAAAATATCTCCGAAGCTTGGGAAACTTCTCTAAGCGCCAGAAGATGCATGTACACAGTGATTCTCAAACCCTGTATATGACATTGATTAATTGCTCTTGTCAAATATAATTCCATAATTTTGTAAAATTATAGTTCGCTTTTCACTTAGCAGTTGAACTTTCTTTTATCCATCACTACACATTAAACGGTTAAATTATCTTCCTATGATTCTCCATATCTATCCAAACGTAAGCTTTCTTCGAAATTTAACATTCCAGAAATAAATCTTTATAAAAGTTTCAACATTTCAATCTGTTCTGCAAAACTTGTCACAAAATTTCTTAAAACTTTGGATGGAAGTCTGGTAGGTAGCGTACGTTGCATGTTATATATCATGTGTCTGATGTAATATCACATAGTTGACATATCCAACTACTCGCTTGCACTGTATCAAACGTAACTTTCAATTCTAGCTTTACCCTCAGGAAATTTCGTTTCCATTTCTTTCAGTTACAGACGTTAAACGTATTTTATCCTCTTTAGAAATCTTTTCTCTCCATCGAGAATATTGTACAATTAATATATTAATCCAGCGAGGGCTTACTTTCAAAATCAATGTTTATTACTGTTATTATTCTCACTTTTTGCTGAATTATCCTGATTACATAGTGGCTTATTATTTCTCGTTTTTCCTAATCTTTCGCTCGTATATTTCTCGTTAAAACCCTTTTGCCATTCTTTTGTTTCTTTTTACAATCCCATTAAACTATTATTATCAGAGTGGTACCTTTCCTTTTTTTTTTTTTTAGATTTTTTCCCCTTTTAAGCTAAAAGAATTGGAGATACCAATTATCGTGGAGTTCGATGTCGAACGAGTCCATTAACATCGATATTGCAACATGTACAGTTCGTTTCGGTTGCCGATGTATATCGATATGAAATACCGAATCGTTTATTTACGTGCATGCATTTACACTACGCTCATCTATTAATTTCGTTGTCGTGGTACTCTAATGAGATGTAAAGCCGATTTGTTTTATGCACGCACGTTACTCGTTTCGTGATCGTATTATTAACAGGCGAGTGTTCAAGATTTTGCACGCAATATGTTTATTTTTCATCTGTTTCCCTCTCTCTCTCTCTCTCTCTCTACCCTTTGTTCAATTGTTTTCTTTCGTTCAACGAATTAATTCCGAATATTATGCATGCATGTTACAAACGTATTCTTCTTCTACATTGTTTCGCGAAAACGTAGCGAATTTTATCTTCGTGTCTTTTTCCTATTCCTCGTTGTTCCGATATCTTCGTTGCACAATTGCAATTAAAATGTCGTTATCGTCTTTTTCTCCTTCATACGTTACCGTTCTTCCTAGTGAAATTAAAATTGGAATAGACGATTTATAAATGGAAGTACAAAATTAAGATAAATGGAGGAATGTAATTATCTGACATAAAATTTATTCGATAAGAAATATCAACGTGAAACGAGACTGTACCGAATCAGTGAAATTAGTTTGGAATTTCAAAAACAAATTGTTGAAATCAATAATGGTACATGTAAATTTATGCTAGTAACATAAAAAACAAAGGAAATAAAATTCACAATTAAGGAATCATTAAAGAATCTTTCCTCTAAAAATTAAAACTATTAGGCCGAATGATAAGTTCATTCGCATTTTCTTAAGATATTTTCTTAAGCAGTAATTACACGAGATAAGGAATTGAAATAAATAAAGAACGAACGAAAAAGTATTGAAATCGATAAGAAGATATTAAACATGAAATAAAATATCTATTGACCTAAAAATTATTATCTGTCGTATATACAAAGACGAACACATATAGTATCTGTCATATCGTCACGCGGTTTTAGTTCACGTACGACTAGCGTGAAGGAATATTTCGGTAAATTTCTCTCCATGACGTTCACTGCTAAGAATAATTCCCCAAAATAACTCAGTCCTCTGTGGTTTTAATTACGCTCGATTAGCATAGTGGCGATTACGACAGCAATAGGAAGTCGTGAAGCAGACGAGAATGAATGACGCGCCGTGAGACCGGAAAAAAGAGGAGACCGTCCAAAAATGAATACATACGTTGGCAAGTTGCAGCCTAGAATTGTACCTTTGTGATCGTCACGTTAAACAAGGCAGCCCGCGGCCGAAACAGAGAAAATGAAAGAACCCTGGCGACTAGCGCGCTCTTGCACGGAGTTATTTGATTACGTATATGTCAGACAAATGAGATACACTGCAGTTTCTGGTCTGCCATGAAATATTCGGTGAATTGTGGTAGAGTAGCTTTCACGTTCTCTGGCTGAACGGATGCTAGAATGCAGTTTCGTGGATTTTAATGTAAATTAATGTGACTACAATTTAACGGTATCAAAAGCACTCTTTATTTTTTTTTTTTTTTTTTATATAATCTCATCCTTCTTTGCCTTTTTATTTCAAAAAATGGGGAACGTGACAGACAGCGGAAAATATAAACTGAGGATGTGTAAGAATTATTTGACAATTTAAAAAAAATATATATACTGATTTACCCTTCGTAATGGAGTTTATGGTTTGGAAAATGAGGAACGATGGCAATTTTGTTTAAACAAAATAAATTTCGTAGAGTAAAGAACAGATTTATACTTTTGTTATATTCAACTACTAATTGATAGTGACAAGTTTCTGAAAATTCGACGAAATAATGTCGTATTCATTCGACTCGTGTGAACGGCGCGTTGCGGTTATTTGATCATAGAGATTCATTTATTTAAAAATTACAATGAATATGCCATGCGTGATGGTTAAATGGGTATTTTCTGGAGTTGATAGCTGCAGCTGTGATCGCATTGTCGGTTGAATGCATTGTTTCAGGACACTTATCCGGCTGAATCAATCAACTGTTCGTACCGAATTTCACAGGGGCGAGATCGTATTTTTCGCGCGTACCCGCTGATTTTCTCTGTGCAGATCGGCGCGATATATCCCTGTTAATTCATCACTCATCCTCATTGCAGTTACATATAAGTCCAATAATTATCTTCACGCCGTAATTCAGGTATCGGTTATTAAAACGATAGATATTCCGCTTCACGTAATTTACTTTTTGGTAAAATGGAAATGGAACGAACGATACACTAGAGGGCGGTTTCTACGAAAATTATCTTCCCATTCATAGAAATGATATAAAAGAGAATAGTGAATTTTTACGAATCTTGTTTATGAATAATTTTAACGAGTATACTTATGATATTTATTTACTATTACTATTATTTATTATTATTATTATTTATTAATATCTAATGGAAATCACTATTTGGAATTCGTAGAAGCGATTTAAAAGGACCAATGACCTTTTCTCAAATTTTTTATGAAAATCTTTCGACCAGTATAAAATCGCACATTATTTGTACACTACACTTTCAGCAATAACATAAAAATTTAATTAATATATACAATTTGTAAAATATCTGGCTTAATATCAATGGAGAAAAACATACGTTACCTTAATTCCGTAATTGCTTTCCTCGTATATAATAGATACGTAACGCCACCCTATATTCCTCACGATGTCCACCATTGCTTTTACTTGATAGTGATCGCTCGGTATTGTACGCGAGAAATATTCGAAGCGTTGTTTGTTGGACAGTTCCGGGCTGGTTGAGAAGAAAGAGACCTGAAAGAAGTCAGAAGTTTTTATCTTTAATGTCCCTTTGTATTTCGAAGAATACCATCAATCGATCTCATTAGTAACGTTCATATTCAATTCTAACTCGAATCTTCGACCCCTGAGTTTCTTCGAAACGTTATTCCATTAATTTTGTAAAACTAGAGTATTCAAAAACTTTTTATGTTTGCCTGGAATATTTTAAATATTCTTTAAATTTTTAAAATAATATCAAAAGAATATTTTTCTGATTTCATTTTTAGAATAACTTTCTCATTCCCTTGTGTTACTTGGTTTTTGCAAAACATATAACAAGCATTATGTGCGAGAATATGAATTATGCATATACATTGCTCTACAAATTCGTCTAGCGTAACTCGGATAGAATTAGTTTCCGTCTCATATGCTTGGGGACAAATGTCTAGCCATAATTATGTGTCGCTAACTTATGCCACGATTCATCGCATAACGTGAAACAACTTCACAACATTAATCTTTTCCATATATTTCTTGCATTTGTAATTCGAAACTATTATATAAATTTCATTTTTTAAAACAATACCAGATACAAATATAGTACGTGTCTCTATTATCCTAACAATAAAAGCAATAGAGGATGATGTATTTTTCTTGTATTTCTAGATAATTTGCAAATATTTGTAGGATGCGCGCAAATTTTCTCTGTGCACGTGCATATTTACCCATAATGTCGGTCATTTCGACGTTATATCTCGCGTAGTGGAACGCTAATAGAGGCATCGTAATAACGCACGATGAATTTAATTAGGACGTGAAATTGGACTCGTTGAAATTATTAAAGTCTCGTGTTTACTCGTTGTTCACTATCAGAATAATTTTAAGAGAAATCATAGCGATAGAAGTAAGTTAAACTTTCCTTCAGATGAGAGTAGTTTTCGAGATAACTACGAGGATTTCCTTCTAAAATTTCGTAAGTGCGTCCGAAGTTACCTCCAAGTATTCCGACGAAAATTATCGCGAAGGAGAACTACGAGTAAGCTCTTAGTATCTACCAGTCCTTATCTCAGATTTTCAATATCCAGACTATTATTACTTTTTGTTTTCTTCTCTGAACAGAAAAGCTATAATACATTAAATAATTAATAATTCTTCCGTGGAATCGAGAATCGTAGTTTATCGATCTACAAATGTTTATCGTTTTAAAATTGTGTTCACTGTTGTAGGAATTTCAGCAACACGATTTTTAAATTTCCAATTATACGGACGCCTATTTCTCTCTGCCTCTCTTTGGATTTGCATAAAATGCAAATACGAGATCGAATATGCTCGAATTACAAACTCAATTTTTCGTTTGGCCACCTCATTGGCTGGTTAAATAGCTATTAAGAATTTTTATTCAGAGGTTACGAAATAATCTAGAGACATTTATTCTAAGTGCAATATTTTTTTAGTTTCACGTCGTAAACGATTACAGGTCCAAATTACTTCAGTTCATGATTATAAAATTTTCTAAAATAAAAAAGCTTCGCAATTTTTATGCATAATAATTCTCAAACTCTTCATTAATTACCTTTTTCGTTTTTGCGCGAATTTCAGCGATTGAGAAGGTTGCATTTTATTCTCTTTATTTATATTTTTTCCGATTTACTCCCATTCATTTTGTCATTCATATAAATTTAAATGACTAACAGGATTCCATTTGGTATTTCTAATTTTCTCTATTTATATCTCTTTCCAATTTATTCCCTATATTATTTCCTTATTTACACAAATTTAAGTAGCCAACAGAATTCTCTTCTTCCTCTGTTTCCAGGTTTCTTTATAATTTTTATGTAATTATCAATTTTTCTTACCAGTGTGTTATTTTTCTTTTACGTTTTTTGACATGGATCCGAATGATCAACCGGGTTCCATTTTTTAACTGGTCTCCGCGATTTATTTCGGTTGAGCGGCTCTTGATGGGCGCACGACATTTTTCGCGAGCAGTAACGAAAGAACGCGCTCGAGTGAGATTCAAGCCCGATCTCCGGCAGGATTTTCGTTCGCTGTTGTATAGTCGTAGTCAGTCCACGGGTTGCGCCCGTGGAAGATGAGTTTATGTAGCGAGAAACGAGTCTGCGTTATCTCCTGTTACGCTGGGAGCAGCTCAGCTTCTCTCCACAACGTTGCACGCCATTTTATCCCAGGCACTTTCTGCGTTTTAGCATCTGGTAAATCCATATAGAATGGACCGAATATATTTATCAATTTCTTTCAGGCACAGATTTTTCTCCATACCTGTTAACTTTTCGCTTAAATATCGCCATTATTTGATTTTCAGTTGAAAGATGGAAACCTTCTTATGCGATAATTTACTCGTCAATGATATCGTCATAGTTAGTTAGGTATCAAGTGGCAGATTATAAATTTCTTTTCTTTATTGAAGCGATTTAAATCTCCACGAACAGATTATTTTGCAATGGATTGTATATTATAAATTACTTTTTTTATGCCTTCAAGTTCCAATCCCTCAGAAACAAAAGATAGTTTGCACAAACAGTTTTTACAATTTGATAACTTTCCAATCGGAGAGTCACTTGCGATTCCTAATTTAATTTCTAATTTAGAGAATTCTATTAGAATTTTATTTTTTATTTAGAATTTTATCTCTTTCGTTATCGAACATGCTACTCTTATGTTAAATATTTGCTAGTATTAGTAATTTGTAGAATCTCTCTAAAATTATGGAAACACGATAGAGAGACTTCTTTGATGATGTTAGATATTTGTTTAATTTGCAGTAGTTTCCGTAGATAAGATTTGTATAGGTTTTAACAATTTTTACTTTTTCAATAAACGATTTAATCATCAGCTCGCAATCTTTTCGAAGATGTTTTCTTCTGTCTTTCGAGTTCTATCTTTGACCATCGTATTCCCATTTATCTGTCTTTTCCTTCTGTTTTTGCTCGCTAAGATTGGTTTTTGTAGACTTTTCTTCGATCTTTCCAGATTCATTTTTCCTCTTCGGCCTTTAAGCTTTCCCTGTCCGTTCTTGAGGAACAGCAGAGGTTCAAGTAAGGGTGAAAGGAGAAAGGTGAGATAAATGATGAATGAGAACGGTTGTAATGGGCTGATCTACTCGTTCATGGAACAGATAGACCCCTGTCTTAACCATAAAATCATTTAATAGCTAGAACAACGAATGTCTGCAAAAGGGGATTTCTAAAAACAGAAATCGATAGAAAATCCTCTTTCCTCTTGTTTTAAGAAAAAGAACAAGAAGAGAACAAAATTAATATTTTAGATTACAGCTTTTACATGTATAAATTCTCGTGAATGAAATTTATAGAAAGTGTTGGATGCTTCCGCTTCTTTATTTTATTTTCATTGTTTCAATGAATCAGTTTAGTTCTTATGTCGAAACGTTTTTGCGTTTTCACAGGTAGTCTCATTCCGAGGTTGTTTCGAAATTGCAAATCCCTTTGTGAAGCGACTAAATGACGTTATCGTTAATTGAAACGGACCGGCTGCGCCCAAACCGCGCGAAATTGCAGGCCCCGTTGCAGAGACCTCAATAAAAGCGAAATAAACGAACGCACTCGATCGCTTTCGAGTCTTTCTCATATCTCGAAACAAAAGCTTTCAGCAGTTTTCCGATAGTTCTACAAATCCGTTACCATTCTTAGGTATTGTACTCGGGAGCATATAAATGACAACTGACAAAGGAACAAATTGCAATTGTTGTACACCTTAGAATACGATCGTTAGATTGCGGATTTTTATGCATTTATGGGAAGCTTCAAGATACAAAATCCATAGAATGTATATAATATACAAAATCATAAAAAATATGCAAAGTATAGTTATCCCTTATGATATTTAATAGTCGAAATAATTTTCTACTTGAGCTCGATCTTTTTTTAATTACATGAAAACGCGAATTTGTATAAATATCAGCAGTTTAACAATCTCTGACAAAAATCTTCATACAATTCTTATAACCAGGCTATTTTTATTTACATAAAGCATATTGTGCTTATTATTTAAATCTGGATAAGTATACAGTAATATAAAAGTACAAAAGTATTTTCCAATGAAATATCTTTTTTCAGATGTTATACATTTAATTCTTATAATACTAAAGTTTCGTAGTCGTAAAATATTCTAAAAATACTCGTAAGAATACTCTTAAATGATACGAAATTTAATATAGTTAGAATTAGATCTAATTAATTGATATTTAAAAGTAATATTAAAAATAGAACGACGCGCAAGTACTTATAACCACTATGAGTGAAACAGCTTTTAATTATTTTGGAATAGTATTACACTGTAATCTTGTATCGTAATATCGTAGGGTTTTTTGTTTTAATAAAAATGGCCTTCTTATAGATTGTACGAATCTAAATAATTATGTAAATCCAAACGAAAATTATTGTTCTCTGTTTGTCATTCTTCTTCGTTTCATTATAGTAATTATCGAGGAGAATAATAAAGTTTTGTTTCATTTCCTTTGAGACATCTTTTTAGTGAGATTACATCGAATACTAAATGAATTTTGGCCAATGATAATGCATTTGCAAACGATATGTGTTTGCAGCAGTCGTTTCACGCTACTGGACACAGTAAAAGTGCACAATTTTCGATGTGTCAAAACTCATTGTTCCGAATGAAATCACGAGACCTCTAAAATACTGTTCATATAATCCACAAGTATCCAATAAGACCACTGGTAGCAACTCATTGTTGCTGAATTACTTATGTAATTGCAATTCGTATTGCTGGTTTGCAGCGTAGTTATTGGTTTGTTCTCTTGTCAACTGCTACTTTTATTGCTGGCTATAATTGCCATACGTTCTTTTTATTACGACTTTTTTACAATTGCGATTTTTTTTAAAACCCAGGAGATATTATACGAAATATTGCAAAATTATTGTCCCGAAGAATATTTCGTTTTTCTTAACGCTAGAACTAAAAATGACGAGTTCTCTATTTTTTGATTTTGCGAACTACTGAAAGCATGCAAATGCTTTTAACAAAATTAATCCTCAATATTTTTCACTTTTTTTCGCCAGAACTGTTTTCGTTGTTCGTAAAGCGCAAAGCTAGTCGTTAGCAAAGTTTTTTATTAATTATTATTAGGTTGTCCCAAAAGTTTCTTTCGTTTTATAAGGAAATAATCGGTGCACAATATTTTTTGTTTTATATTATTTTATTGAATTATTCATTTTGTTCTATTGGAACATATCTTTGTTTTTGTTCTCGACAACCTAATAATTTATTTCTTACTTACACTCTCGTCCACAACTGTCACAAAACTCAGGGAAACATGATAATTTATCCTAATTTGCAACTTCGATGTAAATAACTTTTACAAATTTTTCTTACATATTCTAAATCGTTTCCTTGTGTGAGACCGGCAAGTATCTTAATACTTACGGAGGGAAGTGTATTTATTAACGATCTGACACGCTAGACACGATTACATGTATATATTTGTTTTCATTACATCATTTTAATTTCAAACCATTCGCATACTACAAATCGGTAGTTCTAATATAAAATTTTTATATATCATTTGCAAAGGGTAGAATACGATGAATTGACAAATATCATCACTTCATCACAGTCATTCTTATTCGCGTCGGAAGTGAATTCGAATCCAGTTATGTAGAAGATTTCCTAATAATATCTGGATCTGATGAAAGTTCTATCAATGAAAGTCGAGGCGTGAATAGGATAAAAGAGAAATCGTAATGATCGTCCGTGAGAGGCAGGTGAATGAGAACTTTGATATAAATGTCGAGACAGGCTATTAGCTGAAATAAAGGGGCGTAAAAATATTCACCACCAACGCCGAAACAGTTTTTCTCCTTTGTTTCTTTCAAACTATGCGCAAGCTTTTCATTCCTGTTTTGTCTTCAATTTTATTATTTCGCTCTGAGACCCTGCCATTTTTCTTTCATTTTTCACTCGTTCGCGAATATAATACTTTCGTTGAGCTTATTCGAACAACAGCCTTCTTAACTAACTTACAGCAAGTATTCTCGTCCGTGCTTCGAGTTGTGCTAAGATGTTATCATAGAACGATGGTCGATAGAAAGTTCGTTTTAACTACAGAATTTAAAAAACGTTTAGAAGCGAAGGCAACCGTGTGAAATCGCTTTAACCTGGTCCTGTCGATCCCGGGAACAAAAGACTGAATAACCGTAGATTGTAATCGCTTTTTTGAACGACGAACGAAATGTGAATAATTCTTTAATCTTTCATTCTTCTACGATTTTATTTCTGATGAAAGTGAGGGGATTACAGCTGGTGTCGTTTCCGATTGTTTCAACGTTGTAGCATCGAATATTTATAATTAACGGTTGAAGAAAAACTTTAATTAAAGCTACATTCGATGACAATTGGCGCGCGTGTCTCAGTTTATAATTTAATCCGTAATTTCGTTTAAATTTTAATAATTTATTCATTTAATATTCGCGTTATGCAATTCGACTCGTCGTTAATAATGTAGCAATTAATATTTTACGATCTTTCTCGTCTGAACTTCGTTGCCCTTTATATTCTTTAGCCAGTCACTCGAGATAATTGCCGGTTAACTTTTTCTACTAGGTTGGAAAGTTTCTTGCGAATCTGTAAACTATCGCGAAGACTAATCGACTACCGGGCTCGAGTAATCTAATCGTTTTCTTGATCCGTGTTTCTTCAGCGTTTCACGTTTTTCTTTATCACTTCGTAATGGCCGTTTTGGCTTCCTTGCCATTTCGATGCTTTTATCGTTATAAAGCGCCAGCTAGAAAATAACGTGGCGGCTATTACAATAGCTCGAAAACAACTTTCTTGTCATTTGTCTTTCTCGTTCTACAACTTGTTCTTCTCCTCTTTGTTTCTCGATATTGCTTCCTGCAATTCGATACCATTTTTCAACGCAACGCTTTTTCTGATCTTCTTAACCGTGTTTCCAGCAATAAAGTTTAGTAATTTCGAGAGTGACGATGCATTTATCGATTGGCTTCGACAAGTTTTCCCGAGAATATCTGTTAAACACTTATTAGCAAACAAGCAGCGATTGGATAAAACATTGTACATAATAATTATTAATTATGTAGTTGATTGTTGATATTCATGCATTTATTTATGAGAAAGCTAATGATAGAAAAATGTAGGGAATGCATATAATTCGTATAAGTATATGAAATATCTGAAATGTAATACTTGTTACAGTATTTAGTAAGCGAAACGTATTGGTATTTAGATTCCATTTTTCTGGTTACGTTCATAAAAATATGAAATTTCCCGAAAGTTCAAAATAGCCAATTGTACATATATATATTAAATATAAAAAGTAATTATAACGTTTAATAAACGAGAAACAAATCATTCAGATCCAATTCCTTTAGTTATATCCACAAACATATGAATATTTCCATTATTTCCACTATTTTCCGGTTTATTTTTCAATCCCTCTACTACTTCAAATAACAAAAATCAAATAATAATAAAAATTTCTAGAGTGGCAAAAGGTATTGGCACATATTCTTGTTTTTCGATGAAAAGTTTCTTCATCAGGTTCTCTGTTTCATCTTCATTCATATTCAATTTTTGTAGTTACGAAATACGAAATTTATTACACTACCAATTAATTGTAGCCATTGTATTTATTTATTGTGAACTTCTTCGTTAAACTCTTGTTTGGGATTTTTTGACGAAAGAAGATCGATTATTAATTACTAATTTTAGCGGTGTCCAATTTCGTTTGTGTGCAGAACGATCGCGGACAGTTTACGGACTATTATTTATTCAGCTATACTGCAATGAGGAAATTCAATAGCACATTATTGATTGGTATCAATAGCGTCGAATTTGATTCGATGACAGAATGCTTGAATTACGGCATAAACTGATTGCAGAAACAAAGTTTTCTTATTCTTCTCGCGTTTTCGATAAATTTTCGGTCTCGCAACTAATTGTGGAACATGGTCTATATCTGACCGTGTGAACCTTTATTAAATTTTATCATCAAATTAGACTGGCGTTTATTTACTCGTAAATTTCCCCACTAGCGTAATATCGTCAGGTTGTATCTTTTTGTTCCCATCGCCTCGATTTTTTTTTATATAGATGTATTAAAAGGGATGCAGAGGCGAAACGAGGAAGGGCTAATGTTTATGAGTAAAGTTGGGATTAAAGCCCGTCTTGGTTTAAGCGTGCTATAGCTCGTTGGAGAAGGATAAAATTTCTTTTCGTTAGAGCATAATTCTTTGAGCAACGAAGCACGAATATTTATTGCGAAACAAAAATATTGATTATTTAGTTATACTTCTTAAATCAATTCGAAATTATAATAACGTAATATATGAGGGCTGAAACATTTTTTTTTTATTTTTAATGTGAACAAGTTGTACGTAAAGTTAAATACCTACCATTATTACATTATTATATCATAGTATCGTGAAATAATCATGTGAAACTCGATGAACTTGTAAGCATTACGAACTACAATGCAGATAGAAAGTGAAAATGCTGATACGACAGACGGGATGGGAAATGAGTTATCGGGCCCAGCGACAGGTCTTTGGCTCTTTCAGAAAAGCGGTTGCCTGGAAAGCCGAACGTGATCATATTTGGTCATGGACGATTATAAAAACGTGTATGTGGTAGGAGTATGAAAAGTATTCAGAAGGGACGCTTTGGCGGTAAAGGTGGTTGTTGTCGTTGATTAACATGAGTTGTGAATTGTCGTTAGTTGGCACGAGTTGTGCGTGTCGTTAGTCGTTACGAGTTGATTAGTTGTATTGATTTAGTTGCTCTAGTTGTAATATATTAATTTATTATGAAATATTTTTAGTTAAATAATTATAGTTTTCTGTTTTATCATGGTAAGTACGTATATAAAATAAAGTCACTATAATACGTACTCATAAAGGTCTGCAAATTCATAATAGAATTTTCTAAATCAATCTGGGTGTCATATAATTATCTTATTTTTCGAAAAGAATTCAGCTGTATCATCTTTTCAGTAAGTTTCACAATTCTCTCTCTCTCTCTAGTCAGTATCTAATTTCTCTTTCAATTACTATAATATTTAGACTAAGATTTATTACATATTAATTTTTCCACTAAAATTCTCTATTACAATTAACATCATATTTTCTTCAATTTTTCTTTATTTTCTCCAATTTAAATTCTTTCAGTATAAAAATGTAAGTATACAGTATATAATATAATATGCAAAAGTATATTCTTATTTTTAGAAATATATACTTGTTAAGTATCATGGCTCTTGTTCTATTCTTTGCGCGCAGAATTGAAAGAACCATGAAATATATTATACTTAACACTGGCTTCTACTAACAGATGACGGATAATTTTAATTATCCTAAGCCTCAAAGACGGATCAAGGTGGAGGATTAGTCTGAATTCGATATAACTCACTAGATCGATACCATCATATAATGGCTGTGAAATGCTATTATTGCTGATGAATTACCTGCTTGATGAGACTGGCTAGAACTGCGTGTTATCGCGTTTCGAGAGCTTCGTGCAAATACGGTCGATAGAGCGGACGTTCATACTCTCGATATAGAGTACGAGACTTTTGACTGACATATTATGTCTTTTGCAGGTGTGCTCTTTCTGTAATTTCCGTTGCCGAGCTAAGATAAACGTTCCAACGATAAGCCAATCGCCCATTCATCCTCATCGTTATGCTGTCACACGATAAACGAGTTACGTAACATTGGTGAGCGATAAGAATTAAATCTGCGATAAAGTCGTAAATTAAATTACAAAGTTTTTAGTATCAAGGCATTCACGATATAAAATTGCTTAGTTACTTTCGTAGTCAAAGTAACTTAATCATATTATTTCAGTGATACGTTTAAGGTCTGTGGTAGTCTTTACAAGTAAAATGACGCTCTACTGGTCAGACAGTAGTAAGGGATACGAATTAAATCCGTGATATAAAATGAAAATTAAATTTCAAAGTTAACTATGTTTAGGACAACAATAAGTAAATAAATTAAATTTGAAACGAAAAATTAAATTCCTAGATTTCACGTGTTCTTAGCTATTTTATACAAAATCAGAAATTATTGCAAATGAAGGTGTAAGTATAGTTAGTATAGTTATAGTAAGTATACTTACTATACTTACTTGTACTTATAGTAAGTATAGTTTCATATAAAGTGCATAATACAAAATTTTATATTTATATACAGATAGGTAGATTTTAATATTCATAAATAGAACGAAAGTGTCACAGCCAGTCACGTCGATATATCAACATTGAGTTACGATTTCGCGTCGTGAAAAATTTATCGTTTAGTCATAAAACATCTATTGTATTTTAAAATACCTCAATGAGCAGAACGAATATTGGAATGTATATAGTTAGTGGATCAATTGATATTTCTGTATATTTATCTATTAACTTTTGAATTATATATATTATAGAAACTATATCTGTATTTACATTTATGTGGTGTATAACGACGTAAAGCGAAATTAACTAAATAATTGCTTCGTCAATAATGATAGATCGACTAATAATGGAATAATTGACATTTATTTCGTAGAATCAGATCCGAGATTTGAGATTGTAAACGATATTAATTATAGCAAAAAATTGCTGATAAAGTTATTAATTTTATTGTTTTAGTGCGACACGAGTTTATAGACAACGAAATAGCTATTTGAATTGCAGATAGTAATAATTAATCGCGTTCAATAGTATCAAGGTCTGGTCTGTGATGCGTGATATTCGATTGTATGATGGTATTAGCCAATTCTGAAATGCAATGACAGGAATAGTTGATAGTCCGAAGGACTTGTTATTCTCACGGGACTTCTGTAAGTTAACACCTCGTGTCTGTTCCGAAGCACAGAATGATTTGATTACGCCAATACATCTTATTATCCGAATCAAATGGTATTTCTGCTAATATCTGTCTCTCGCGAAAGCTGGATATCTGCATAGCACGAATCCAATAATAGAACCACTGGTACGTGCTTTCATGGGTTTGTAAAAAAATTTAATTAACGAGAACTCGATCTAAATATTTTATACATTTTTGCATATCGCGGATATTTTAATAAATTATTTTAATAAGTAATAATCAGTAATAAAAGTTCACAAAAAGTGGAAAAACCTCCTAAAGAGAGTATTAGTATCACAATTCTCTATTTTAAACGAAGATGAGTCTCAATTGTTTACAGGACTGTTCTACCATTCTGCGTTACTTATTAACAACACTTTAGGAGTAATTGTAACGGAGAAATTGGCCAACTTCGATACATAGTTAATTAACCGTAATTTCCCCCAGTGTCTGATCGAAACAAGGATATTATCTACTAAACCGTGCTACCTACTTTCGAAGTTTCGTTTCGCGTTTCTCAGGATATCTCGTGTCAAATAAAAAAGCGTTGCTGTCGTGCTAATTAAAACGATTCAATTCGAACTTTTCAGAAAAATAAGTTATATGGAGAAATAGGTAACTTTTTAAACATTCTCTTCCGACGTAACGAACATGATAGGCCTCTTTTCCCTTACGTGTACCTAATAATAGGCCAAGTTTGTTAGTAAGCTGGCAGGCATGTGAGGTCAGACGTGCGAGTTTAATAACAAACTTAAATCCAAAGGAGGAAGTTCGCGTCATCCCTTTGCTGACCTCTCGTATAACTCCGAGGGGTAAGAAAGTAGCTACGCCGATAAATTCTTGGCAGTTACAAATTTTCCTAAGTTCATCGCGTCGCTCCCGAACACTATACTTATTAACCTTCTCCGCTTTCCTTATCCTATCTTCTCTTAACTTATCAAAAATGAAATTATTCCTTTATTACAGGCGTTCCATTTTCAATCTAGGCATTCGCTCTTCGAGCAAAATTTCTAATTATTGGAAAGTTATCACTTTATTCGTTCCAACTCATAAATTTGCAAATTGAGATCCGTCTTGCGATATAATATATAATATGTATTATATATTCCAAATAAAAAAGAGAAATAATGGTTCTGTTGCGAATAAAGCTTCCTAATGTTGTGGTTTATTGCTTATAGATTTTTTCCACCACAAATTAAAGACGACATTCCTCGAGTTATTATTAAAGTTATTTAAATAGTAATTTATAAAAAAGGTGAATATTTGCGGAGAAAAAGCATAAATAGGGAAACGAATGAAGTAAAAGTTTTCTAAAAATCATAAACTTTATTTAACGAACGAATGTCCCAGTTTAAAATAGAATACAAATCCTGCCTTCTGTTTCATACACTCCGAAAATTTTCTGAAAGAGAATACTTTATTTTTATTCGCAAACAGATATTGTGGCGCGTTTTATGAGTTGGTAGCTCTCAGGTAGACTGTTCGAGGGTAGGTTGATTTATATTTACTTCGGAATGTTACCGGAGTTCATTCTTCATTCTTAAAGCTCTATTTAGAGAGTACCTTTACACCGTCTTTCTGTTTCACGAGTTTATACTTTCTTTCGAAAATAGACAGAGATGCCTGTCAGAAATTACGCGACGAAATTAAATTCACGCAGTCTTTTGCCTAGGATTTATAGTGTTCCTGATCCAGCTTCCTCTTTTGCAAATCCTCGCAAAATCTCTTTAAAACTTTACGCTTTCGGAGGTTTCACAAGCCGAATCTGTCGAGCGTCGAGCAACAGGACAGAAGTTTCCCAGTTTCGTATATATTCTCTTACCCGCACAGAGTTTTGATTTATCGTCCTGAATACTTTCAACCTTATAGTCCTCTCACAGTAGCTTCGCGTGTACATCAGGATCTTTCATAACTTTGCCCTGTTTTTTCTCCTGCCAGGAGAAATGTTTTAAAATTTCTTTTTCCTCCCTATTCATATCATGTAAATGCTTAGAATTTGACGAAGAGAACTTTACCACAACGTTGTCGTTTGATCTTCGTCAAAATTTTGACAATTATCAAATTACGTTTACTATCAAATTTTTAGAATATGAATATGAATCCTTGCGTAATTTAATTTATTCAAAAACTTTTATACGCATGTTGCATAGATTGAAAACCAATTAAATATAAAATATGTAGGAATACAAATTGATACTAAAAAAGACATTTGGTATATGTACAACACTCGAGTCTCATTTTTATAACACATGTACTCACATTTCACTCTCGATGTACGAGTTTATTCTTTGTTCCACTAAAACCGGTTCTTGGTAAATACTGATGAACATAATACAACAGTGGATTTGATTATATTAAGGACCATTACGCCTAAACGAGCGTGAATAGGTGACAGTAACTTGGATGAGCAGTGTTTAAAGGAGCACTGATGACCACGATTCGCGTTGCAGAGGCCAATCGCTTTCATCATGCAAAAAACAAACCGGTATCGGATGAAACGAGCAAAAAATGAGACGCAATTGTGCGGGCGTAAATGTTCCATTGCTCGT
Source organism: Bombus affinis (assembly GCF_024516045.1). Lineage (NCBI taxonomy): Eukaryota > Metazoa > Arthropoda > Insecta > Hymenoptera > Apidae > Bombus > Bombus affinis. The sequence goes on along the minus strand of NC_066355.1, from coordinate 3,759,199 downwards.
CGATGCATACGTCTTTTCCTAACTATCTACCGAGCCATTGGCATTGTCGTGAATATTTCAGCATTACGAACAACGAGCTGGAAAATCAAGCTGCTGGATATGCATCGAAAAGGGAACAAAGGAAAAATCATCTTGTTCAAGAATATGTACAGGATACGAATAAGGTTTGTCGATATATGCTAAGAGGGATGGGAAGAAAGGGTGATATTTGGCGGAAAAGAACGAAGTGGATCGTAGGAATTGGGTGACAGCGGTGGGACTAATGAAGAATGAAAAGGGATTCGGAAATTTTGTCTTTGTCCGGTCCATTTTTTATTCCCAGCGAGGCATAATGGACAGATTTATGATACTTGTTCTTTATGGGTTTACTCCGCGGTAACTAAGATTTATCAATTTGGGTAGATAAAGGTTGGGTCATAATTTATGTGTTTTCAGACTTTCCTTGCACACGTTAAGGACTGACGTTTCATTTGCAGCTTTTACTTTAGCAAATAAGAAAGATTTTTTAGTTCGTAGAAGTACTATTTAATTTTTACTATTTATTTTAATTAACTTTCCGTTTACATCTTTTTTCACGAAATTAAAAATCAGTACAGACGAATTATTTTTTTTCTATTTTCTATAAATGCGAGTATAATGACACGTATGTATATGAGCCTCTTAGAAACGAAACTGATCAATTCATTTTTTGTTTATTCCTTAATTTCATTGCATCAATGCGTTTAACAGAAACAGGAACAAGTCACACAATTGCAAACCTCATTGACATTAAGGCCGATCTGGATATTCGAAAATTGCCACTTTGTAGTCGATTCATTTAAGACAAGAAACTTAATTTCCTTTCTTTTCTCCACGCAGAATTGTATTTCTACGCCTGTGACACACGAAAGAAATACAACAAAGGGGTCACGTAAAATAGAAATTACGTTGGATTGATTAATACGATTTGTGTGCAAAACTCGAAGACGCATACAGATGAGGAAGGACAATATTGCACATGGAAACTTGATGTGCCACGGTTTAAAGTCCACTGATACTACTACCTTCGCCACATGATTAATGATGTGAAGTTGTTTATTGCCTCCACTGAATTTTCATGCTGTTTTATGTATATCTACGGATATTGTAGATTTTTTTCTGCAAAAAGACATATAGGAAGCATAAAGTAATATCTTTGGATTTCTGTGTGACACTTGTGTCATCGCAGAATTTTCAAATCCATTAGAAGAATATGACAAGCTGAAAATTATAGCGATATAAAAGTTTGAATCATGGATATTTATAATTTCAAAAAATATAATAAATCTCTTGTAATGATAAATTTCAAACAGGATTTTATGAGTAATAACAATAAACAGATTTACACCAGTGTCGATTCTTAGCCAACTATATATCTTCGTCTATAATAGATCCAAAATTTTGACAATCTCGAGGTGTAATAGGAATTTTTATCTGCTTTTTGTTAGTCTTATTAACGAGGAGAATTAAGAATTAAATGTTTCCTGAGTTTACTCATTTTCGTTTGCTATCCTGTCGATGAGATTTATAATAAAAAATTAATATCCGATACGTTGCTCTGTCATCTCTGATCATTAAAAAAATAATAATCATATTGTATATGAGTTCACAACGCATGATAAACCCTTTTTTCGAATCTTATATACGAATTTATAATTTATAACGTTGGAAGAACTAAATCTATGTAAGAAACCAACGAATAAGTTCTTCTCATACCAAACTTAAAATTTTTCAGCTCTCCGTCCGATATGCACCATTGTATTCTAAAATTATGTACGAGTGACCGATGTTACATTAAATCGATTTCGTCGAGGTATTTAATATCCACTGGCATAAAGATCCTTTAATACACCATTAATTGTGAAATATACTCTGCGAAGGTTTATCGGGATAGCAGGATATTGCGGTCTCAATGAATCGATACGTTTCCGCAAATCAACCGGCAGCTTTTGAATTTACGAGGTACAGCAGAGGCTTTTATAAATGCCAAGTGAAATGTACAGCCAGGAGAAACGATATAGCATGGCTAATGTGCCTCATGCACTGAACTTGTTTTTTCATTTTACCTAATACAGAGATATCAATTACACGCGTAATTCAACGATGATTGATTATTATTTGACACTTTTATCGATAACATTCAAATTCCTTATTTTCCGTTTAAACATCGATTTTTATTTGCCATAGTTTATGTAAATGTAAGCTGCTTAACGTAGACATTATATAATCTGTAACCGAATTTACAATGTAAATATTCGCAGCATATTATAGGATGGAAATTTCGTCTATTAAAAGCTACACATATGTGTATTATTATTGTATGCGTTATATATGTATTGTATTTGCATGTATAACAAAGGAAATACATTTCTACATGTATGGAGAATGCAGAAAATTTCTAATTTCACGGTCTGTAGAAGTCTATTATAAAAAATCGAAATGTTTCGTGGAAATTCTATAAACCTAGAATGGCTCGTTTTCGTTGATCTTGTGTGCTCTTTATAACCAAAACTTAGAACGTAAAATTAGAGTAGTGCTTCAATAGTTTCCTATATATCTTCCAATTTTCATTGCTTTGGTTTCAAGCCTTATATTTTAGTCGTCGATAAATCTAGCGTTAGAGAAGAACTGTCAAACTGCAGTTTCAACAAACAGGCATCTGAATTTCAAATTTCCTTTTACGTTCTCTTCGGGCATGCTCGGTAAATTTATCGCGTCTTTCGTTTTTACGTAATCACATAACAACATAGCGCGTCGATAACAGACCACAATATCGATTTTAACTGACGGTGACGCGAAAGGTAGTTATGCATCCTGTCGGAGGCACTAACCAACAAGAAAATCCACCTGATCGAATGGTTCGCTGAATCTTCAAATTGATTCTGCGAGTAATTCCGTGGAGCAATTCCTGTGATACAATGACCCGACGAAGCGTTTGTCGCCTTCACGAAATGTTAGCTCCACCTCCCACGGAAAATTAGTTCCGTTCCAATACGTAACATTCTCCTTGAAGTGGTGTGTCACGATGTTTTGCTCTTCTCCGCTTAAGTTGCACAAACTAATTGAAAATTCCTCATTTTACTGGCGATTTAAGACTTGGAAAGATGGGTCGAACATTTTAAAAAGATCTAAAGATGAAAGGGAATAAGAATATTCGAAATAAAATAAAATAAAATATATTTTGTTCTACTGTATTTTATTAATAGCGTTGCTGAGTATTTTTCTCATGCATGCAGCTTCTCTGATTATTTGGTAAAATGCATCTATTTTATCGTTTGAAAAAAATATATGTAGTATCAAAAAAAGAGGGAGGTGTACGCTTTGTTACGCTGCGAGGTTTTAATATGGGTCGCATTTCTGACCGTTGCGCGCGGTCCTACAATGTCGCAGGTGGATCGCCTTATTTGCTCGACGAGGGGCATACGATGTATCGACGAGCGCCAAGCAGCGACTTCCAGAAACGTCGATTTCGGCTTGTTGTTTCAAAAGAATGCGGCATATGCGATCATAGGCGCGAACGGTGGCGTGATCCGAGCGTAGTGGGGTTGTCTCCCCGAGAAGACCAAGAAATGATTTAAGGTCAAGCAGTCCTTTTTGAAGATTCTGAGAGCACACGTCGAGAGGTCGGATGTATAAAGCCGCTAAGCCGAACGAACACGTTGACATTATTTTTCACTGAATAATCTGTCACGCTTTATCATTATATTCATCGTTATTAAATACACAAACAATACCAGCTTGTTAACAAATAAAGTATCCTTACTTGTCCTTACTCTAGACCCATTTTAGTTACTAGATATATATTTGTTTATCACGATTTGTTACAATTACAAACAATGTTAAAACAAAAATTCAGAGTCCTCTCAAAGACAAATAATTTGTAAATTACAGATTAATTATCCGATTGTTTCTGAGATGGTAAAACAATAAAAAGGCAGTATTCTCTGGTTCGTCTAAAAAAATTTCTTCGCCCTCTCATTTCCCGTCAAGATTCTTTAAATAAAAGTCAAAGTTTACTTCGAAGGAGATTCTAAAAAGATGCAAAGATATATCGATGGACCGATGAAGTTCCTGCCACTTAATTCAAGACACAGAACAGCACTCTCTCTGTGCCGTCGAAATGCAAAATTTGTAGCTTGCTTTCCACAGGAGCAGCCCGTACGTTCAGAAATTTCCCTCTTCCATTGGAATTTTCTGCTCAACATCCAAACTCGAATCATTAAATTTTAATGCAACTTCCAGAAACGTTTTCCATTTTTCTCTTCTGTTCCTTCTTGTTTCTTCAGGCAACGTTTCACAATTTCTCTGAGAGTTAGATTCTAAGATACGTGGTAATCCAACTTCAAAAGGACATTTGTAGACGGCGTTGATGGTAACGACCGGACTACGAAACAAAGACGCGCTAAGAAGACGTTCCGAGATAGCTTTTTATGCCGTCGAATTTTCATTTCATAGCGTACCATGAGCGTTACTTTCAATCCAGCTTATTTTACGAAATATTCGCTCCAGTTTGCTTCTTCCTTGTAAATTTTCAAGAAAAAAGGAAAATGACGGAGAATCAGCCCTCTGTTCTCCCTCCTGATGCTATCGACGAAGAACACGTTCGTTGCTTTCGCTCTGGTTAACTTCTATCTCGTACTTTCTAAAGTCAGAAGTTGGTAACTGCGAAAGCTCGTATTACACGCATCCAATTTGATGTGTGTAATCCTTTTTGCTTGCCCAGGAATAAGAGAAAAGTAGCTAAACAAGTATCGTTGCCACGCGAATGGATACTGCTAACTTATTCGTTGGTAGTGATTGCTATCTGGTGGAAATGGAAGAACTATGAGAAAGTGGTGCGTTGGGAGAAAGAGTTGCCGGATGCGTGATAAGGGCTTTTTCTGACCCTAATTTTATTTCGTTCTTTGTATTCAGTTAACTTACACGTGTGCGTTTTATTTCAGTATTTCTTGAAGTAGAAACGAGATTGATTTAGTTTTTACGTTGGACGTGAGCTTTTTCGAGCTAAATTTTAGAATTTAAAATATAAAGATTTACACGAATATGGAGATATTTTGAAATATTGAAATTTAGAAGAATATGAAGATCTAGTGGAGATTACGTTACAAACAGAAATTAAAATTTCTATTTATTCGAAGAATTGTATCGCGCAACTTCCGTAACAGCCGATTTCACGGCACAGCAATTTTAGGCCGTGATTTCCTTGAAGTTCCGTAAAGTTTCGCTGAGAACAAAGCTTTGTAGTTCGCTGAAGTTAGCTAGTATTTTCATTTTTTAAAAATTGCAACCGCAAGTCTTTTAACTTTCATATCCTTCTTTCCTGAAGAATATCTGTAAGATCGAAACTCTTTTATAGTGAATTTTTTATTCAATCATGTCTTGACTTGGAATAAATATGATCCTGTAAACGTTTTGCCCTAATTTTGTTATTCATCTTTTTAAATTGCATAATATGTTACGTAAATTTCAATCGGTTATACGATTCTTTTAAGGTTATTGCATTTATAAATTAGATCTAATAGAGAATACCTTTGTCCTTCATTTTACAAAAGCGTTTCTTTCGTTTGATCGAATGTGTGATCGTTGTATCAGTGGCGTAATTTTTATATAGAACTCGATATTTCTAGATTAAATCGAGTAAAATGCTCCTGTCCTTGATTTTACAAAAATATTCGTTTTATTTGATCGAGTGTGTAATCTTTCACTTAGTTGTATGATTCTTACGTAGGTTACAGTGTCTCTAAATTAAATTCTGTAAAATGTTCCTGTTCTTGATTCTACAAAAATATTTGCCTTGCTTGATCGTACATACAAATGGATGTGGAACTCAAGTTGATACAAAGGAATACTTTAAACGTAGTCTTGGAAGTTATAATTCATGGCACGTACCTGCGGTATTCGGAAGAGTCGAAGAAGGTTTGCTACTTGGATGGATGTGACCGAGCTTGCTGCACCAACGACTCCACTGATAACTTTTCGCACTGCAGTTTTATTGCAGTTGTACTCAGCGCCGTCTATATTGCTTATCGATCCTGGAACATAAATCAAGATGCGCTGAAATTAATTTTATAATTAAGCACGCTAGTTTATAACATTGTCCATGTATCAAAACGTTATTATACTTTTTTTATATCATTCGTTTCGTGCATTTTTATTTACGATTAATTTTTGTTACGATCGTTAGAAAAAGTCGTTGCGTCATTTATTACGATATAAATATAAAATAATAGAAATGAAGATTTTAACTCTTGGGATACATGTATGCATTCGCGTTGAAAGGATGAACAGTTCGAATGTTAGCTTTTGATATTTCCCGTAAAATTCAGTTTTCCATACTTTAGTCGTCCCGTGCATTTTTTAAATTCGAAACGAGTACGTTATCAGGTTTCAGTTTCTTGTTGAATTTCAATCATTATATATTTAAAAGTAGCTTGATTAAATCTGTCGTATTACAGAAATGTTCGTCTTCCATCCTTTGACGTTTTGTCCGACTGTCAGATACACTACGAAGAATTATACAATAATATTAGAATAGTACGGCTGAAGGATAAAAAAGCGAAGTTTTTGAAAATGCATTTTGTTTTAAAGTGATACATTAACCGCCCCGATTTACATATTTTTCTGTATAAAATCGTGAAGGAAATTTATATCGTTCGTAAGTTTACCGTAATGATATTTTTAATGCAATACGAAAAAGAAAAATATATATTTGTTTGTTGACTTATAACTTACAAATTAAATTAACAAAAATTGATAGAATGCGTAGTAGATGATTTCGATATCGGGGCTGGAGGGTTATTTAGTTTCCAATGCAGGATTTTCAATGTCAATTTGTTTACGTACGAAAATTATAAATAAATATCGGCACACCGTGACCCACATTTCTCCCTCGCAGTGCGTACAATATGAGTAGTATGTAAATAGCCTAATAGTGCTGACTCAGTTTTTGCCGTAGACTAGGTCACGCGGTGCAAACTTGGGGTAGGTTAGAAAGCGAGAGCGAGTGAGAGATAGAAGCGTGTGAGAAAGACAAAGATGGCACTCGTTACAAGTTGCCCTTCTCTTTAAACGTCGATATTTCAAAAATCATTTTAAAGATCATTCTAAACAGTGATATTTCCCATTTCTACTAAATAAATCTCATTAAAGAATTGGAAACAATTTTTGAATTATAGTCGCATAAATTTCCACTAATTTTAATAGTTGCTGGTATTGGTTTCGAAAGTAATTGCGATAAATGAACACAATTTCCAACTAACGTCGTTTACACGGAATTTGTTTGATGCTATTACTTAACGTTGTACATAATAAAGTTGTTATACCAGGCTGCGTATTTTAAAAATTATCTAATTTCCAGGGAATATACGATGCTTTTAATTTTATCGGGTTTGTGAATCTCGTTCGCAATTTCTGTTGCATTGGAAATGGGGAGAGTGAATCAAATTTCACGTAATCCGAAACGTTTTAATTCTGTCTGAGAGCACGGTCGAAGCTTCAACGCGACGAGCTTATCCATTTTTTCCGGAATTTCCCTTCTCTCTGGTCCACCGCGGACGAATCTAATTTTCAGTTGTGTGTATCTTTTCGAAAGTTGTTGCAAACAGGGACGTGGTTGCGGTTTAGGATTTCGTGACGGAATTTCAGATGACTTTCTTTTTACTTCTGATTTTGGAAGAGACCGAATTACAATTTTACGCTTCGTTTGTCCCTCATACGGCTTGTCGAACGTGTTCTTATATCCTACGTGCTTGTCTAACTTTTCCTGAAATACGAACGAATTTGATTTGACATTTCATTTTCTTTAACCGCTTGCCTTACGATACAAGTTCCAATAGCACATGCCATAAACAACAATAAGGTTTGTCACACGTTGAACCATTTCACAGTTTGGCTGAGCGTTCGAAATTATGCATATCGCACATGTTTTTTGATATGTAAATACAAATATAAGGTAGAACTAATCTTATTTTGTAAGATGTTCGACCGTAGAAATACTTTGTATCGCTGTACGATTCGAATTAGGATCAAATCGAATTGGGGTCAAACATTGAACAACTTCAAATGGAATAAAATAATGATTGAAGACGAGTACACGGGTGATTTAATTAATTTTCGATAGCAATAAATTAAATAAATTAAATTGCAATATATACATGATCGTCTACATATTTAGTATCTAGTAATTTGCCATTTATCTTACATAGTATACTATGTGCATATAAAACATTCTATAATAGATAGAAAAATGTATTTTCTGCGTTATAAAATTCCTAGTTGCTATCGGCACCGTATTTCTTATTATAGCGTAAAACGTATTATTATTTGTAATTTATAATTGTTGGGGCGTGAATATTTTATGTCAGCCACGTTTTCTTTTTGTTCAACGAATATGGATCATTTTGCGCTCGAAGCAATTGTGAATTATTTCCAGTTTTGTACATTTCGGCACATTAAAAAGGAAATTTTGTCGATTTGTTTTGCGGTGCGTTAAATGTTAGTCATTCTTCCGTTTCTTGCTTTCACTGTCTCCATGCGGACGAATTATTCCAACGCTTTGCGAAAATCGCTAGGAAAGTACGTTTTTCGATATCACTGCACCGTTAATTTTTTTCCCTTAGGTATTATATTATATAGAGTTGTTAAAGAAATAAATTTATTAACCAGTCAATTTACGCATGTGGAACTTTATTACGATAGAGTTATTATTTTTGCAGATAAACTTCGCAAAATTTCAAATATTTCTCTTCCAATATCCTTAAAATTAATGTTTTGGAAGGTTATAAATTTCAGAAGATTCTGTTGAATTGCCTTAATTAATTCCTATACTTGTGATTACTGTCTTCCAAGTAACAAAGCATGCTGCAAGAAACTTCACTGCAAGTTAACTTACAAGTACTCGTAGCGAGACCATGAATCTTGGAAACGTAATATACCGTCTTCAATAATTACTGTTGTCTGCAGATTCATGGCGATAATTTCTATATCGTGTAAATTTGTCTTGCACCATCTGTTAATAGAATAACACTATCAATTACAATGACTGAATGTTCTTAAATGGTTTCTAACAACTTACTTGTTCTTCGCCGACATTTACGTGACAAATAACGCGAGTTTAAAAACGTGTATTTCTTCATTTCTTTTTCCATTTCTATTTAGTAATGCGAGCCTTCAGTATGCTTAACTAAAAACTTCAAAGTCGATGAATATTTAATCTTCTCTTTCTATCAACCAAGAGATTCTCAACAAGAGTGCTGCTTAGTGTCAATCGAAGTAAATGATACTTAAAGTATTTAAGTACTATTTCATTTTAAAAAGGATGGTCTTGAAATATGAACGAATGTTGTTATCGAAAAATGATCAATCAACCTGATATCTGTTAGAAACTTGTTGATGAGTCACTTGAGACTCGTACGTCAAAGGCTAATGTAATTTTGTTGCGTAATTTTCTAACTAACTTTGAAGCGTTGTATATATTTTACACACTGATTTTTTGGATGAATATGTTGGAAATTGAAGATGAAGAACGAAGAATCTTTAACGTCAGTTATGGTGAAATAGAAATTTTGTATGAAGCTAAGTATGACATTATATAAACTTTTATCGAATTATTAATTTCACAAACTATTTGTAAAACAATAATTTTTAACGAATTATCCCCCCACTTTTATATTGCTCGTTGAAAATCTCTCGATCTTTCCTTGTTAGAAGTTTGTGACTTTTATCAGATACTACATTCTTTTGTTTTTTTTTTTTTTTTTTGGAATCAATAGAACACATCAAAGTGGTTTTGACTATTTTCATAAAAAATTGAATAAATCAAAATATTCTTCCTTATCATACATTAATATTTTTTTGTATTCGTAGTCCATAGTAATTAAGCTTCTTAACATTCTGAATCTCTTTTTATATTTATTTCTCGGTTACAGTGAAACTTTGCTTATTCAAACACGCCGAGGGACAAAGTCTTTCGCATAATCGATGAATTTCGTAAATAATAGAGGTTCATTAGTCATATCCACCAATTACTTTTATTTGTTGCGATAATAGAAGCTGAGATTGGGATAACTGAGGTTGAAGAACAATTTCCATTCAAACATTTAGTTGCATATCGAACGTCGATCACGTCGGAATACGCGTTCGTATAACTGTAAGTAAGAATAATAAAGTAGCTCAGCTATGAGTTCGCATAACTGACGTTAAACGATAACTTGTTCGTATAAGCGAGCTATGTATGAACAAAGTTCCACTGTACATTGGCCCTCATTCCGCGTCACGATGCACATCTTAACACAATTAATTAAACATTTCGATCGTGTTATATAATATATATTAAATATTAAATATAATATATTAAATAGCTACTTCAGTTTCATCTTTTCTGCTGATGAAATATTCGAATAGCGGAACATGCGAGCCACGAATCCCTGAAGAGTTTCTCATGCGAAATTAATTAATTAAACCCATCCAAAATTCATAGTGTCAGCTGGCAAGATAATATGACCGCTTTTATTTGTTATTCTATATCAATTCCTAGTGATATTCGTCGGCCGATTGTTGTCGATCGCGTTTCAAATTAATATGGTAACGAGGACGATTTATGAACCGCGTTGCAAATTGTTTCGTTATTGTGTCGGTTATCTCGGATCGATTAATCAGCTTATGGTAATGGCGAGGACGTTTCGCAAAATGTCGACAAAGAAATAAATTCGTGACTAAATTGACAAAGTCTCATTCGTTTATTATGCGTCGAATAAATTATTACATTATCGTGCGTAGAATAAAGTGAACGAGGTTTCAATGTTATTTAGTTTCAAACAATATAAAATATAGTTTTCACGAGCTATCAAACTTTTGAAGCAGTTTAAAGATATTTAATGGGGAACTTTTAAATAATTTATTAATTCGAGAAGAGGATTTTTAGTAAAACAACAGGTGTCTAACTTAACATCTTAAACGAGAATAGTGTGAAGTTTACCCTGAATACTAATATTTCTTTCTAAATTCATAATGCTTTCGTTTATCCATCATGGATCGTAAAATTCATAAAACTACTTTGGAATTCTGAGCGACGAGAAACTTTCCCATTGAAAACCTGTGTAACCGATTAAGTTCTGAATACTTGGATTTTTTTTTAGTAATCTAATAGATATTACACGACATACATATAAAATTTATATTTTTCTTTTAACTGATTACAATATCTACTGAGACTTTCAATGGAATAGAAATTTTTATAATAACAAATAGAAAATGTGAAATGCTTCAGAAGACATTGTTTTTTTTAGAAAAAAATTAAAATTAAACGTTTGGCAAATGTCGTTTTTGATCATTACCTCTATTTCTGAGCATCTTAACAGTTCTTTCTTTTTAAAATCATTCATATGTCTACTAAATAAAAGCTCGATTTTCCATAACTGGTTCTTCTGTCTAGCACACTGTTTCGCGTAGTTTCGGATGCTACAGTAGCACCTGTTGAATCGTATCGGTTTATATGTATACTCGACCCAACTATTCGTACACTGGGAACAAATCGCGAGGATGGAAGGACATTACAGCTACCCTAGTTCGTAATTTACGACATTATGCTAAAGTTTCAATGATGGTGCCCCTGTCACATTTGCTTACGGCGCTGAATCGAACCGTGAGATTATATATATGTCCCAGCTGGACAGTTTATCCTAATAGAAAATTCACCACGTTGTATTATACCGACGTTAACGTTTCGCGAAGTGTGAAATTTGACAAATTTTATCGTCGAAATTCACGCGAACCGGTTGTTTCATTAATTAATGATTCGCATTAGCTAATGGTAGCTATATTAGTAGGTCGTTCGAAAGATTTCGATCTATCGTTTGGTGTAGATGCTTACAAAAATTACAAAGTAATTACGTTTTAGGTGTAATTCCTTTTAGATTACTTTTAGATTATTTTCGCTAATGTAAAGCCAGATTTATTGTGGGATTAGATTTAATTAAGCTTTAAATTAAAGTGCAATTAAGTAGGAGAATCAAGCATAAATTTGATTTGATATAATGTAGAAGTTATAATACAGTAATGCATAATATAAAGTACAATATAATTTTAACCTGTTTTGTACAGAATATTTTGATAATTATTAATAAGATGATCGTTACTATTAAAATAGAAAAATTTATAAGTAAAACAGAGAATATTTAACGAAATGTATCTTTGTTTATTATATGTGCAATGTTACCAACTTTTTTATTTTAGTATTCAATTAAATATAACATCGTTTAATACAATTATAATTCAATAATATCACAAGTACGAATATACATTTAATGTATTTTATTTCGAATCTCTCTATAGTCGATTAATTAATTAGGATCCATCGATCGTAAAAGAGCGACTTAAACGATAACAAGCCCGAAAAGGATTAAACTCGTGTTTAACATTTGTAATAACAAATTATACTGTATTTCGTTCGGTATACAAATGCGATTTCGCAAGCTGTTCTCATTCTTTACGGTTTATACTTCGTAAACCTTGGCAGCCTTGAGAATTTCACGATTCATAGCTTTGTATAATTGAAATTGTTCTCATTACCCTGGTTTAAATTGTACATAATAATTTCAACGTTTTTCAGGCTAACATATCAAGATATTTTCAGACTTCCGATGAAACTAATTACTCAACGCGGATCTTTACACTCCCAGGTGTCTAATTACTTGGTGTGTAGATCTTCAGATCTTAGAGGATGTCGGTTACAACGTTAATAAAAAAGTCAGGACCGTTTCCTTTTAATTGTCTCCCTGATTATTTCAAACATTTCTCGGGGGATTGGTAGCAATTACGGTAATAGTAATTTCGTTTAACATTCAACAGTGGAAACTTCTTTCCTTCTTTCTTTAATGTTCGCTTCGAAAATTGAGGATTGTGAAAATGTACATTTCCTTTATTTCAGTAGATCGTAGATTTTATGGTCGTACTGTAGATTGACTCACATAAAAGCTAAACCGATTAAATAACTATATTGAAATTGAGAAATTTGTAGAAAATGCAGTTGGTTAATTGGACTTCTGAATGTCTCAATTAATGCGAATGAACATTATCTGTAACAATTGTTATGGTATTGTACTTGGAATTCATTACAGTTTCTGCAACAATGGTCTTAAGTATGTCTGACTGTATGTTTCTACTTCACTTACTCGTATATTTTAATTTTCCTGAGAGTTTCATCTTCTATGCTTTAAAAACCCTTTGACATGACAATTGTTCGTATTATTAAAGGTTCGAGAGATAGTCTACGAGCTATTGAATATTAATTTATTCACATTCTGGTTGATAAATATATTAGGCCCTGCGATAGTTCTCTACATACATCCGAATAATTGGAAATTATCTGTATATACTTCCGTTGTATCTTGAGTTAAGTTTTTTGTTTTAATTCTTAATTTCCATAGAACGCGCATTGTTTCCATACTTTTGGCCACAGTACACAGAATAATTTTTAAGAAATTCATGAAACGTAACACGTACATCACGTCCTCTCGTTTCTTGTTCTTTACATTTTAGTTGGAACACCATGTGGTTATATCGTACATTACAAGTATGTTCTTAATTTGACATAGCTTGGAAAGTAGTTAAGCCCGAGCAGAAGGTCTGCAAGTATAATAGCTTTCAATAATCCAGTCAGAAGTCGAAATTAATTAATTAATATCTACGAATTTCGATAGTATATCATTGTAGATTTCCTTTCCTTTCTTTCCCTTTTCCTTCCCTATCTTTTGTATATAAAGATAATATTTTTTAAAGTATAAAAGTATAAGAAAGTGTTTCATTTCTAATCCACGCTTATAATTCAAATAAGATATAAATGTTTTAAAGAAATTGTGAAACGAAAAGGAAATCCAAGTGTATCCCTTTCTACCTTTTCAGAAGATAACTCTATAAATATTTAACTCGACACGATCGTCCTAAATGCATATATATTTTAACAGCAAACAAAATTCCATGAATAAACGTCGTTCCTCTGATTTTACACGGAGAAAGAACGCGATCTTAAAGCCCGATAAAAGAATCTTGCTTTTACCTCCGGCATGCTTTCATCAGAACTTGGGATCGATTTCCGACCAGTCCATTCTGTTAGCTGCTTCTTATCAAATTTCAGACCTATAATTTAGCCCCAGGGCGGTTCGTGGCCAAGAAATTAGCTGATTTCGCACGATCCTCCTAATTCCCTATCTTTGGGTTCTCTATCGTTTCGATTCCCCACTGATACACACATACACATACACATATATAAGGATCATGGCAATATTTGTGGAGGAAACTAGCTATCGCTTCTCTACGTAGACAGTGCAAATGTTTACAAAAGGCTTAACATACTGGGGGTAAGAGGGTTTCCCGTTGGGCTATGTATCTTCGTTCGGTTTCACATTCATTTCCACGTCTGCTCGGTTTCTGCGCCTCCTTTTTCTACCATTGGAATCTAACTGGTGAAGCTGAGCTGACAGAAGAAGCAAGAATATTTCCCGGTAGACCGCTTCCTCTCGATGAGAGATCGTGTAATTCCTCCCGACTGCATCTTGTCTGGTATATACAGGATGTCGGTAAAAAATTGAGTACTGTATACAGATTCGATTGTAGATATCAATAGTTCCATATAGTTGTAGTTGTAGCCGTAATAGTTGTAGATAGATAGTTCTGAAACTATGAACAAGTCTGTTTTATGCCAAAATTTTGCAATTTACATGTGTCCTCCAGAAGCTATATATTCATCAGCTCCGTAAGTCGTAAAATGGAGAAAATGCGATTATTAGACCGGATATTTATGCAAATTCCCATTTTTATGAACATGATTAAAAAAATGGATCTTTGGTATAGAAAATTGTCATCCATTCAATACCGCAAAAGTTTTAAATTTTATATTGTGCGCATTCTGTGTATCTTTGCATCTTCAAATTTCCCATGAACGTATCAGAATCCACGCACTAGTGATAAAGTTACGAACACTGTTTTTTACATTTACTTCGAAATCGTTATTATTTGTGTCACATTCTTATGAACTGATAAAAGTAAGAAGTTATTTTGTTCCTTCAACATCGAGCAGTAATGTATCTGTGTAATTTATTTATGTAATTTAACTAAGAAATAGATAAAAGGTAGAGTTGATAAGTTCGGCTTATGAGAGGCGTAAATAGCCCCATATATTTTATGACACCCAGTATATATCTCTCCTTTCTTTCTTTTCCTATTCTGGTAGAGTTGTATATAATATACACCTGCAGGCACTAGCTGCCTGGTAGCTGGCCCCATTCATTTTTTTCATTGTGTAACGTTAGCACGTCTGTTCTCGGACTAAAGAACATCGGTGAAAAAGACTGTCGAGGCGAGATGCAGCGCCGAGGAAAACGCACTTCGAAGAAAACCTTTGTCAACCGATGCTTTCTGCTTCCCGTTTTAATTTCACCGAGCTGCCATTTTTCGAACGTGCCTGTGAAGGCTGACGTTTAGGATTTCGATGCTCCAAGAATCTCAAAGAGAAATCTGCGTCGAGACTCGAAAGATTTTGAAGTTCGTGACTGCAAACTTGAAGATTTCAAAGTTGCGGATGCTTCAGGTTACGTACTAGTTCAAAATTTTATAGCTCCAGCGCGCTAAGCTTGCGAGAATTTAAGACGTAAACTTTGCAAGATTCTAATTTCAAATATAGAAATATAAGAAGTTCCAAGTACTAGTTAAGGATTAAGGGTAAATAGTTAAAGATATGCTTCGAATTGACTTGGAAGTAGTCTTCAAAGGAATTTTTTCTGATATTCGAGTATACGTTCAATGCAGTTGCTAAGATTGGATATACGAAATCTTTGAGTCGGGATAAAATACCGGCAGAGTTATCGGAGCACAGTTGCCGGCGGCATTTCAGCAAGAAATTCTTAACTGCCTCATTAGTTTGTATGCTGGAACGAGCCACGCTGCATGATGATTTGTTAGAATGTTTTCCTTACGTAATTGCTACTGTTCACGACGGTTAAACATAGCATCTACTTTGACGTAGAGATTATTTCAACGAGCCTTTCAACAAGTTTAATAATGTAAAGTGCATGAAATGTATATTAGGCTGATATAGGATATAACTGGTGATATAAGCGAGAAAGGATTACTTGAATCGTTTATGGAAAAATAAATCAAGAATATGGAACAATATTATTTTATATATATGCATACCATAATTACATAATGTTGTAATAACAATGCCTTGTTTTCGAGGAAATTCATTTTAAATATTTTCTTGTTAAATCCAGATACATGGCTGGCTGTATCAACCAGGCAAATATTTGAAGTTCATTTTCTGAAGAAAAAGGCTGAACTTATCTTTTCATGCCGAGCAATAGACAATAGTCTATCTCGCTATCAGTTACAGGACATTTCACCAATAAATATTTAACTTACAAAATACAAAATAACATAAACATAGTAGAATACTATATTTGTTTTCAATTACTTACGTCTGGCCAGTAGCGACTCTTTCTACTTTGAAGCTTTTATAGCATACACATACTTTACTCGGTATTATAGAATCGAGTCAACCAACACGGTAAGTAAAATATTATGTTCTATTTTCAATGAGTATGTTTGACCAGTGACAGGTCATTCTACTTGAAAGCTTATACGTGTAATTTAGATTCTAAAGTTTGAGTAAGATTTAGGTTAGATTTATAGGATTTCGCATCATGAACAAGGTCGACTGAAATTCAAGTCAAAAAACTAAATCCACTCTTGAGACCTTTATCTTACTTGACCCAATCAGACCTGTTGAGGGATATCTGTCAGCTTTGATTCAATAGGATTTACGTACTAGAGAATCTCATTTTATAAGAATAGAATATGTTCCATTGCGAAGACAAATTCTTGACAAAAAAAGAAAAGAAGGAGAACAATTGATATTGCTGGAAAAATGTGTGCAATAAAAATGCCTGACAAGAGACACTTATTTTCAATAACGTGCAATTTGCTTAAAAAATTATAAAATTAATAGAGAAACATAATAGAATATTTTACGATACGGTGGAAATAATTTTTAGAAGATAACATGTAATAATAAAATCGTTTTTTGTTAATTCGAATAGTTTTCCTACATTATACAATTTTACACATATACATTACGTGAGTTGTCATAAATAGACTATGGATGCTAATGCATATAGTTCTTATGAACTTTAGCTGTGTAACTAAAGAAGTGAAAAGAACGAACATTCACAATCTAATCTTATGACAATTATTTTAAACAGCTCGAGTTTAAAATTCTAATATCTCATAAATGGCGAATCTTTCTACTTGAAATCTTATACCTATAATTCATACTATAAAATTGGCTCGTATAAAGTATCTCCATATCTAAGATGATATCACTCGCATACCATAAACCTATGAACGTGTTAATTTCTACACTTTTGTAAAGTGCTTGTGTATTTCATAACCAATCGATCAAAGTCTCTAGATACGTACTAGCTTACGGAGCATATGTATACGCGCATGAGTCATGCAGGTGCATCAATGGAAATACTGTGGCTTTCTTATCCGAAGGACGCAAGATGGATCGACATGTATTCGATTAGGATGGCTATCCTCGAGCCAGCTCAATCTGGCGTGTCTTCCTTCAAGCGATAGAAGACGATACTTTATTTTCATGGATCTTCGAACACGATAATACGAGTTTCTCTGTGCTTTTGGAGGTGTCACGATACGATAGTCAAGATCAAAGTTGCTGCTTTGGGGAAACGGAAGACTCAGAGACGTCTCAGAGGAATTAATAAACTTAAAAGTTAAAATGAAAGAGCAGCTGCTGAATACCATGGTATATTGTGATTACTCAATGCAATGTTGTTACGCGTTGATATTCGAGATTTTAATACGTTTAGTTGTTGCGAGATTTTTCACGGCAAAGATATAAGTATAGCAATTCCCTTTCAAGTATACCAATTCAGACT
This sequence comes from Bombus affinis, assembly GCF_024516045.1. Lineage (NCBI taxonomy): Eukaryota > Metazoa > Arthropoda > Insecta > Hymenoptera > Apidae > Bombus > Bombus affinis. Next base: position 3,741,230 of record NC_066355.1, on the reverse strand, counting down.
AACTGTAGTTATTTTTTTCTCACATGCGGTATGAATTTGTGGTATTTGTTATGAATGGTGTAGCAAATTTGAGATATTTAGGGATTTCTGTTGCCTAAACTATGAAAAACACTGAAACAAACAATACTGTTTAGGACTGGCATAGTGGTGTGTAGAGAGAAATTCATGCCAGGAAAGATTTTCAAGAACCTGATGACGGACTAATCATGATAACAATGGCTGATCTCTTTTATACTGTTTTATGAAGCTAATAGCTGGTTCCAATAGCAAATCGGAGTTTAAATAAAGCTTGAAATAAGAGGGCAAGTGACTAGCTAACAAGTGAAAGTAACACAGATATATGCACAGGTAGCAGCGTTTCGCGTGGTCGGTAAAAAGTAAAAAAGAACTGTAATGCAAAAACACAATTAAACACAATGGAATTAGTTCTTAATTAATTTAATTAAACTTAATCGGCTACTAGTCTTAGATCAAATATGTGTTAGAACGTAACGGCAACAGGTGAGTAAGAGAAAATTAAAAAAGTAGAAAGGGCGAGGACAAAGAAGAGAAATAAAGCTGGAAGTAAATTATCGGTCGAAGGTTGTGAAAGCGCGAGAGATGAATTTTCAACGAGGCCTTTCTGCCGTGGCTTCTCGATTCTATAATATTTGTACCTGTGTGGCTTTAATTTCCGACTCTGGCAGCCGAGTGGCTGTTCGAAATTCCCTTTTCTCGTATGGGGGAATAAATGAGAGCAATTCTTAGCTTTCGAGCGAATTCGTGTCCCGTTTGTTCCAGTTCTGAATTTCGCATTCTAAAAAGTAGGGTTGAGGGAGAGCATGGATCTGTGAAACGTCAGCCACAGTCATTGTTCACGTGATTGTTCTCCCGTAATTATTTTATCACCCTGAGATAATTATTTCGTCGTCGTCCCATTCGATTTTCGTAGATTCGCTCGAGAACTCGAGGAAATTAGAAAATCAATTTATAGAATCGAATTGAAGCGTTCGGAGAAAAAAATGGTATGAAAAATAATTCATTTAAGGAAATTGGATAGATTTAATAGAAGAACAAAATTAATGAAAACATTGAAAAAGTCAGAAAACTTTGGAATTTCATAACAAAGATCGAAGGGTTTGCAGCAATATGATTTGATGGATGGAATTATTTGTCAAATGTGATCAATCTTCATCAATAATCTATTTCATCGTTCTAAAAAAATCTTCTCTTGCAGTAGAAAAGCTTATCGATTTCCTTGTCTGAGCGTATCAAACGAAAGACACAAAGGATATTGCATCCGACCAAGTTTTCTTAGAGAAACGGTCAAGACTTAATTATGGAGACTATGTAATTAACGTTTGAGACAGTTCCATCCTATTATACTTCGTAACGCGATATCTTAAAGAAGTTTCAGGTATATCAAGCCAGTAATATCGATGCAGAGAATTTATTTTCATGAAATAGTTGGTTTACTTTCGGTGGAAAATAAGGCACGATGAAATAACGACATAAATATTTCTATGAATCCTCGCAATAAAGGAATGAGGAATAAATTATATAACGATCAAGCTTCGAAGCTTTCAACAGAAAGCTTTTTCATTCGAAGCTTGAAATATGAGATGGAATGTTAAGAATTTATTCTAATATTCGGAATAATTCTATATGCCACTCTATGTTCTTAATAATCGATAATTTCGTATGAAAATTATTTTATATTTCTAAGAAGAAAAGCGAGTTTTAACATTTGCTTGCAACAATCTGCACTGAATTCTTCATAATTGAATTAAATCCAGTTACTGTTTAACATGGTTAATTGGTAAAAAGGAATGGACGGCAAATAAAAAGGTGGAACAATGGGCAGAGAATTCCGTAGAAAAACTAGTAAATAATTCATCGCTCTTGCGGCATAGCAACTGTCGCTGATTCACTTTTCTTTACGCTTTAAGCGGCTGTGAGACGATGACATATGCTACAAATCTCGAGAAACTTTAAATGTTTTTGCAGTGGAATTCTTCTGGCTAAAAGCTTCGATAGATAAACAATGAAAAGTGGAAATGTCGTGAGCGTGCATTGTTTGCTAGAAACTCTGTGTTATAGTCGATAACGGGTTGTTTTTTGGATAATCTTTACAAAAAATAGTGACAAAAATAATATTGTAAAATAATAACCAACTAGATTGTTATTCTTATATAAATTGTAATTAGTTACTTACATTGCAACTACATACTTCAACTGCTTGTTTAACATATATCCGAAGTTTCACGATCTATACTTTATTGCATCCTAAAAAGTACATCTCAAAGGTACATCTTTCGTTACATGCGTAAATGTTAAAAAATTAAAGTCGTATATGAAAGAAAATTCTCAGCTTTAAAAGGATATACGTTTATGAAAGTAGAAATATTATAGAAGTTGATACGAGATCAAAAATTTCATATCTTATAACCTAGTAACTATCTGCAATATTAAATAGTATATAAATATCTATGCATATTATGAATCTTTTATTCTATTTACTGTGATGTTTTATGTATAATACACGCTAGGTAATAACTTTTCGTTTGGAACTCAAAAGATACATTCAGTTCTAATAATTAGCTCCTGAATGAACAAGCAACCGCAGATAATTTATATATCTTTGATTGACAGTGTCGAGGTAGATTCAAATTTAGTAACCAATTACTAAGTATGTAATTAATTACTCCATGGTCGTAAATATTGACGCAGCTTGTGTTAACACGTTATTAATTCTCGTATATCACTTGATCAAACTCGTTGAAAGCTGTTGTTGCCACTTCGACAAATAATTTTCCGAATAATTCAAAACCAATCGGTATATATGTTAATTACTTGTAAGAAGATAATATCGCTTCAGATTTACAATTTGACCCCATAACATATGGTCAGATACAGTAATATCTCACTCTCACCAGTAAAATGATCGTGTTATATATTTGTATTAGTAAAATTTCCCTCAGAATGTAGGTGTATCAAGATCTTCTTTTTAGTCTCTTTAAACTTCTTTATGCTCTATAAATATTCGCATCGTGCTTGGACCATTCATTGTATTAACAGACTGAAGTCGCTAACTCACTGACTCCTTAAATTTGCTTTTTTTAAAATTATGCTATTTAATTAACTTAGAATTCTCTTCAGAAATTTGAAATTCAGATTGCTTATGATTGACTCTGATTTCTCGCTGACTTCATGCAATTTTCCATATATTGTAACTGTATAAAGTTCAAATTAAAACGTGAATAAATATCATAATAATATTCTGTTACTTAATTACAATGTTAGGAATTTCGATCTATTCGTTCGTGAGTTAATCAATTTATATTGGATTGTCCCAAAAGTTCCTTTCGTTTTATAAGGAAGTAGTAGCTGCACAACATTTGTTGTTTTATGTTATTTTATTGAATCATGTTTGATCCATTTTATTCTATCACTACAAAATGGATCATACATAAATCCATAAAATAATATAAAATAAAAATGTTATGCATCTATTATTTCACTTATGAAACGAAAGAAACTTTTGGGACAACCTAATACTTCTATATATGGAGAACATTAATAGCTTTTAGATTTTCTTGGAAATTGTACAATTATCGATAGTTAAATCCAAATCCTTCCTGTAAAATCAAATTCTTTTCCAGAAAATTTCGCAGGCACAAATATGGATTCGAACAAAATGTTATAGAATAACAAGGAGCTCGAATTTTGTCTAGTTTCGGCTCTCATAAATTTACAGATTGCTTTTTCAGACAGTCTTGTTTTCTGTTCGTACGCGTGTTCGTCGATGGGACTGTCATATTCCACAGAGGACCGTACTACTTTTATGGAAATCGAAAGCGTTTCCATCTTGCCTCGTCTCATCGCGGTACGTGCACAACGTAATTTGAAGTTAGGGGGCTCTCGTAACTATCCCTCTTATATTATGTAGCCGTGTTATATATTTCAATGTCTTCTTCACTTTCGCGGCTCTTTCCGAGGGAAGAGATTTCCAAGTAGTTATCACATAAGACGGGTGAGAAGTAGATTATGTTAATTTCGCGCTGCTGGCTAACTCGATTACTTCTAGCTACGCCTACTAACCGCTTTGAGCTTGGGATATTGCTATTATCCATGATACGATCGCTCGCTCTGATAGGGGTGAATCTTCAGTCAAGATATAAGTCCAAGCAAGAATAAGTCTGCAAATGGGAAGTTTATGGAAATTTTTAATACAAATTTTCAATCGTAAAAATACTGCGAACTCTCTCAAATGCCTTGTTTCAGCCCAGTTGAGCTTCTATAGTGATTGGCATATGAAAAACGTGTCTGTTTAGAAAAATATAAGTAAATGAAATTCTAATCGTGGATTGCTTTCTTTGAAACTTTTATTTCTATTTAATAATTCGAAGTTTGAACTTGAAATTTAAGAATGTTAATGTAGTCTGCCGTCCAATAATTTTCCTCAAACACTGGAAATTCCATATTTTGAGAAATTACGGAAAAGATTATGCTATAACTTAACTTTTTGTTAATTTGTCAGCTTCATTACCTGTATGTACATGATTTACGTTCAGCTCTTAAGAAACAAATTACTTCATTCTATAAATTCATTTATCCCAACAAGATGATACAAATAATAGTAAATTGCAAGGTAAATTTAGAAAATTGCGTCTGCAAAATCGCCGCTTTTTTCAGCTTTTCAAGTTACAGAATTGATCAATGACTTATGAACTACTCGTATACTGAAATATTTGTTTGATGATTTAAAATTTAAAATGTATTATACGGAAATATGCCGTAATTCAGATTTATTTCTAAATCTCTGTCCAGTGAAAATTGAATTTTCGATGGCTAAATAAGCTTATTCTCTGTAATTAAACTTTCCTGTGACAGTATCTTTAGGCGATCGTATTGAAAATCTGAACATTTGTTAAAATCCGCAAAATAGATTCTACTTCCATCGAACTTTCCATAAAAATCAAGGATAGTTAGTTTTCAATAGTCCACCGAGAATTCGACAATAGAGTTCTCCACAATTTTCCTCATCCCGTCACATATTCCATTCGCCTATTCACGCAACGATCTTTCCTCATTTTTTTCACCGCACAATTTTTCTTACGGTTAGAAAAATTCAGCAGTGAGGAGCGAGCTTTCACGTTCTAAAGAGGGACAAGTCGCGTTAACGTAAACCCTCGAGTACTTCTCCGACTTTTCTGCCATTGAAAACACTCCATACACGGTGCTTTTTCTCTCTCCCCACTAAATGAGTTTCACGCGAAGAACCGGGAGAGTTCAGACTTTTCACACGTCGCATTACGATGAATACATTCCCGATTTTAAGTCGAACGCCAAGATAAATGCGGTTACATTCTTGCGGAACCAACTTTTCACTCTGGCTACAACGATTTACGCGAGGCCTCGTTAAAGGTTCCCTCGAATTGATGCAACGTGGTGCCAGTAATTAATTATACGCTCAGAGACTTGTTCTACATAGATACACGTGTAGGAATGTCTCACTCGGTTTCCCGTTTCTCGTTGGTCATTAAGTGTTATTGCTTCCTTCAACGAGCAAGGGAATCAGACCTTAGGGGATGAGAAATGTGCGGTTAATAGTGGCAGCGGTGAACGTTCCGTTTTCTTAATGCATTGCTGGACTGATTGTGAGAGAACGCATGCTTTCGGCAAGAGAAAATGGTGAGAACTCACAAGTGGTGGAATATTTACTTACGAAAGTATGTGTGTGGACACTTCTAGATGAGTTTTATGAATACGTTATCAGTGTTATACGAAACATTTTGAAATTGCATTGGGACGATAACACGAACCAGGAGAATATCATGATTACGTTGATAAAGTTTAAAATAACTTTAGAAATGCCTATAGAAGCTACGAAATAGTTAGTACAAGTACATATTTCGTAAAAATCATAAAATCATTTAAACAACGAACTGTTCATCGTATTAAGGATTTCGATATTCAGTGGAACCATCTTTAACACTTATTATATGCTTCGGATGATTATTCATATCGTAGAATTCATTTTTTACCAAATATATCTTCAATAGATGTCTTGTAATCCCAATATCCATTGACAGGTTGTCAAAACGGTGTTATGACAGTGCTGACAGAGTTTCAAAATGTTGCATATAACGCATAGCATATAAATATAAAATTTTTCTATGATAAGTGTTGAAATATTAGGTCATCCCCTAAGTTCGTGCCGACTTTTGTGTATACATTTCATGTGTCGATTTATAAACATACGGCGATAAGGGACCAATGCACTTGAAAAATGGGAAGAAGTTGTACAACGAGAGGGAGATTACATTTTTTCATAAAACTGAAAGGTATGTAAACAATCTTAACATATATAACCGCTCGAAAAACGGAACGAACTTATGGGATGACCTAATATTTTCGTGAGCCAGTGTAAGTAAAATTTCGTTTTAGAATAAACATTTTTGGTGGAATTTTATATTTTCATGATTGGTACTAACATTTGTTGGGTACTTTTGCAGGATTTTGTTTCAGGAAAACACATGAGATTCGATGAATTTATGTAATAATATTTTATTTCATATACCATTATATTACCGTTATATTACGCTACTGTTTCCTTTTTCGTTCATTCTTACTATTATTTTAGTTTTCTCGCCAAAAATTCCGAGAAATGTTCGTTTGCGGTTATTTCAACGTAGTTTGTTGCCTAACGCAAAGTTCGTTCGAAACGTTTGTCATTCGAAGCGCGATCGTAATTATGCTCACCGTTGCTGGAAGCCACAGCTTAATTCAGGCTCGTGTGCGATGTGCTGAAGTGTGGCGGTTTTTGCGAGTGATAATATCGCGGTCGAAAGTGCGCTGTGGAACAGAGAAGTTGCGAAAATTGCTGGGAGAACGAGTATTTCTACATGTTGTGTCTCTCGTTTAATCGGTCTAGAACGTGTTCGAGTGACCCAATGAAACAAGAAGCGCCTTTTAAAAAGGCAGAGGGAATATAAAATGCAGGAATGCAGAATGCGTTCGTTTAAGCGATTTAAATGATTTCGAGGTTTACCGTTCGTGACTAAGAGAGAATAGAATGTCAAGAGCAGAATATTTCGCTGATGCAGTTAAAGGACAGCCCTTGGCAAAGACCTTTTGTTCTTCGAAGGGTAATCGTTCGATATTGATCGAATTTCTTTCGAAACAATCTACGGTTTCATCTTAGCAATCCTTTAGAATTGACGAAAAAAATAGTCACTTTGAATCTTCAATTAATATCGTGATATCGATAGAATTTCTCTTAAAACGATTCAAACTTTCACTTCAATAGTTTTATGAGATTTAAGCGAAGAATATTTCTCTTCAATTTTCAACTAACGATGTGTGAAAAAAGAAGTGTGAAAGAAGATTGTAAATCAAATTTTACGTGTACGCAATACTTTAACCTATCAAATGTTAAAGCGTATCGCTGTAAAGAAATTGTAACTAATAAAGACAAAAGGCGGAGGTTTGGCAATACGAAAGTCACATAAGTGCAAACTCCAAATTCCGTGTTCTAATAGCAGATATACAGGTAATTTTTCGCGAGATTCTCACGTCCCTGCTTGAAATTCAATTCACGTAGGAGTTCTTAATGCTCCCAGGGAAATTAAGAACGTTGTATTTGCCCAAACTATTTATCCCTGATAACTAGAACATCGTCCCTCGTATATTCACATCGCCGAAAAATTTTAATCCTTTCAGTTATGAAGTTACCACGATAAGCAAAAAATAGATACAACGTTCTTTGTGTATCCGGCGACGTGTTCCATTCTCATGATACATTTCGTTAACTACTCAGTCCGTTTACGGTCGACGATCGAGAACAATAAATCTTATGCATCACTGTCATTCACCTTAATTCGCAACTCAGCAGTCGCGAATTACTCGGTGAACAAGTACGGTATAAGCTGACGATACGGCCTCATATACAGGACCAATGATATAACAGGCTCTTGTTCTGGTTGTTACATGCGCCATTGTTGTGTGGCTCAATGCATGAACGCATACAGGAAATTCCTATGAAACAATCGTCGATATATCCCAGATGTAAATGAATTTAACACGTAACGCAATAGTTAATTATGATCGGCTCAATTTGCAATTTAGGTAATCCCTTTGATAGATTTGAGTAGATTTACTATTCGAAAATTCTGGGTGAATGCATTGCGGATATCAATTTGGAGAACAATCAGAAATTGAATTCCTTGATTATGGCGAAAGATCATTTTTTAATACGTGTAAAGGTAAAACGTGTAAAGGACGGAATATTTTAAAATGAAAAGTGAAAGAAGTTTATGATTACGTTTTATGGCGAAGTTAAGGCGCAAGTGTAAACGGAACTATCGATTCAAGGAAATAGTTTTGTCAGAGATTGATCAATTAGGTGGAACGAACGATAGGGAACGGTAAACGTTGCTTTTTGTAACTTACTCAATTTCTTCTTACTAGTAGATTAGACTTTTTCGTATTCGGACTTTCAATCAGCTTCGATCATTTCTCCCTAAAGATAGTTTTTCATCTTTAGCAAAGTAAGTAATCGATTTAGTTCTATGTTCATTTTCATATTTATAGCATCGAAAATAACTTTTCCAATCTTCTTGACGTACATCCCTAACCCCATATATGAGTACGACACAATCTGTAACGTAGAACCCTATGTTAGTGTTTGTTCGTTGTTGTAAGACAAGTCCTAAGTCCGAAGATGAAGTCCGAAGCATCGCAAGTATAGATTTTACTCCGGTCCTTTTCCACCTCAATTACGACACTTTATTCGATACACGGTTACTAGAGGAACAGCTTCTATTCTACTATTATTCTCATCTGAATCTAATAACGCCGCTAGCTATAGTGTAAATTGAGACACGTAAAAGTTGAATTGATTAACTCTTAAATTGAATCATTCAGTTTCTGAAAAGTTAAGTTCTGATCATATAGCCATAGCTATAGTATTAAAGTTGAGAAATTACAAGAAAATGAAGGTGGTTAACTACTTAGCAGTTTAATTAATGTAAATGATTATCAGTTGAAGTAGCAATGATAATAATATGTCTAGAAAAAATGATAAAATAGTACAATTCCCGTATATGGTCAATGTCTGACCATATACGTTCCTATGCTCCTTATATACACATATTTTACTTCTCCCTAAAGTTGTATCTTGTATAGTTTAAAAATTCTTTGACACGACGATTGTTCATTCTATTACAGATTAAGTACATCTATTATTGCCGTTAATTTGCTAACATTTTAGTTAATAATTGTATTTATACCCGAAATACGTTCTATGTCGTGTATGCCTAATCTTCTTTTAATTTTATTGTTGAAATTAATGCTATACACTAGTTTCCTTTATTTGGATAGAATTTTCACGAAAAAATTGCTAAAGTTAACGCTACTCTAAGCTGATCTTTCTGCAAATTTCGTCTTATTAAGAATTTGCAATGATTCCAAACTTTTACGTATAAATTAAAAATTCTTTTAAATACTGAAATTAAATCTTAAATCAATATTGAAAATCTTGATTTCGTTACTGAGATTTTCTATCATCGTTCATGAATCTGATGCCATGAGCCTTCATTCAGGTCTAACGTATACGCGCTATAACCTTATATCCATCATCTAGAATATAAAAATCGAGTTCGAACGATTTACCAATATCCGCCTCGGATCTCGAGTGCTTTTACGGAGATTTAGTGACTTTAATGTCGACAATCATTAATCTCTGATAAGCCACGCAGACGAATTGGTAGACGTCGAGGATACAAATTTAATTAATTCTACATTACGTGTATGTGCCCAACGCATCAGATTTAACAATTAGTTGGAACACATGTGAATTACAGATGTACGTTTCCCTGTACGTATGTTGGCACAGACGCTGTGTGCTTTTCTGTGAGAACACAGTAATTCATAGACATTAGAGGTTTGTCCTTCATTAAGGCATTGTGGAAATAAAACTTACGCACTTTAACTTTGGTTTGGACGAAGTGTAACCAGGTATATGTATAAATTCACTTTTGTCCACAAATCACTTGGACACTTATTAGTATAACGATAAAAGATATAATGACATAGAATGGAACATAATTTCAGATACAAATATATAAATATAAAATATACAGGCAAATGTAATTGTAATTTGAATAAAAAATGTAATTATGAAAATAAGCCTGCAGGGGGTAGTTACTTTAATTACACGGGCCTAGCGAGTCCGCAGACCTTAGCTACATACAACTTATATAGAAAAACCGCCCTATTGGTGCGAAAGAATTCGTTTCAAAACGAATGAAACCTACTATGGATGGGAAAGTTCAGCTTGACTGAAATAACAACGAATTAGGTAGTGAAAATGGATGGAAGCTGGAAGTGCTTCGTCAGAGAATTAGTCGATCACTAAAGCTGAAAAACGAATTCAGTGCATATGGTGGACTAATGAAATACACGAGCACGTTGTCATAACAATAATAATATTTGTCAAAACTGAAAAATGTTATTTGTGTTATTTAATTTGAGAAATATTTAGGTTAAGTTAAAGTCTGATGGAAAAAATGGTTGTATATTTCCAAAGATTAAAATACATTAATATCTGTAACGTTATAATCCTTGGGGAAATTCACGAAAGATTCATCTGGATAAACAAATAATATGCGTCAGTGTCCCAATTCTGTTTTATAACACAAAGGCAATTCTGTTACGTGTTCTCTGACTTGTGCATGAGTACGTACACGTGCACTTCCTAAAGTACATCACATAGTGGAAAATTGACAATATCAAATGTATGTATATCTATACACAGTAAATAACGTTTTATCCTCAATGAAATTACATGAACCATAGTTTGCGCAGTTCCTGATTGCGTTCCTCTTTGGTTTACATTCCTAGTGAATTTCGCGAGGCTTGATTTTGCTGTTTACTTTTTAGGATAAGGTTGGTTTTCGTTTCGTTAGATATTCCAGCAGCGTGCCCCAGTTGTAAATTGTTTTCTGAAAACCTTTCTGGGCCTTCTACCTTTCCTCGTGCTCAAACTTTTAATTGCCAGGAGGAAATTGAAATTTTACGCGAAATGTTGCTTTTTAATTGGACTAAATATTCATTTGCTATTCTTTCCGTTTGCTAGTTTCTGGTTTTTCGTCCCCGCCTCTTCGAGTATACGCCTACACGCGATAATCAGTCGCGTCAACTGCATGTTGGTCGATTTTTTCACACCAACTCCCAAAGAAAAATTAGTAGTGTATTTGTTTCGCACCTTTTTTCGCTTAGCAGTAGGTCGACTTTTTGTTGCAGATTTTTTTCACCGAAATAATTAAATCTCAAGTTTCCTACGAGTTTCGATCATAAACGCTATCCGGAACTTTCCTCTTCTATCTCTGTCCCTACTTTTATCAATTTATTGCAAAAAAGAAGATCGAAAAAGTGCTGGGTTTTTAACTTCCCTAGGTGTAATTTCGGATGTAATTTCGGAGGTGTAATTTACCAACGCGGTCGCGACTCGAAACGTATGCAAAACAAAATATTCCAATGTAAATGCACGGTTCAACTTGGCAAATGTGGCTAATGATATGACATTTGCAGCTATTTTGGTAATTAAGTACGCACCAGCGGGTTCATCTAATCCTGTTGAGATCTCCAAATTTTTGACACTTAATTTTTAAATTAAATTTTTAAACTAAATTTTACACTAAATTTTTCAATTTTGAATTTTTATATTTCAATCTAGATCTCATTTTAGGATACAAAAGATATCTTTAATGTCTTAGAAAAATATTTAACATAGGATTAAGATGAGAAATTATGCATACTGATAATAATATATTCATATTTCGTTCAAACTTCAGATAATTTTTGACGTTAAAAAACTATAATTGGGAAGTTTTCAGAATAACGTAGCAGAGTTAAAATAATTAAAAGGTTCATCGCTCAGACATTTTCCGTAATGTAACGTCGTACAGAAAATTAATATCATCACGAAAAATAAGCAAAGGTTCACGTATTTATCAGTGATACTAATTATACACGTATTATAAACCTCTGAAATTTACGTTTAATATCCTGTGAATAGACGATATCAAGCCTTTCTCGCCATTCTTCGCCTATACTTTTCACTATCACCTATGTTCAGGCAATAAATAGAATTCGAAAGATAAATTCTACTTTACGTCGAGCACCGAGTACTGTTTGCTCGTTGATAGACCGTATAATAAGTATCGTATAAATCAACTCTTGGCGAAAGGAGATCGATCGTGCGATGGAGATGTAACAAAACGAGAGACGAAGCAACCGGTGCAGCTCTTTGCAACAAATATCAGATCGATTCCCGGGTATCATAAATTAAGTTTGCGTCTTCTGTCGGATTCGTTCCGTTTTGCCGAACGAACTGTGGGGACGCCAAATATTTTGCTTGGAATCCATTTCTATATAACTGGCATGATTGATAGCATCTTTGTTCCAACGCGATCAACCGGTGTCACAGATACGATCCTTCGTTGTCCGCGCGACGAAACATCGGCTTAAAAATATAACGATATATTATCCGGTTCTGACGTGTCTTTTTCACGTTGCCAATGGAATGATGTATGCGAGAAACTGTCGCGTCTTTTCCTTCTTTTTTTTACATCCTCCAGTCGACAATAAGCTCTTTCGACGGAGTTGTTTTTCGAAGTTAAAATAAATCAACGTCCCACCTGGCCTCGTTGGGTTATTTCCTCCTCTTCGTTGTCGGACGAGTTATTGCTTTCTTCTCGGGGAATCTTCTTCGTTAGTCTCATGTTCGATAAAGCTTCTTTTTTATGGAAATCGTCGGTTTGTTCACGAAAAGTCAATGAGAGATCAAAGAATATCGGGGATGTGAATCTCGGAGGTGGAACGGGTTGATAGTGTAAGCGAATGGCTTTTTTAAAATATTCTCTTTTTTAATATTCCTTTTTGAAATATTCTTTGTGAACGTTTTTCCTTTGGAAATGTAGGAATAAAAGTACTTTTTTGGATAAAATATTTTATATAATTCGTTATTATTTGTACAGTTTATTATTCTTTTCACTAATAATTATAATCGTTCACAAGTTCTTGGCAAAGAAAGGTGAGATTTTTTTACACATTGTTTAAGATAATGACAACTTACTCTTTAGTGATAAAAAAGGAGAGATTAGTATTTTTAGTGTGAACTTGATGACGATAGAACGGTAATAAGAAATTTTACATTGAAAGAACGACATTATAGAAAATTTGATAACTCAATAATTAGAAAATAACAAAAACAAATCTTATAGAAAAATCCAATGCAAGTCGATCGTGTTAAATAATGTTACAATTTTTTCCCTGCAAAATTATTTCGCCCTATTTGTTAATAATATAAATTAAATTTTTACTTTGAAAGTTGAAATGTTCTGTTTAGGGAAATACGAGTGTCTTTGAAATGTCTAAAAAGAAACACACATACACGCACAAATTTGTCTAGTGTCATTGATCCTTAAAAGAGGGTGGATTTTAAGGACAATTTCGGGCATGAAAAATATTTTTGACGGTTAAGAAGCACCTACGTTGTTTCTGATTTTTCTTGCTCGCGAGTTTAGACTTTTAAAATATTGTGGTGCAGGAACTTTTCCGCAGTTCCTTTAGCATTTTTCCTTACAATATCAAGTTGCATTCATAACAAAGCTTCTAATTTCTAATTTACATTTCAATTTTTTATACTGAGAATTGTTAAGTATAAATTTGATTTATAATATTTTTGTTTCGTTACAAATAATGACTACGTCTGCAGAGATTAGGTTTATTCGATTTATTTTCAAACGAACAGTCCATTAAGTTTATTTATACATTTTCCTTTACAAAACATTTTCATTTCCCTTGATGTGACGAATATCAAACAATATAATCTCTAATTAAAGAATTTACCTGGCGTTTAGCTCAGGGGTATGTCACTTTAGACACGTTGATAGGAAATTACGCAAGTCGCTGTACATAATAAGATCAATCAATCAGCAACAAAATTCAAGACACTCAGATTCTGTGAAATGGTTAACACACACTCTATTGGATAATTATTACTTATATTCGATCAAAGCGAATTTGTACAATTTGCATCATTAGTACATCTTTTATTTATCGTTAATATATTTATACAATATTGTTCATTGCTCGGCTTATTAATGGATTCCTTAATTATCAATTTAACGTGCAGGTGTAACAAATACCAATTCTACCTGCTATACACCTACCAAAGTTCAATTTTTATTGAAACAATTTCGATATTATGTTATCTGGTACAGTATTACAATATTAACTAGCTAAGATTTAATCACTAAAGAAATTATGAGATAAATTGTAAAAAATTGTGTGAAAAGAGAACATTGCTATTAAAAAGTGGTTATGTACTGAAACACTGTAAAGAGAGAGAGGAAGGAGAGAGGATGAAGGGAAAGAAAAGGGAGAGTACGTTTGTGTAGATACCGTTAGTGCACTTATCAATAAGGCTACCAAGCAGATTCGTACTTTAAACAATAGTAAAGATTAGGTTAAAGTATATTCCATATTAACACTTCCATAGACGAGAAACATTGGAGAATTCTGTGTTGGCGTGAAGATAGATGCACTGGCGACAGCAGAACAACTACAAGAGGAATGACCGTTCTTGTTACAAATTTCTAATGTGAAGAACTTACCACTTTAAGATAGAAGCTGTTCGTCATATTTTTTAACTTTGCGTTGACTTGAAAATCGTTCGTTTTAAAAGATTATAATATTTGTGAAAGATACTTCTTAAAGAATTCTTATGAATCTTTGGGCAATAATCGTAGAACTGTCATCACGATTAATCTCTGGGATTTCAATTGTTGTTACTTCTTTGTTTTGTCAACTGTTACAATTATGAATTGTCCAGGCAATTCGAATCCTAAAATTAAATTAAGAAATACGATTAAATTTAATTTTCTTGCTACGCATGTTTATTCCAAGGGTAATTTATGGAAACTCGAGAATAAAAGCGAGGTAAATCGAACGCCTCGATCAACATCAGTCAAACATCATGTCATCGAGTTAGGAATTCCATATTTTGAGTACAAGTTTCGTCGATATCGAAACGCGTTTGTGATTCGATAACATTACTCGACTGTGAAACAAAAGGATAAAAAATCTTCCTGTGTGATTCCACGATTTTTACTTTAGCTTTTAGCTTCTGTTGACATTTTTTCAACTCGATCGCGTTAATTTATATGTTGAATCATCCTCGATATTTCTCGATTCGTGTTAGCTCTCGTCCTACACATACTGAGTGATCGAATTACTGTGTTTATATGAAGATTGTACGTATAATGAAAAAGCCACAAAAATTAAGTGATTAAGATTATAGTAATTCATAGTATTATTAACGATACTTTTTGTATCTTTCCTTCCATAATTTCTACCGTACATATACTTCTTTCACAAGATAAAAATATCACTTCCGTTGAAATTTGATAAATCACGCAGATTTCCTTGCAAATCCGACAATTATCGAAGAATCCTGTGACAAACGGAGTCTCTGAGAAATTAAAGCCGTTAAGACGAATAGATTGCAATCGATTCAACGGTTCAGAAGATCGCAGTACGTCTTGTGTAGCAGCTGGGGCCTTCAACGTCGCAGGATAGAACCAGGTCAGAAACGAAGCTGAGCTTTCAGTCGAGAACAGATATATATATATAAAGAGAGAGAGAGAGAGAGAGAGAGAGAGAGAGAGAGAGAGAGAGAGAGAGAGAGAGAGAGAGAGAGAGAGAGAGAGAGAGAGAGAAAGAGAGAAGAGAGAGAGAGAGAGAGAGAGAGAGAGAGAGAGAGAGAGAGGAAGTTGCTGTATCCGCTGTGAAATATCTTCTCAGCTATTTCTGACCTCAGAGAATGAGCGATTATAGGAACACAGCGTCAACTGAAGCTCGAGCTCAATGAAAGTATTGTGAATTGGAGAGTACACCATAGAACACTTCGCGATTGTATTTCTGTTTGCAATGGCACATCTGGTACATCTTTGTCTGTATTGTCTGGACTTCACCAAATTTCTTCCTGGAGAACTCACTTTCTATACTGTGGTAGATGGTACATAGTAACTATACCATATATAGTTACTATGTGATCGTGTGGATGAAAGTTGACCCAAACTGGCTCGTATCTCGTATGCATACTGCATACAGTACGCTGAACTGCACACTGTAACCTGGAATTCCTCCTTTTATCTAATGATCCTGCAGGCGGTGAATACGTTGCCAATTTTCGCAGTGAATGCCTCTCTTATCGTATCTTTCGTGTTTGAGAAGTTCACGAAATAGACGTGATTACTTCTCTACCGCTCGAGTAATTCTTCCATTGTTTATAGTTTGGAACATTACTTTAGCGATCGGAATATTTTTTATTATTTGGAGATTTCAAGAAGGATGCGCTTATTTTATCATTGTTGGTAATAATAATTTTTTTACAATACGTAATTAGAATCTTTCAGTTTGTGTGGTTTGCTGCTCTTGCTCTTTCTTGCTGCTCGTTTTTTTCATAGTTTGGAATTTTTCTTTTTTGTTCAATATATGAAATCTCAACGTAGATTTGAGAATTAATTGTATATTAATGCAACAATTGTATAATTTTACGATTGGGGTTTTCTCCTACGATTGAAATATTTATTAATTTTGCCGCTCTTCCCTTTCTTTCAACTTAGAAATTATATTTAAATATCAGAAGAGCAAGATGGAATTTGATTTGTGCAAATTTTGGAAAATAATTCTTCATGCAGAAAGAGATCATCTTCTTCGGAAAATGTTCGCAGTGACACGGTGTTTGAGAACACAAGCAGCAGAATTTCTGGTCTGCACGTACTTCTAACAAACTTAGATTCTGTGCAATAAGTTTGGAGATTACTGGTCATGAGCTAGGTTAGCGTCGACCTAGAGTTTCAGCCACGGGACGAGTTCCACTTATCTCTCTGGGGATTTTGACGGTCGTAACACAATCTTGTCACCTTCGTGTCGCTATTGTGCAAAACAAGTATCTTATTGTACTTCTCTACCCTGTCGAATAATTATTTGACAATAGCTATCATTCAAGCAAAATTCGTTCTAATTCAAAATATTCCATATGATGCAGTAGAAAACGACTTTTTATTAGAAATATTATTTCTAATATTTTATTATTTCATCTATTATTTTATTAGTGTAATAGGGCGAATATACAATGATTTGTGAAGAAGAAAGTATTGAATAAATCTATTACATTTGGAACTACTTTGATGAATCACATTTATTTATACATTTATTTATACATTTAATTTATTTATTTATGCGAAAGGTCGATAATTAACGGTAAGCAGAAGTTTCTAATTATGCGCTTCAAGATACCAGGTATGTTAATATGAAACCGGAATTTTTGTATAGAAAATACACGTTTATTGTATGGAAATGATTAAAAATATTTTATTCGAAGTATTGCCCATCGCTAACTATACATTTTTCCCACCTGTCTGGCAATTGGTGGATGCCACGCCAAAAAAACTGTCGCTCTTTTGAGGTAAACCAGTCATCGAGCCATTTTCGTACATTTTCGTAAGAAGTGAAGTGCTGGTCAGAAAGTGCGTGTCCCATCGATGCAAATAAATAGTAATCGGACGGAACCAAATCTGGTGAGTAAGCCGCGTGCGAAATTATTTCCCAACTGAACGCTTCAATCGTTTCCTTGACCGGTTTTGCTGTATGTGATGGTGCATTATCATGAAGCAAAATTACTTTGTGTTGCCTTTTTTGATATTCTGGTCGTGTTTTACGCAAAGCTTGATTCAAATCGATCATTTGTTGTCGGTAGCGCTCAGTATTAACGGTTTCGCCAGGTTTTAACAGCTCATAATAGATCACACCCTTCTGATCCACGTTCATCGTTCCTCACGTCAAAATTGCCACTTCTGAATTTTTTAAACCACTCAAAGCACTGTGATTTATTAAGAGCATGCTCGCAGTAAGCTTCGACAAGCATTCGATGCGATTCTGCAGCAGTTTTCTTCAAATGGTAACAGAAAATCAATGCTGTCCGCAAATCGTAGTTTCTAGGCACAAAATTCGACATGTTCAACGCTATTACAAACTATGCTGTTGTATGAAACTTGTATTGTTCTGAGTCGAAAATGTTTGTGAGATGTCAACAAAGAATTTTGGCATCAATGACGCAGTTTAGTGATAACTACATTATCAGCTAGGGCCATCTATAGGCAAATTCCGGTTTCATATTTACAGACCTGATAGATAGTGATTTCCAATTAGCAGACAATTAACGTATTGCAACAGGATGATCAGTATCCTGTAGTCTTACCGTTAAATTCGATATCTTTCGATACTGCAGCGGCTCATAAAACGAGTGAGCGATGGATTTCCCACGTATATTTCACTTTGTTTGTTATGTTTTAAATATATCGGGGCTGACCTCTTTGACAGAACGTATAAAATGCTTCGTAAAGTAAAGAGCATACGAAGCTCACACGTCAGCCAATTATCTTCACCGGACGGGAACCAATTTACACGGTTCATGAAGTTAACTTGCGTGAGCAGCTTTATAACACATTTTCGGAATTTTGAAAAAGAAAAAAAATGGAAAAAGGAGCAAAAGATATCGAAGCCTGTTAAAACAAACGTAACTCGTTGGCTCGATCGTGACTTCTTTTACGTGTTTTTCTGTGATTCGTTCAGCTTTTTATCGATTATTTCCTGGATTATCGTGATGATTTATTTAATGAACGTCGATCGTGGATACGCTACGCTACGATATCCTGTTCGCAAAACAAAATAATTTCGTCATTCGGTTTCAAACGAAATTATTTAATCAGTCGTGCGCTGCACAAACGATTGATGTATTTACTTAACGCGATCAATGATTTGATTTTATCTGAACCTTTTCATCGTATTCGACAATTATTTGTCCTCTTGCTTTTGTCTCCTGCTTTTGGTTGGATCAATCGTCTTTGCACCTTAATTGTATCACATTTTGAAAGCCAGCGTACACGCTAAATTTATTCCCGCTATTCAGTCGTGAGCTTAATTATGGAAATTGAATTTTAACGACTTCAATGGTTCTTCTTTCTTTGAACGCATAGAAATTTGTTATTTGATTTTCGAGTTGAACATGTATCGTCTCGTCTTTTTCATAATTTAAAAAAGAAAAAGGATAGTTGTATCTTTGGTTTTCATAAAACTTCATCAACTTAAAAGCGATTTTTTAAAGAAGCTTATACTTTCCGATCTTACAGGTTGTTTTCATTTCCAGCTATGTCATATCAAAATACTGCTCTTTAATCATAAAATGACATTGACCTTGAAATCAGAAAGTTAACGAAAGTGTACTTATCATGTCCTTTCTCTGTGCTTTTCACATTTAATAATAGAATACGATTTTATTATAACCAACAATTGTTCGTGACCGCATCCACATAACAACTATACGTAACTAAATAACTCGGATAAAATCCGTCACAAGGTTTCTCTCGCAGGAATGTTGCATTTTCTCGACGCAAATGTTACGTTGTTCGCGAGTGATGAAAGTTATAATTCGCCAAACTATACATTCTGTACGCCAACGTATCGTTGCACGGATGCGCAGAATGTAGTTTTTGAAAAATACAACTTGCAACGAGATACTGTAGCGTTTTTTTATTCAGTTGGAGACACTCGGGGAAATTGCGATTTATCTCCTTTTTTGTTGGTGCGGCACGATTGAATTTCATAGCATGCGTCACGATTTATCAGCCCTTAAGCTCTAATGACTCGTGAAAGAAATCGGAATTAATCTAGCCGAGTTGAGTCAGGTTCCGTTTTATTCGTTGGGACGACACGAAGGTAAAGATAAATCTTTAACAGCGCATTTACCACCGACACTACGCTACATTTTCTTCGCGCAGGTGTACAGGATTTCCATAATTTACCAATCATTAAACTACGACCATGAGATAATGACAGGGGTCGTCATATGTTATTCACGGTGTGCATGTACAAAAGAAAACGCGATACAGCTGTTATCATTAATCTTCTTTAATGTTTTCCGAGTGCCCTACGAAGAAAACGTTGTATCCAAGAAATAAGAAATTTACGATTTGTATGCATTATTCGATTGTATTTCTACTAGAAATAATGGTTTAGCAGATATGTAATGTTTCCTCTATTTGTATTCTAACCAATCCTCGTTCCCGAGTTCATTAATTCTTTTCGTATCTTTAATGATTGAGGGGCTATTCTACTCCAGATCTTTGAAGACGTCGATTTTTCTTATACTTTGCACAAAGAATAACATTTGAAAAATACATGTATAAAATTCCTTAGCCTTCGAGTTTCGTCAAATCATCGAGCATTCTTTAAACAGGAAGAAGAAGTCCGTCTTTATCGAGTGATGAAAGATGTCTAAATTTCCAGAAATATGATGTAATAAATTCTTCTAAATTTCCTGAGACAATTCCACTACGAAAACGTAGAAAACTAATTCATTTGATAACGTAGTAACCGTGTACTCAATTTTAGTTGCAGCAATGCGAACGAGCTAGAAGACAGACGCAAACAACGGAGAGGTTAATCGGTCAAATTTAATAATCCGCTCTCCAAGAGCTGGCTCGATGATTTCTCTTTAATTATACATGAGTTAGAGGGTAGAATTTTATGAATATTCAGGCAGGTAATACGCGAGAAATTCGCCGAGTGGCTCTCAGTGCTACTTGAATTTTTGGCAATATTTGCTGAAGCTGTTTTTACCGCATACCCGTAATTGAATAATGTCGTAATAATTTGAACTTGTTTGGTAATTCTATACTGTGTTCCGATATAATTATGAAACATGCGATAAAGTCGCATTTAATTTTTATTAATTCTGGATACACGTCAGTCGTGCCTTTTTAAAGAAGTATTGATAGCATAAATAATTTTCAAACGTAATCAAGCAATAAATAAATGTATAACAAGAGAATGAACCGATTTGAAAATTTGTATACAGCGATAAACTGAAGTTAATCTTTCTATTGTTTGCAAACTATTATCCATCAATCATCAGAGGTTTTTCAAATTTTGCATTGTTTCATTGTTGGATTTCAAAATCGGAGTATAATATTTTCCAGCCATTTCGTTCAAGAATAAAATTACTTTTATCCTTAATAAAATTAATTAAAATATTCAGCAAAACTTTGTGAAAGAATTTCGTTCTACAGATTTTGGGTCTTTTATAAAATATTTATAATGGAAGTATTTTTATTTCTTCAATATCTTTATGTAAGTAGTCATAGTCGTCAATAGAAGTTTAATCAGTCATTTAAAAGAAATTATCAAATAGGATTATTATATCAATAAAAACAAAAATAGCTATGTATGTCTAAAATAATGCATTGAACATCTTCTTGAAATATATTTCTTTAAAAAAGCGCATGAGGTATATTATAAAAGCAAAAACAGAAAGAACAAATGAAATCATGAGACTACTGAAATTATTTGCAATTCTTCTTTTAATGTCACGAATTTAGGATAGATAGAGAATCGCCTTTCTTTGGATTGGCGTAAAGGAAAGTGCCTATTGTCACCGCGGAAACCACTTTATTCCGTATTGTGGTTATTTCTTCATATGTGTTAGGTGACGTAGTTAATCGATTTTCTTTGTTCATGTTCCCGACAATGCCGTGAATAGAGGCGAATTTCCGTTTTCTTGGGCTTAGAAAATCAATCCGCATCTCGTGCACATGACATCCTCGCACTTCCTCATTCAACCGCATATCCAAGGTCCTTATGGTTTATGCAAATCAGCTCGCTAATGCGCTTGTTCTTTTAAATCTACATTTATTCGTAATTTAAGACCAATTGAAGAGAAGCAAATATTGCTGCAATTTCTAAACACTTTAAAGCATTTAAATTGCCAATGCTGAAATTAAGCAGTAATTGATATAGAATTTAATTAACCTTATTTCACGTATTGTTCTCAGATTTCTAGCATATTTTTCTTCAAATTCTAAAATATTCTTTATTGCTGCAACTTCTCTTTCTTCATAATCCTATTCCATTCTTTTTTTAGTTTTCGTAATTTCTTCATTTTTTAACGTTTATATATCACTGCCTTTTTAAAATTTGACTACCTTGTTATCTAATTATATTATGTTTAACATTATATTACTTTGATTATCGATCTACATATGCCATGCACATTGATCATGCATCACCTAGTCCTTCGAATATTAAGATGTACTCTGTGAACTTTAATAACTTGATAACTTTAATTCGGTTTGTTCAATTCAGCGTATCAAGATCGAAACTAGCAAAGTACCAAACTTCCATCCCGTGTAATAACTCATTTCTATTATTTTCTTCCGTGCTTTGATCTGTCAAACATCTTATTCTTATCACGAATATCAATGATTTATTAATGCCTCAGTGGTCATCGGTAACCTATTTTTTTTTTCTACTAAATAAAAGATAAACCCCACGGACTAAAAAATTGTCAAGAATGTGAATAATTTAGATAACATCGTGCATAAAAATGTGTGCAAATAGAATATAATATTTTGCAAAAATAAAATGCTATGACGTAGCATATTTCAATATGCAACGGTTTTTAGAACAAAAGACACATACATAAAATTCAACGCGATAACTTAAAATTCAGATTCGACTAGAGAATATTCCATTGTTTGAATATAATTCCACAGGAAGTTTGGTTAGTGATAATTCTGTGTAAAATTAGGTCTTCGTCGACTTATGACGACGAGAACTATTATTCAGTCGAAACTTTCTTCTTCGTTAAGAACTCATAAAGTCATATTCATAGTTAGCTCTCATCTGATCGAGAAATTATTTAGATCCGCGAACGTGGAGGCTATTAACGTGGCCGTTTGGTGTATGCGCTTTCACAAAGTTTGCAGTTCGTGTACATCTTTTGCGATGCTTAGCCGCTGCTAGCATTGGTTTTCGATTAATTAGCAAGTCGTGACGTTCAACCGGATCACGGGGATCAAGCTGCGCGTTTGCAACTTTCAATGGCACCAATTTTGAAAGGAAGTTGAAAACTACGGTATAAACATATACGAAGAAACTGTTTATCTGCTACAGAGTATCAAAGATCAGAATATCTCAAAGAAGAATTTGCCATTTCTGTGTGCTAATGATTAGAGACTTTGTTAAGACTGCAAATGTTATATTGAGAATCCTGTACAAATTTTCTCTTCTTCCTAAAAATATCATTCCTGTGTGATAACCATTTTTCTTTCTTTAATTGAGATAATTGTAAATTAACTTATTACAGTTACAATTAATATGAAGTTAGTAGGTTTACTAGTTATAACTATAATTAATAAACTACGATTATTATCGTAATACAATTTCTATTTTGCATTACTATTCGATAAATGATCTCTTTTATTTCTCCTTTATTCTTTATTTTCTAATAATATCAAAGTGTTAGAAATTTCATGTAGAAATTTATTTCTTTTTCATTTCCCTTCGTCGTAGATTTTTTCTCTCGCTCAATCAGTGTCCTTTGCCATAAATTTTTCGTGCACTGTCTTTCTGCTCTTTGGGATACATTTCTCGTATTTGAAGTAGAGGATGAAGAAGTTGGCTATGACTTATCATTATTTATTCCTGCTGGAATTTCAACCGTGGATTTCCACATATGCAGACGCTTGTATTTGTATCACAAAAATATAAAAGGTTCTGAGCGTAAGGTAGACAAAATACTTTGACCGGTGTCTAGATGGCCTTGCCGTTTTTCAACGATGACATTTTCATAGGATCATGGATATCAATTGACAAACTACGGATCAATATTAATGATAAAGATAAAAGAAAGGGTCGAAGTATCCTAAAAATCACAATGTGAAGAAAATACTGCTTTCCTCTATTGATTATAAGGCAACGAAATTATTTTTTCCTTAACATTAATAGCCAAGATTAAATCATTTTTTCATAAAAATACGTTGCAGCTTATTTTTTTTAAATTACTGATATTAATTATTTCAAATATTATATATACCATCTGAAATAGCGAAACCATTCCTGTTTCAAAATTAATTTCTGGGGTTGGATAATTTATTTGGAAAATATTTTACAATTCAGGTTTCTTCGTGAAATTATTAATATTCGTTATGTTAATTTCTAAATTTTGAACAGAATCATTATATCTATGTGAAATATCTTCTAAACAACAGCATTTTATCCAATTTCTCAGTTTCTTGTTTAAAAAAACGTAACGTAACGAAAACAAGACAGAAACGATTAAATAACTGGCATACAGGAAAAATTCAAATGTTACAAAAGGCTAGAAACAGTTTAAAAAACGTTACGTAGATTGAATTTTAACGTAGAGTTGGAATTTCAACTAATCTTTTTCCTTCACTTGGTAAAATATCCATGAAACAAGTAACATTTCCGTCATTTTCGTTCCGAAGGGACCGGCGATCCGCCAGAGGCAATTATATTCAAAACATGGACAAACAATTTCAACCTTTTGATTAATTTTTAATTATTTTCTGACAATGGGAAATCATTTTCTAAATAATTTCCTGACAGCTCGATGTTTCGAATGAAATACGCGTAAGTAAGGAAAGTTTCGGTAATTTTTGTCTTTGACCTAATTCTTCGACGAACTCATTGGCAAATTGGGGGCAAATTTTTGTTTTTATAAAAAATTCTTTATTAAATCAACTTTAAGGGAATATAAGAATTATTAAGAAGAGACAAATTGTGCCCTCTACTGAACATAGGATTTTTATCCTATGTATCGGATATTGAAGCGTCTTTGCGCGTATACTATTTTCTTAAAAGATGTAATCTTCAAAATTTCAGCTTTTTATCAACATTTAGAATCTCGTGTAACTCGAAAAATAATAAATTTACAACGAAGAAGAATTTTACGTGAAAACTAATGTAGAGCCACACAACTCTTGGGCTTAATAAATAAAAAAAGAGAAATGACAAAATATACGAAATATCAAAAGTATAGTGCTTTTTATTATACGAACGTACTTGATAGCTAAAATTACTTTTATATTGAGGTTCCATTTTCTTATCTATATTGTGAAAAATACCAATTTGCATAAAAATCTCCAGTTTACCCATCAGTATCGATTATTACGTGGTGAAGGTGCATTTAGAAGCGCCAGGTGTATAGCGATAAGAACAGGCGAGTTTTGTTGTGCGGCTGCACGCTAATGCGAATGGAAGCCCGAGGACTATCATGTGTCCTTTGAGAGTACTCGAGGGAAAAGGTTGCATTATATAGGGTGCTTCTGAAACCAAAGTTTACGAGTTTATGTTGGTCGGTTGCGGGATAAAGAAAATGTTTGGACAGAGGCCTGAGGAATGCTTTCTCTCTGAATTATAAATACTTTTTGTTCGTAACGAACTTTCGAAGGTGCGCTTCGCCAGTTTAGAACTATGGTCAACAATGACTTCTATAAGTTATATTTATATCGTTATTATTAAGCTGCAAATTTTTATGAACGTAACTAAAGAAAAGTTTCATCCTTTGATATACGACGACCACGCGGGAAAGATATGCGAAGTGCATTTTTATTCATTTTTCGAATTTTATGTCGCTCGGAGTTGCTAGAAATTATTATGCTAATTTAACTTAATCAATATTAGTTTGCCTATGAAACTTCCTCTCTCTAATGTTACTTATATTTTTTACATATTCGAGACAGTGACAAAACGAATATTTAATCTCAAATTTAAATAGAAATATAGTTTTCATTTACGCCTTATTGATGATATATCGAATTTTGTTGAAGTAATTATATCAAAAAAAACTCTACACCTTTTCTTTCGTATATTTGTGACCTGAAGACCGTTGTTACGAAAAGAATAGAATTTAGTGAAATAAAAAAATTCGAAATAAAGAGAGGTTCATATTATTTTGTCCTTGAATATAAATTTTGTTTTGGATCACAGGGTCTAGAAACAAAACAGCTATAAGAAGATTTCTATTGGTGTTTCTTGTAGCTTTCAGCTAAAGCTACACACCAAGGTTAACTTCTTGGTAGTGTCCTTTGCTATAGATGTATGAATGTGCTCCCTATCATAGCCCTTCTTCTATCGTATTGTAACGCTGTAAGAGTGAAGATCTGGATCAGCATACACTATACTTATATTTATACTTATACTTATAACTATACTTATTTCAATATATTTTTTCTCTTACAAATTTATCCACTCGTTCTTCTATCAGTCAACCTCAACAAATTTAAAAATTACTATTCTGTGAAAGATAGAAAATGTGAAAACTCTTATCATGTTTTTCATACTTTAAAAATAATCGCTGGAAAATAATCTATTATTATTTGAATTAAATACATTTATACAATTAAATAAATTTATCTCTTTAAAAGTCTGCAAGTAATTCTTGTCAGCTGTACTAATGCCAATGTAGCATAAACTTATATTAATTAGTTTTGTTAGCGAAAATAATATTTTTTGCTGATTCATAAATAAATTTTAATGACCCAACTAGTCTTTTTATTATAGTACTAAATTTCTCGTAAATGTCTAAGCATCCACAGTTTAATTATTACTTGTACTTTTTTGCTACTTCCGACATCGATTTAAAAGCTTCAGAGATTTATACAATTTTTAAAGGATTTTTATACGAAGAAGAGTGAAAGAGAATTATCTTAACACAGCTATGTAAGTATTTAGGAAGCAGTGATTTTTCTTTCTGTCACGTTTGGATAATTACAGTAATTATACGCGTTAAGTGTTTCTCTATTGTTCTGCAGCTTAATTATATCGCTCGAGAGTTTCTTAAAAGTAATTACCCTGATCAATGGGACTCTAAGAGATCGGCTGCATAATTTTCTCATTTGTTCCCGTACTTCGAAGTGCACCAGAATGGAAACTAATCGATACAGTTTGTTCTATGTTGTATAAAAACTGTCTTTGATAATCATTTTATCATCACTTACATGTTTGTAGTGAAGGAATAATTATGGTAAGATCGATCTTGATAAAACAACCGGAGCAAATATTTGCATATTTTGTTTTTGGTCTGTCATCAAACTTTTAATGGACCATTTTATCGAGGTATCTCGAACCTGTGTTTCTTCTATGCATTAATTGGAACTAATTTCTCCTCCATCGAGTCGATTAAGGGATTTATAAATTCCTCTTTGAACGATTGAAACGCATGTTGGCGTAGCTAGTGCCTTTCAATCGTAACGTCATGTCAATATCATGATCGATAAAATCATAAACTTTCGCGATAATACTGTATCTTATTATTTATACATTTATATCATGTATAGCAAAAATTGAATAATATTAAGAATATTTTATTCAATAATTTGTAATATTTTTGTGTAAATATTGAGAAATCAAATTGAATTATTTGAACATTCTTACATCCAAAAACAGAAAAAAACTGTTCGCAGGAGAGACAAAATTGAAATTATTTTCCTCCAATTCCTAGCAGAAAAGATTGGTTTCAAACGTTTATAACTAGACTAGGAATATTTATGCAAATTCATATTTTCATAAATGCTGGTAAAGAATTGATATAATACGATTGATCGAATACAATACGAATTGATCGAATAAGATAATAAATCATAATAAATATATACTTGAATAAAATAATCTAATGATAAATAAAATAAAATAATATCCGTTTAACTTTTCATGGTTCTTATATTTTTCTACTTAAACTCACCTCTGCCTATCTTTCAATATTTACACTCGGATCTCCGTACATTCCTTTGCTAACGCAATCCTAACGTTCACAATGGCGGCATTCTTTCTGAAAGGATTTCAATAAAACGCAACCCCGTTTGTAGTGATAAATCCGAGGTAAGAATCGGCTTACCGGTTACGTAAAATAGCTGCTCACATTGCAAAATGCCTACGGGAAGAAACCATCTGTGATGGCGCAACAGATGTAAATCGAAGCAAGAGGGTACGGAATCGAATCGGTTTTTCTCGCGTAAATGGAAGGCGTATTGGAAACGGCTGATTCGATATCCAGTTACGAGCACGTGAATCGACACGTAGCGGCTCGAAGACATTCGTTGCTTGGCCAGATTAACATGACTCGTGTTGCGCTTCTTCACGAATACCTAAAGCCGATTATGCAGAGCTTCGCGTGAATTCTATTACCGAATGTCGGCATTCTGTGAAAGAAGCTGTCCATTTGGATTTCATTGCGTTGATTTCGATATTTAATTAAACGAATCATTGATTTTGCGATGGAGATTGCCATTTTTTGAAAATCTTTCTTTTACTACGGCAATATTTATTATTAAACTGGGGACGTTTATGCATTTATAGGAAATTCAACCGTGCAAAAGTATATATCAAGTTGTCCGAAAAGTTTCTTTCGTTTTATGAGGAAATAATAGACGCACAACGTTTTCTGTTTTATATTATTTTGTCGAATAACGTACAATCCATTTTGTTCTGTTGAGAACACCGCGACATTTCACAGATTTGGTTTCACGTTTGTATGAAGGTGCACAGTTGTGAAAAACACGTTTGCGAAAGAAAGACACTTTTCGGACAACCT
Organism: Bombus affinis; assembly: GCF_024516045.1. Taxonomy (NCBI): domain Eukaryota; kingdom Metazoa; phylum Arthropoda; class Insecta; order Hymenoptera; family Apidae; genus Bombus; species Bombus affinis. The sequence goes on along the minus strand of NC_066355.1, from coordinate 3,712,723 downwards.
AATAGGATTTATAATATGTAAAAATATGCAAAATAATCCAAATTATTAGTTGTAATATATAGGGAGCGAAACAAATCTATATTTAAATATCAAATTAATTAAATTAAACAATCTATATTTAATTCCTATATTTTAAATTAAATTATAATCTATATTTTAAATTAACAAATCTATATTTAATTTAGGTTACCACCTCTTTAATTTTTTTTTAACAAAATATAAATTTACATAAATACCCATTGTCTAATTGAAATAGAAATTAGCCAAGGAGCTGTTACAGTAGCCTCACGTTAGTTAGCCAAACTATCACAGTACAATTTGCTCCTGTCGAGGTTTTTCATATTAATTTTGATTTATCATATAGTGGTTTAGATTAATACTTATGCATACTACATCTATTGAAAGCCATTTTGTCAGTGTTGTACAACTTTCACACAACCTCAAAATTAATATTACACTGAAGACGATAAGGGAATCGAGTCTCGCATAAGGCAGATACCACATTATCCTGTTTAACATGTAAGATCGAACTACAACGAGGGTTGTCTGTTTGTCGAGCAAAACTATTATACGGAACTTGCATAGTTGGGTTCGAACGACATGCTTATATTAGACTGGCGTTTCATATTAGCGGATTAATTGAACGCAAATAAACACGTTCTATATGATTTAATAGAGATCTTTATTTTAGAAAAATGTATTATACCATAACACGGACAATTTAATTGATAGAAACGGTGTTAAAGAAAATCACTAGAATGATCTTTGAACTTTTCTTTGATCCAGCTTCTTATCTTAAAGCAGAACTTTTTCATCGATTTTTGGAATTCTTACAATTTTTTTAAAACCCACGCATGCTTAATGTTTTTATTTCACGTGGAATTAAAACGGACACGAATGTAATAATTTTTGTTGTTATGTTAGAAATCAAAATTCCAATGTATTTTTTAAAATAATTTGTGCAGTTCATGGCTGAATTTCTTGTTTAAAAACGAGTAATTGTTATAGTACAACTGTTTTTCAAATAATTTCTAATAATTAATTTGTAATAATTTTCTAATAATAAGAAAACACGTAGAGAAAAATACGTGTCGCATATTCTTTCAAGAATTATATCATAAATCATTTTCATAATGAATGAACCATAGAGATAATCTATAATCTATACGATAAGTTAAAAGTTCATCAACTGGTTTTTGAAAAATACTCGAAAATTTTGTTACCCTATATCGTACAATGCCTGAGAATAGGCTTAAATAGTTTCTACAGTTTCGAAAGGTACGCTCTAGAACTTACTACTATACTTAAGAGCTCGAAATTCATATAATTCTTAAGTGTACAGTCGAGAAACAAACTTACATTTTGTTACTTAGCTCTCAAAACTTTCCACGAACAATGTTACAACCAGCACAAAATAAATTTTCTAGACAAAATTTTCCATCGGAAATTAAAGGTATTGTAATTTTCAGAAGCCACAAAGGAATATCTAGGATATTTCATTTTTATTTCATATTCCCACGAGAAATATCCAGTTTAACGAGATAACAATGAAACGAAAGCTATAGTCGAAACGTGACTAAACTGAGTTTCTCTTCCAACCAAAATCGTAGTCTATGATAAATGAAATTTGATACAATTTATTTCGTGAATCAGTCTGTTCAATCGCGAAAACCGGGATTTATTTCCCCCGATGTGAATAAAATCTCTTTTATTTCCTTGTTCTGTATCCTCCCCCCCCCTTTTTTTCTGCGATGATGCAGAGTATCGAAAATTGGTTTAATCTAGGATGGTGGTATCCTTTTATCTCCACATCTCTCCAACGTTGAAATAGCACTTTCTAGCCTCCAATTTGTTTGCGCTCAGTACACTCGCTATCGTTCCAACTTTTGTGTTGAATGTTATTCGTGTATAATCCACGAAACTCAGATATTTTTCGATTTCCCGTTTAAGGGCAGATATCACGTTCGATGTATATCGACGGATATGTTGTAATTTGCGATTGTTACTGTTTCACCTATTTTCTCCATTTCAAAATATAGATTTCCTTCCGTTTTTATTTTTCAATAAATTAAACGGAAAGATGGGAAGGCAGAAAGAATAGAAAATTGTGATATCAATGTTTTTGAAATTATTCATGTAGAATAATACCTTATTGATATTTTATTCAGATATTTTTATTCCTCAATTGTATTATGTTTATTGTCTATACCTTTAATTCTCTAAATATATCATTCCAAACTACGACAATTCACCAAACTGAAAAGGCAGAAAATTATAATGTCAATCTTTTGAAAATCATTAATATACTGTAATTATTAATATATTATCAATGTATGTAATATTATTTTATTAATATTTTGAGCATTCTCTATTCTGTCTTTACATTTATTGTACCGCTGCATCTCCAAATATAATACATTATCCAAAACTGAAGTAATTCCTCAAACCGCAAACAGACAACTATGAGTGATACCCAAAATAGCTCTCAGCACCTTCATGCTCATCGCTAATTTCACGCTTAATTATTGCACGATACGCGTGACTCGATGTGTAACCTGTGGAGAGGTCGTGTGGTAAACGCTGCTACTGAATAACGGAGAACCTGCAGCAAGTTTATGCGTCGTTAATAATTACTGCATATAAATGCTAACTGGACTGTAAGTCGAATGCTATCTCGCAAAACATTCTCGTGGTAATTCAGAAGTCGATGTGACCTGTTTCCTTTTGAGTTGTCTGAAACTACCATATTTTTATCGAAAAGAAGTTTTGATAAATATCTAATAGCCGAAAATTGAAATTATTATTAATTTGCAACATATACTATAAAATATTTTGAGCACTGTTTTCACTTGTTTGATTTCGGCACGTGAAAATAAATTTTCAAATATCAATTAAATCAGCAATATTGGATCTTTGGCAGTATAATACAACGAGGAATGTGCGGAACGTATCAATTTCCTATTTGAAAATCGGCTATCGTTTGAGTTTTATTGCAACCCTGTTAATCTCTTCTGTTCTCTTTCTATCGTTTGTATCTCTGGCAGTTGCATGAAACAGCTGTTCTTTGTTACGTGATTTAGCATTTGCATTCCATTTATTGTGATTTGCAGTGCGCGTGTTATGACAGTGATTAAAAATCGAACGTAAAATCGATACGTGCGCTTCTATCGTTTCAATGAAACGCTGTTTTGTATCAAGCTGTCGAATCGTTTCGTTTGCCTTCAGATATAGAAGAGAAAATGGGAAATTATATGAAAGGCCTCGATTATTTCAATATTTTTATTTTAGTAATTGTAATATTTTTAAAATATCTAAAATCTGTCATGTTTTGCAAGATTGATAATTTTAATACTGAAAGTAAGTAGTTTTATCTTTTAAATTAATCTATTCTCATCGTTGGAACGCTCTAATCACCGTGTCTCATTCGGTTAAATTATTGCTGGAAATTTATCATAAAATTCGGCTGATTTTACCAATTCGAATTGATTTACCTTGCAGCGCGTGTTCCTGCCTTAAAGGTTCGCGTGTTGAGTTAATATTTGACATAGCACGAAAGATCGTGGCATGCAACGAGCAATCTGGAAATTCAATACCAACACGCAGATATCATTAGCAATCATCGTTCCCAAGTGTTGGCAGAGAGAAGACTAGCTTCTGGAACTTCTATTCTAATCACCATCTTATTAATTTCTTGCCTCGTGATTTCTTTAATAGCTACGTAAGTAAATAAACGTTGACTCTTCATTGTTGTAGCAGGTTGTCGAGTAACTGAATTTGTGTTTGGAGAATTGAATCTGAAATTGGAGGTCAGACTAAACTTTAGTGCGAATACGTTTTGTCTCTGTTGAATCATAACTGTAATTTCTATTACAAAAGCAAGGTTAATAAGTAACTTAAAGACACAGAAGAGAAGTGGAGAAAGTGGTAAAATCTTTAGCTCGAGGAAATTGTAGATAAAGTTAAACCTTTAAACTTTAAAAAGATTTCTATAATTTCAAATATCAAATCGCACTACTATACACATATACCATACATGTATAGTAATATAGGACAGTAATATATGTAAATAAAGTAAATACACTTATATCATTTTCTTCTAGATTTTCCTTTTATGGATGTTAGGTACCATTTCTTGTACTTTGAGGATCTACATCTACTTTGAGGATAAGCAGCGCAACTGTATCGCTTTCACAGTCTCTTTGGAGACCGGAATCATGCTTTCAAAAAATTTTGCTTTATTATGATTTAACGTACAATACTTCAATGGAACTCAATAACTTTATACATAAAATTACGTTCAGCTTGCATTAAAATACGACTTCTTTATTTATCGCGAAGAAGTTTCTTTGTGAATGGCAAAACAGAAAGGAGTCAATGAAAATAAATTTCCTGAGAGAGAGAGAGAGAGAGAGAGAGAGAGAGAGAGAGAGAGAGAGAGAGAGAGAGAGAGAGAGAGAAAGAGAGAGATTGGAAGATGGAGGTAAAAACGGTTGCGAGGCAATTTGAGAGTGAAATTTTTTCGACTTTGTTTATTTTATATTACAACAGACTTTTGCTGAGTCTCTTTCTTTTCTTTTGACAATACGTTAGGAAGAAAACGATATTCCACCGAATTAAGACACGAACACATTCATTATAATTACACTTTCACGACAACTTGATACGGTGCACTAAAACGAGCATTATTAAATAACGAGCTAATTAGAGTAAGAAGAAAGGTATTAGTAGAATAATTGTCATTCCAAAAAATGGTAATACCAGACTAATTAGTCTGTTCTTTGACATATTCCTCGGTGTGTTTCCTTGATCCCTCAAAGGCAGTCCGGTAAAAAATGAATCTAGATTTGACGTAGACTGGTTTTTGTTTTCCTTTGAAAACCTTCTTTTCCGATCCATCGTTTCGATTTATTCGATAGAATGATATAGCAATGGTATGACAAAAGTATAGCAAGAATAAGATCTTCGATAAGGAACGCTATTCAACTTACTCAGGGTCCAAGAACAAAGGCTATTACCTCGAAGGGGATGCTATTATCGAACTAAGAAGCGGAACTTCCATTTTATCATCTCGAGCACGATGATTTCCTTTCCTAATCGCCTTCCCTCTTGTTTCTATTTTCTTTTCATTTTTATTCTATCGTTCAATCGATGAAGCATCGATGTTTCCAGAATGGATGGCTCCATTGTGAAATCTACTACTAAAATTCGTTTCGCTTCTACCAGTATAAGGAACAGAGCTTCTATTTTGTCATCGTCACCACTGTAATTTATCTCCTATTGCTCAGTTTTTTTGTTTGTTCTCACTTCTTTCTCATTTTTACCGCATTCTTTGCATCCGATAAAATACTATCTTTGATTGTAAAATTTTTCCCCGGTAATTTATCACATTCTTTTCGAAGTAAAAAATGGAGGTTTATTTATTTTTCATTTCTCTGCCTTTCTTTATATCCTTAAATCGTGTTCGAGCAAGGATATTATTAGAGGGAGAGTCACTGTCGTGAAATGTGGTCAGGAAATTTGTCTCGTTTCCCTCAAAAGCGCTAGTGGACGTAATCACCGAATGTCGGAACGAGTTACATCAAATTTAGCCGAATATACGTCCTTTGATGTCGTTTCTCAGGCTACGAATGTTTCAGGTCTTTTTTCTAGGCTTGGCCAAAAATTGCTCGAACGAAGAATTTATTTGTATTTTGTTATTCTTAATAGATTATACCCGTAAAATATTATAAACAATTTATTTTATAATAATATAAATATTTAAAATATTATAGATAAAAATATTATAAATATATAAAGAATTACGTTATTCTGAATATATTGACGTATAACATTTTTAATTCATTGTCAGCTGTGCTATCTATTCGCAGAAGGATTCTTAATTTTGTTTATTTACTTGTTTATGTAAGAAAGATATAAAAGTGTGTAGAAAAGTTTGTTATTTCTAAGTACCTCTATATATTGGCGAGAAATTGAAAATCCGAAATATATCGAGGATTTTCAAGAATAGCGAAAAGATTAAAATTGTACGGAAACCTCGAATAAGATTCTATATATTCCGGTAAAAATAGACATTTCAAAGAACAAAAATTTCAACAGAGTTAAATTTTGGTAGATCCTTGGGTACACCTGTAGAAATAAAGTGCCAAAAATCCCTATTCATTCCATGCGCGCTAAAAATGTTATTCAAGGTCAAAGTCAAAATTTTCGGATTTTTTAAATTTTTCTTGAAAACGGTAAATTTTATCGAAAATATAGTCTAGACAAAAATTGTAGATCGTAAAATTATCTACAAAAATGTTCCTCATACTTTTTTCCCTAAGAATCACCATTCTTAAGATATCGCCATTCTAAAAGTTGAAGGAGTTACATTGTACATGATATGCACACATTTTCACACCACCTATGAGGTAGTGTACTTGACGCTTTTTTTCCACGATCTGTTGTGACGGAGTTTTATAGGAAAATACTGTATTTACTGCATGATGATTAGTGATATTGATATTATGATATAGATGATTATTTTAAACTGTAGTTCTAATTTATGTTAATATTTTAATCTGATTCATATTCTTCAAATTCGATTTCAACAGTCATGTCTTCTTCGATTTCTTCTTCTTCCTCTTCTTCTTGCTGAATGTCCATAAATTGTTCAACTGAAGACGAATCAGCTGTCTCTTTATCGATATCACACGAATCTTCGTCTGTAGGATTCGATTGAACATTCGAGCAGGACTGGCTTTGGCAATTGGTACACGCTGGTAAACACGACAACCCTACTCTTCTACAGTCACATTTAGTGCTAGAACCTTTTTTACAATTGCAAAAAATAGTGTTTAGTAGTTTTTCCGGAGCAGGTGGGAGGATAGTTTGAATCGGTTCCAAAATATTGTCTGTTTACTGTATTGTCTGTATTCGGGTTTAATTGATTGCCTAGCCATTGCCTGAACTTGATAGAATGCTCGATACAAGTGTTGATGAACAGAAGCCGATGTTGGAGAAAAACAAGATAGTTGTACTTGTTTCTTTTTCCGTGTATTTTTTACAAAAGTTAAGTATCTATACTTGTCTATACAATCAATTTTCTTTGGAGCTCCATAAACAACAAAGAGAAAGCGAATTCCTTTTGTGATTATTGTTTGAGGAGAAGAGTCAATTTCTTCAAATCCTTTAGCGCAATCAATTAAATCCTTTTTTTCAAATAATTTTAATACTGATGTTTTACCCCTTCTGAACATTGTCTTGGTAATTGTCGACGAAACAAATAAATGTTAATTTTCCCGGCTTTTCTGTAACAATAATTCTACTACCATATTTTACTTTCAATCGTATTTTTATAGTTCTGTTATCTAAAGCTATATTTTTACTAACATTCTTTAGTTCATCCAATGTAAACTGCCAATCATCACTACTTTCTATAAACTTATAAATTTCCTCCATCGCAGAGTTTGCTGCCTCATCTTGAGGACGGCCTACTCTACCGCTAGTATTAGGTCTCAGGAAAGATTTGTAACAATTGTCGTGATACTTAGCCTCAACAGCAACTAAATCATACTCAAAATTAATGCGTGCAGTAACAGCTTTTGATACGTCATCAGAACGATCCTGAGCTACTGTCAAAACGGATTCTTTCAATGAAAGTGTAGCAACCTTATACATTTTTTGTCGACGATGCAGCGATTTTTTTTCAGTCTCTTCATCCGCTTCATCGCCACAAAATAAGCAATATTTTTTAAAACAAAAGTCCGATTCACTTACTCGTGCTCTAGTACGAGGTGGACTTACTTTTGACGTACTAGCTTGTCCATCCTCATGTTGTCTTTTGATAGCAGCAATTGAACTCTTCCGGATGGATGATTTTCAGCAATCCACGCGAACTGTTACAGACTTTTTACTTCTCAAATAATCAACAAACTCATCGCCTCTTTCGATACTTGCATCGATCAAAGTTTTCATTCCACGACTAACTGTAACAGTTTCACCTTCCGTCAAAAGTTTATTGCAAATAAAGCACAATTGTGACATTTTTTAAAAATATTAATGGATACAAACTGTAATAGTAGACACTAGCAATAAATACATGTATTCACTCGAAAGGAACGTTCAACACTAAAAGTATTTCACTTAAGCCACTTCAGAAAAGCAGGTATATGATCATCGCCACGTAGATAATATAACTTCAACCTTTAGAATGGCGATATCTTAAGAATGGTGATTCTTAGGGAAAAAAGTATGAGGAACATTTTTGTAGATAATTTTACGATCTACAATTTTTGTCTAAACTATATTTTCGATAAAATTTACCGTTTTCAAGAAAAATTTAAGAGTCCGAAAATTGTTACTTTGACCTTGAATAACTTTTTTTAGCACGCATGAAATGAATACCGATTTTTGGCACTTTATTTCTACAGATGTACCCAAGGTCTCTACCAAAATTTAGCTTCGTTGGAATTTTTGTTCTTTGATCACTATTTTTATGTCTATTTTGACCGGACTATATAGTAGATTTTTGTCAAAGTTGAATTAACAGTAAAGTACTACTAAGTACTTCTACAATCCTCGTTGACCATTCTAGTATCTGCAAGTTGCAGATATTTCGTGAGAAGACGATTTAATGTTAAACACAAGAAGCACGATAGGTATCTTAAACTACTGCAACAGTGTATCTTAAAAATCGCTGTTTCTCAATATATGGCAAACGTGCTTTGAAGCCTTATTCAGGTTTTCTATTCAATTAATATACACGTTTCTTTGTTTTAATATTACGTAATCAAATCTGGGCTAATAAGAAACGACCCGCTTTGTGTCAGATATCGTTTTAAACGTCTACATATTTATTATTATTACACGGTAGTCTTAGTTTATCGAAACAGGACACGACAAAATGGGCACGACGTACGGGGAATTCCTTTGGGGAGGATTAATTTAGATGCTTGCAGGGAAAGGGAAGAACACGGAAAGGCAGAAATTTCTTTAAGAAACGAAACGCTTCGTGCGTAGCTCGCATTAAAACAAAAGACTTGGGATGAAAGAAGAACGAGAATGGGGTTTACTTACGAAAATAAGTCTCGCTCATTTGGTTAACTCTACTTCCAAACCAACTGACTTAACTTCTTAACAGGTCAAAATTGCTCAACTTTCAGTCTTACCTGCCCCTCTGGTTTACGTGGAAAACTTTTATGAAAAAACTTTCTCTTCTCTATCTGACCACATTTTTATTTCCACGTTATTGCGTGTAACGCTTTGAACGTGTCCAACACAATGTAACAGTAAATTTTAAAAACGTTGCCCTCAATTTTATTGCAGGCTATCGCAGTTTCAACACCTGTGTGTTGATCCTCATAAATCACTCGCATAAAATATATCTTTATCTAAACGGTGTTCCAGACATACTCGTGTTCGACGTGTGCCAATGTTGTACATTGAATGGGAAAGTCTCTGGACAACGTTAATGGACCAGGTGATTGATACGATCACGTACAGGCTATCCTGTAATTTACATCGCAGGGTTTCAATATATTTGCTCTATTGTTGAATCTGTCCCTTTTGGGCAATAGAGTTACTGGCAGCTATTGTATCGTACGATGACCTTGTTAGAAATTAAATCTCGATATCGTGTGTATCTAACTCATCGCTATGTCTCTTTAACAATGTAATTGTTAATCTGTTATCATCTTCGAAAACTCTTAGTTACACTTGTCCTTGAATGAAAGATTGAAAAATTAAGATTAAAACATATGTTGAAAAATGTAATTATTAAATATGGTATGATGATGATTGTATGATAAAATTTGGATAAATACAACATTACTGGAAGAAAATTTCTATGATTTGTAAATTATAAATAAATAAACAGTGCATTCGACTTATTATCTTTATATTTATATTCGATTTATTTTAACTATAATGTTAATGGGCAGAATTTAATAAAATAAATTGACGGTAAAAGAGGTTGTAAATAGAATGTTGCATTAGCTCTTAATATATTAAGTATTTAACGTTCTTATATAATGATCCTTTTTCGGTAGCCTAACGTAACATTCTTAGAGTAAGGGCGCTCGAAACACGGAAGCCTCTGAGGAGAAGGTATCCATCATTCAGAAATCCTGGTATTTGTGTAATTTGTAGAATACTCGCAGAATCTATGGATACCATAATACCTCATAAAATGCAACGCCGTACTAGAAATTCAATAATTCATGCATAAAATCAAGATACGATTGCACAATTGCTATGAAACTTACATTAAAATTATTACTTTTATATTAAAATACAGAACCAATTATTTTCTGCTTTATGATCAATTACGAAACTATTTCTTTTTTTTTTTTTTTTACTTTACATACCAAAAAGACCAAAACATACCATAAATACTTTTTTTACCAGTTTGTTTCACGTTGTGATCATTAATTGAGGTCCTGTGGCATTGTTTGCGGACCAACACCGACATGTCAACATTCTACAGAGTTTGCAAACGGTCGAGAAACATTTCGGCGTTAACTGAGTCCGGCGTTAACAGTCGAAACTTGGAAGATGAAGCGTAAACAGGAGTTTTCTGTACGATTTAGTCATTGACAAATAGTTTCCCAAGCATTTCAACAAATTGTGGGAAACGTTGTTTACAAAGAGGATTGTACAAAGTCTAAGAAACAACGGAGGAAGTTGAAACTTTGATCGAAGTTGTGGCACAAGTAGCTAGAAACGCTGTTACGCTTCTATTATTTAGACCCTTGATTAATCGTAATTGTAGAATTTGTTATGCTTCGAAAGATAAATTGCTCTTCGATAGGTTTTCGTAGAATTGTGAAAACTGGTGTCATTGTGAAGCTGAAATATAATGAACGTGTTATAATAGGGATTTAAATAGGAAATATTAATTGAAATCTGTTATTATACAGTTGGGGACCAAAATAAGTGGACAATGTTACTATACATATATACATACACGTGTATACTTAAGATTTATTTATCATATGTCCTCATAGAACATACATTATTTAGTAAATAATTAAAACAAATTAATATTTACATTTTAGTATGAAAATAGCCATATTTACCTAAACTTTATTCATAGCAATTTCCATTACTAGTCCGCTTATTTTTGTACCCGATTGCATATATTTTATTATATAGAAAAGATGATTTTTTCTCTATAGTTTATTATTATACGTTATCATATTAAATATTATATTATATTATATTACGCTTTTATATCGTGTTTACATAGAGGGAAAATATGATTGGTTGTGGTAATAAAAAATATCGAGTTTTCTTTTGGGATTTATACTAATTGAAGACATCGAGTGCTATCAAATTAAGACTCTCAAGTTGTTCAGCGAAATTGAGAATACCCAATCTTCTGCAAAATTTTAGCTATCGAATACATTGGCTAATTCCCAATTTTACTTTTGTCGTAGGAAAATTGCTCTAATGTACGCTAGAATTCTTTTTCTAAAAATAGACATAGTCGATCTGCTAAATTGGTGTTAGCTCTAATCAATGTAGGCAATCCGATGAACCATCTCAATAATCAAAGTATCAATATTTTTTCGTTTATGTTATCATAGTTCCAAATCACATTTGTTTGAAGACAAATTGCATAAAATATAGATATCTTTTCATTTCAGTTCTGCCTGAGCTAAACGGACGTGAGAAACAGTGCTTCAGTGAAAGTACGACAAATGGGAAAAGAAAGCGGTAACGTAAACGCCCATCGCCAAATGGTGGAAAATGCAAATTCCATCAATAAAAATAACAACTAAAGGCGAAACATACTTTATATATAGAGCCACAAGTTCTACCAACACTAGACAGCCAATAAACAAAGAACAAGGAAATACAGTTACAAACGAAACAAATATGGAAATAACACAAGACAATGACGAGAACAACGAACTAACACATCATGACGAAAGCTGAAAGGTGGTAACTTCCAGCAAAAAATGAAAAGTAACACCGTGCACAAGTGGCAGGAAAGCTATAGTAGCAGATAAGTAACGATGGCTACAAGAAATCACGCTCCGTAACTCATTTAGCGTACTGCCAGAACAGTAACAGACCCAACTGAAAAACCAATAACCCGCATCGCTAAACTACCACCAATCTACATAGATGCTAAAATAATAGACCCCCTCATTGAACTTCTAAACAACACGGCAGGAAAAGAAAACTACGCTATAAAACAGATAAAAGTAGACCAAGTCAAATAGCAAACCAACACCCCAGAAACATTTAGAAAAGTGACAAAAGCACTAAAAGAGAAAAACGCGGGGTATCACACCTACCAGCTCAAAGCCGACAAAAGTTAAAAAGCAGTAATCAAGGGATTACACCCAAAAACAAATACATACGACAACATATGCGAGGAAATGGCAAAAATCGGACACCAGGTAAGATCAATAAACAACATAATCAGATACGATACTAAACAGCCATCACCGCTATTTCTAATAGAGCTAGAACCTAAAAACAGCAGCAAAGATATATTCAAAATTAAAAAAGTTTTAAACACAATAGTAACAGTGAAGCGACCTAGACATAAAAAAGACCGCAATGCATACGGTGTCAGCAATATGGACACACGAAAAATTATTGTAACAGAAGCCCAGCATGTGTAAAATGTGCAAAAAACCATTTAACAATACACTGCCAATCTAAAAATAGAAGAAGTTAAATGCTATAACTGTAACGGAAACCACCCAGCCAGCTATAAAGGGTGTGAAGTCAGGAAACAATTACAACGTAAACTGTTTCCGCCGCTACGAAACAGGACATACAATAACTTACAAGCGCAACAGGACAGCACAAAATCCGAGACAATACCAAATTCACACTAACCACAGCAGCACCAACACCTTTGGTAGCCGAAGCTACACGCAAGTAATCAGCCAATCGCCACCCTCTGACAACCAATATCACAACAACATCAGCAACGACACACAGAAATCAAGGAACTTCTCAAACAATCCATCAAAAACACCGAAATACTAACTAGAATGATAAGCGAACAAAACGCAGTTCTCAGACAGCAAACGCAACAAATCACAGTCATGCTACAACTGCTTACAAACGTGCTAAGCAAAAAATAAAAACGGACACGTTGAAAATAGCAGCCTGGAACTCAAACGGCCTACAACAACGGGCCCTAGAAACTAAAACATTCCTGTATAACAACAATATCGACATATTACTTGTTTCAGAAACACACTACACTCCAAAAATCTACATGAAAATACCACACTACACCATATGTGATACCAAACACCCCTCAGAAAAAGCGCACGGAGGGACCGCAGTGATAATAAGAAACAATATCAAACACCATTTACACAGCCAAGTTAGTAAGGAATATACACAAGCAACCACCGTTACAGTTCAAACTAGCAGCAACCACTTCCAGTTGTCAACAGTATATGTACCACCGCGACACAAAATAACATCACAAATGTGGGAAGAATACTTCCAACACTTGGAGGACAGGTACATTGCAGTGGGAGACTACAACTCAAAGCACACGCTGTGGAGATCAAGAATTACTACACTTCGAGGTAGAACCTTGGAAAAATACATTCGAAACAATAACCTCAATATATTATCCACAGGTAGACCGACATACTGGCCGACAGACCTGAACAAAAAACCTGACCTATACTCGATTTTGTAGTTACAAGGAGACTAAACACAAATAAACTAAAAATAACACCCAACCTCGATCTTGGCTCCGATCATACATCCATAATAATTGAATACAGAAACAAACCAATACTTTATAGCAATCCAGAGACACTATACAATAAAACCACCAAATGGCAAACTTTTAAAGAAATAATTGAGAACAAAATAAACTGCAACATGCCATTGAAAACTCCCGAAAACATCGAAGAGGCAGTAACAATATTGACAGAAACTATCCAAGAAGCAGCAAGGACAACCACTACACCTGAACCAACCAGCAGACAAACAAAAATAATTCCGCAAGAAATACTTGAAGAAATTAGAGAAAAAGGGAAAACAAAAGCAAACTGGCAAAAACATAGAACACGAGAAAACAAAAACACCTAAACAAACTTACAAAGGAAATAAAAAACAAAATAAAAGAGCACAACAATAACGAATTCACAAAGTTCATAAAAACACTCTCAGCACACGAGAACTCCAAGTACTCCCAATGGAAAGCCGCGAAAAAAATAAAAAAAAGCCAATAAAACCCGTCCCAGCAATCAGAAAAGCAGATAACACATGGGCAAGAAGCAACAAAGAAGAAGCTCAAGAATTCTCCAACCACCTTTGCAACACATTTACACCACACAATATCAACAACAGCAACCTCAAATGTCATACGGATGAGGATGCGCAAACCACTAGTACCTCAACTAACAAGCAATATACCATACCTAAAACAACAGCACAAGAAATTAGAAACATAATCGAGAAAACAAAAAACAACAAAGCACCAGGAATCGACCCAATCAATGGCAAAATCTTGAAAAACCTATCGCCAAAAGCGATGAGACTAATGACCATAATATTCAATGCAATACTAAGAATCCAATACTTTCCTAAACTATGGAAACTAGCACAGATCACAATGTTACCTAAACCAGGCAGAAACCCACGCCAAACTGCATCTTACAGACCAATATCACTACTTCCAGTATTTTCCAAAATACTGGAAAAAATAATATATGACCGCATAAAACCAATAATAGGGAAGAAAAAATTAATACCAGATCACCAATTTGGATTCAGAAACAAACACTCCACGATAGAGCAAATGCACAGGCTCGTAAACGAAATAATACTAGCACTAGAAAACAAGCAATACTGCACAGCCCTCTTTATGGACATAGAGAAAACATGTGACAAAATAAACCATGAAAGCCTACTACAAACAATTAGGAAACAATTCCCGAAGCAAATACACCAATTTAAAAATCCTACCTAAGCAGTAGAACCTTCGTAATAAAAATCAAGGACACATACTCTGAAGCTAAAGACATGAAGGCAGGGGTTCCGCAAGGAAGTGTCTTAGGCCCAATACTATACACATTATACACGGCTAACATACCGACAACTACAAATAGCAAAATACTGACATTCGCGGACGACACAGCTATACTAGTCAGGCACACTAACCCAGAAACGGCAGTCAAATTACTACAAGAACATATCACAAAAATAGAAAAGTGGCTGCAAGAAAAGCAAATAAAAGCAAACCCCAATAAATGCAACCATATTACATTCACACTGTGAAAACAGATACCACCAAACATCTTTCTGAACGGCACGCACATAACACAAGCAAAGCAAATCAAATACCTAGGACTCCACTTAGATACACAACTCACATGGAAACAGCATACTAAATCAATAATAGACAAAATACAGACAATAAGGAGACAAATGCATTGGCTAACAAGTCGAAAATCCAAATTAACAATAGAAAATAAATTAAAAATATACAAAACGATCATAAAACCAATCTGGACGTACGGAATACCAATATAGGGGACAGCAGTAATGAGCCATTTAAACAAAATAGAGACTATGGTACATTAGAAATGAGGACATACGGAGGGACCTGGGAATCCCAACGGTTAAGGAAGCAATCGGCAGCTGTGCGGAAAGATGCATGGCAAGAATAGCAACACACTCAAACCGACTAGCAGCGGAAACGATCAACACTTTAAATATGAAAAGAAGACTAAAAAGGAAACATCCAGCAGACCTCACAAAGAATATAACCTAGCAAACACGAGGATGGTAACCCGCTGGGGGTAGCCACCAACATGTTAATATAACTGTTAAAAATTCTACCAAATGTCCAAATTGGACAAATTGTGAATATAAAGAAATAAATAAATAAAAAAAACTCGAGTCCAAGCCCACTGCCACAAATCTCGGGCAAACATAATCGGATTGAATCATAAACAATTACTTCTAAGTTTTATTATTTAAGTACAGCTACAATAAATAATCTAGACTAAAGTATTGGAGATCTACCCAAAAATTCCAAAAGAAAGGGCCCAATGTCCTTTCATCTCCGACATATATATATATACCAGTGTATAGTCGTCGTTGCAAATTATTTAAAAGTTCCTATGCAAGTTTGATCATGGTTTTATTCTAACGCAACAATCTCAGTTTTGTTATTGCGTATATCCTCTACTACATATATTATTTAATGGATTTATTTAGCATTATTGCAAGTGTTACGCACGTGCGTTTCCTTATAATTTAAGTTTGCCGTGGAAATGTGACGGTTTCTGACAACGACGGTGCAAATTTTCCTGATACGCAGACCCAGCATCGGTGTTTGTGCGAAAGAGTACCGTGTTGCCTCTAGTGTTTATCTGCTCGTTATCGCGTTACCGCGTTTTCTTTTCTGCGGATTTTTCGAGAGAGATTTAGCATATTTGGACGCGAGGAGATGGATGTTCTTCGATCAATATTAGGATTTTAGGTTTCTGATAATTTTAACGAACACTCAAAGGTTTAAGATGTCGGGCCTCGACGACTTCCCCACGGTAATGTCGTGACTTTGCTGTTACTGAAGGCGGGTGACGGGTATACTGCGTAGTATACTGCGGATTTTTATGCAAATTCATATTTTTTAGAATGCAATTTAAAAAAGTAGAAAATTGTTTTGTCTACTTAAGTACTATAGAAAGCGCTATATTTTGAACATTTTATACAATTTTTTATATAATATGCATTTTATGCAATTTTATACTTTCAAATTTCCTGAAAACGCCAAATGCATAAAAATCCGCAGTCTAACGCTCAACGTATTAGCGGTTCGACCACACGGTTCCGTATTAAATACAATATCAGTTCTTCTGTATCTGCTGATTCATCATTCGCTATTCAACGTGCACAGACTAAAGTAAAAGAATCGAAATATTCATTAAATAAACTTCATAAATTTTCAACGGACAATGCTTTGGTGAAAAAGTATTATTTTTATCCTTCTATTATCCCTTGAAATTATATATGATACTGCATTTTTTCATTGTTGTATCCTTTCTTGGCCATTAAATCAAAGCATAAAAATTTCTTTCTTTCATAAAACATGTAAAAATTGTATGCATAAGAGAAAAAGGAACTATGCGCCAATTGTATAATGTGATATACTGCACCCTATTATTGCTTTAATTAATAGCAATGAAATTTTACTGTGCTCATAATTGTAAAGTAATGAGCTGTAGGATGTGTTGGGTGTTATTAAATTACTGTGGTGTTTAACTTTAACAATGTTTAATTCGATGTTGAGTGCGCGTCGATTTAAATCGTAACGTGACGCACGTCGAGCTCAAGCGATGACGATACAGAAATGATACAAATTTGATTCAGAATCTATACAAACTCTGTACGAACTACTTTCACTATCTATCTGACTGAATAACCGTGCGTCTACCAGCGACTACACTGAACTCTCTGAACGACTGTGAAACCACTATGATGGACTATCCCGAGCTTTTCCTCGTTTCCCTTTTTATAGGGTGCCAAGGTCTTCGGAAGAGAGAGTTTTCTTCGGAGGTGGGGATGTAAAACCCGTAGGCAACAAAACAATACATTTTCTGTTCGAAGGCTCATGGGTTTTTTAATAAGTCCCAGGATTTATTCTTCTAGGATGTCCTGTCCTCGGACGTCGTTCCGCGGGTCATGTGGCCAACACATATGTTTCAACCTTGGAACTTTCTCTACGGTCATGGGCCGCTACAGTGATGTATTCCAATTTCATACTTTAATTTTAGTTAATTTTCCCTAATTTCCACGATTCTATATTCATAAATTTCTAGCTATCTCTTTTTCATATAAAAAGAAGAAACTCAGTTCGCGTTGAGTCAGTAATTTAAATCTCATAACCATTTTTCACATCTTAGTAAAGATTCATTAAACACGATGATTAGCATTCGTCACGTCACCTTCGATGGTCGCGAAGAAGGTCTTTCGCAAAAATATGGGAGAAACCAGCGCGAGAAATCCATTCTGTGATTAATTAAGTCTGAAGGTCTGAAGTTAACTGATGAACAGATCAGGTGTGTCTCTGTTGATTAATCGGCTGACTCGCCTGTTGAACTAATCGATCCTTAGTAGTCGTAGTGTATACTATCGCTTAGGAAATGAAGGTTCGGTTTTGGACATTTCTGGTGATGATATATTCGATGGCCTCTAATCGTTTGCGCTGATACAGCGGTTGATGCACTGATGTTGCTAAAGTGAAGCAGCGTTTTTTTACTGATTTAAATCATTCTAAATAATATTCTTTGATCTAACTGCTCACAATTTTTCTGTTAGCGGAGTTATTTCTTGCTTATATAACAATATATTTTTTTTATAATTACTATTGTTATATACGTTATTTAATACAATAAGATATGGAACAGAAGGTAGAAAGTGAAAAAAGGCAAATGTCTTTATAT
This sequence comes from Bombus affinis, assembly GCF_024516045.1. Lineage (NCBI taxonomy): Eukaryota > Metazoa > Arthropoda > Insecta > Hymenoptera > Apidae > Bombus > Bombus affinis. The sequence goes on along the minus strand of NC_066355.1, from coordinate 3,694,301 downwards.
TAGGTCATCCCATAAGTTCGTTCCGTTTTTCGAGCGATTATATATGTTAAGATTGTTTACATACCTTTCAGTTTCATGAAAAAATGTAATCCCCCTCTCGTTGTACAACTTCTTCCCATTCTTCATTATTCCGTCTCGATAAAAGTTCTCTTGTTTTTCTTTAAAATATGAAATGTATACATAAAGGTCGGCACGAACTTATGGGATGACCTAATACATACGGAAACGTCAGTGTGTTTATTAGTACAAAAAATGGTTTTATAATTGAGTTGATTGATAACTTTCAAGTGATATAAAGTAATAGCGGGTTAGTTTTCTCACATACAAATCTTTTCCAACTTATTTTAAATAATCAGATTATACATCACGGGATATTGTGGCTTGAATTCGTAATGATGAATGAGTAAAACGGCCTAACTATCAAATAGTGGGCGTACTGACTGCATTCGTATATGTCACATGGGCGTGTGGGTTGGACAGTTTAGTTGAGGCAGCAATCTGGGTTATCGTTGAACATAAGCCGTTCAAACGGACAAGAACATAGAATTACGATTCATTTGCTTATCACAAAGAAAACTAATCGTAGTTGTTGATATTAACTCTCTAATAGGATTTGTATACTCGTTAAGATATACCAAAGCACCAGGTATTAAAATTTATCTGAAGTTTATTCGGAATTATTACATATGCACTGTAAATTAAAAATTTTTTAAGAATTTATTTTTCATAAAAAATTGTTGAATGTTTTGATTTTGATAATAATTTCGGTATAACTGATAGAAATTTTATAAAAAAGCAACCAAGTTTTGCATGTCTGAAAGAGTCTGCAAAAGTTACAACGAAATTAATTAAAATTCAACCGCGAAGTTATCAAGAGCTACTTACATATTTTTTCATACAGCTTCCGAACTAGAACAAGTAATAAGCCATGCGCACGCAGATAATAATTCGAAAATGGTCGGGATATTGTCGAAAGTTTTCACCCGCTGTTCTAAACGATCGCTTGTTTAGAACCATATTGTGGTATTTATGTTCTCAATTAAGTATTGAGTCCAAAACAAAACTTTAGCAAGGTTATATTCCTCTATTGATCTCATGTTCCAGACATAATTTTCGCGAGGAGCGAATTTATGAGGCCATGTTATTAAGACGTGCCTGTGGAATCGCCGTGTTATCATATTTTTGGGAAAATATCAATTGAAGAACTTTCTGGAAAAGTAACTCGTAAAACAAAATGATGACTCGAGAAAATTGTTGGACATTTCAGTTCTAGTTTTTAAATATTAGCCACGTTTGAATTGGTAATTATAGTGACTTTTAAAGAACCCTGTTCTGTTCATATTTACAGAATAAATAAAAATCTCATAATAAAATTTTTCAAGGAACTTCTCAATCAATATCACGGATATTAAAAATCCTTAATTAATTATCCTTATTTCGATAAATTTTTTGCTAAAAAATATAGCGATGAGTAAACAAATCAGAAAGGTTTTTGTACCAAACTCAGTTTAGTGTATAACTTTTTTTTTATTATTTAATTTGTGCTTTACAATTTGCCCAGCTGGACATTTGATAAATTTTTCTAGTTAGGTTTATAACTCGAAAGTAACTTGAAATAGAAATGTAAAAGTCGTTAGAGACTCGTTCTTCTAAACTTATACGTAATCGATCTAATAATATCATCATCTAACAGGCATTACCATTATTAATTAATACACAGAAGTAGGTAGAAAATTCCTTAGTTACAATTTCATTATGATGAAAATTCTTTTCTGTCAGAGAGTCCTCCGTACAATCTTGGTACGATACAAAGTTGATTTTCTTCCTCGTTAACCATACTTTCATATCTGTAAACTTCATAATCATCAAGTGTAGCGAACACTTACTACTGTTAGCAGGTTCGATACCATCTATCGATGAGGATAGGTATCTTTTTATCGAGATGAAAGTTGGACAAGTCTCGTAGATACGTTGGTTGTTACCAAGTTTCCACTGATCTGTTCCTTTTCGTTCTCTTTATTTTCGAAGTAGATACATTTCCTCTACTACTAAAACTTGGAGGTGTTAGCGATGACGTAGTGGCGGATTTGCGATTGTTTTTTCGTCGTGTTATCGTTAATCTTTTAGACGGTTTTCTGGTTTAGACACGGCTTCGTACGAGGGGTTAAAAAATTACAAAACATGATGGAAATTTCCGACGGATACTTAGATACACATGAACGATACCTATCGTTATCCAGGTCACCAGTTTCAAACTTATGGTCGCCGAGGTAGGATGCATTTCACGTAGCGCACTTTGTATGAGGGACATTTACAAAGTTCTACGAATTTAGTTTGACTGATAAGATAAGCAGATTGGCCCTAACGCGTCTATTTTCATCTTCTTGTGTCCCGTTAGTTCGCTTCTGACGATTTCCCATTGCAGATGCATCGCGTTTACAAACTTTGTGCGCTACTGCTTTGTTAAAAAGTGCACGTATCGTACCTTGAAGATTTTTGGGATATTATCGATCAGTAAGTTCAGCAAACATTAAGAACAAACGTTCCTGCAAGAAGATTTTTTGTTTTAAGAAAATAGTTTCTTACGTTCTGATTAGTCGAGTATACATTAATAACTATCGAATTTAATAGTAGATTCAATTGCAATAGATTATATACTATATTATGCATATTATATTATAGACAATTATTATATTTATTACAATTATTATATACTATATAATAGATTACAATAATTTTGTTATCCATTCTCTATTCCTTTCTTATATTTTATTATCCAAACGTTCTACTCGTCTATATTTTCTTTGCTATCCTCTGTCATCGCTACTTTAATATGAAAAAATCACTCTGAAGCAAAAGTAAGATACTGAGGACCAGTATTAGTGCAAAGCAAGGAAAGCAAGATGGATATTCTACTATCGAAAAATTTGTCTACTTAAACAGTCACGCCTTTCAATAAATTCGAACTGAATTCTGCTATATACATGTTCTTATATACATTATATATTATTCATTATTGTTCTTATATACATTATCTCCAATTCTTTGAATTTTCCTGACCTTCGTAACACCATAAAAGAATCAGTAAAAAGAAGAGTTATCGTTGAAAATATCAGCGGATTATTCCGAAAAATATTGTCGAAAATCGCGTTGGTAAGCTGGTGTAGATTCACCTCGAATGTATTCAGAAGATTTTTGTCTCGAAGCGCGTACGTGCGTACGTGTTGTTGACCTTGATGGAAATTTCATGGTTACCAAAACGGAGCTCTATCGTGCGGGCTTTACGGGGTCCACATTTCCCTTCTGTCGTCCGAGGGGTGGAATTCATCCCAGACCTCGATATTCTTCGTGCTCGTAAAAAGAAAGGCAACCTTAGAGAGGGAAAGGGATACGGAGGCTTTTGCAGAGCGATATACGAGACACCTCGTTTCTAAGGCAACTTGGTAAAGGAACCACTTTCGATGGTCACTGACAATTGAACAAAACTAATGGTCGGCGTATTTCTCCCTTTAAATCATCCAGTTTTCGCTTTTCCATTTCTTTCTTCAATTTTCGTTTTTGTAGATGCGAATGGTAATCGTCTCGCTTTTGTAATGTAATCGATCGTTGTTGCTTTAGAACCTGATCTTGACTTATTTATTTTACAGATTAGTACTATTTAAATTTTCGAGAGATACCGTTGCGTATAGTGTATAAGTATTTGGATTTTTCTTCTTATTCAAATATTTGCAGATTCTTTATATCATCTTTTAACTTATTAAAAACCATACAAACTTTTTGCATTATAATGTCATAACTATTTCATTCAACTTCATAGAATTGTAAAAACTGGGTGAAAGACCTAGGGATGAAGGAAATGTTAAACGAATCCTTGAACTTCTCTTGTAATAATAGTCGCAATATTATAAGAAACAGAACTTGGTTGATTGAAAAAAATTGCAAGTGCAACACCATATTATTTAAACATTTTGATTCGTTCAACGAATTAATGATCAATAAAATCTATTAGCGTACATTACTTTTCTTAAAAATGTAAGAAATAATCATGTTTCTCTGGTCTTAATAAATTGATCTTTGAAAGGTTTAGTTACTTGCGATTTAGCGGATTAACAATGGACGAAAAAGTTAAGACATAACGAATTAAAAACGAAGAAGAAGGAAAGGAAATTAAATTGCACGTATTAGAAAGACTATTTGTTCTCAGATTATTCAGATATATTGAACCTTTGAATTAGGTTAATTAAAAGAAACACTTAAAAAAGTTCAAACTGTTAATAATATAAGGACTACGTAATCTATCTCCATTTAATTTTCATATCTGTGTGTTCAAGTTTACATATGTAGAATGATATAAAGTGAAGGAAGTGAGCGTATTAAATGAAACGGATAATATATGGTATTAAGAAGCAGACCAAATTCTAAAAAGTTCTCAGAACATATATGCGAAAAAGTACCAGAACGAACATTTAATGGCAAAGAAAGAAATATTATAGCTTTCGTTTCGATGAAATTGCTCTTCGAAATTATTTTTCGGGAAATTATTCTTATGGGTGATTTGGAAGAGTGAACCAGATATCGATATGAATATCGGATAGCTTTTCGAGCAATATAGTAGGAATCTTTCAAACTTTTTAGACGAACGACTTTAAAGGATACAATATCCCTTTTTCCCTAGAAATCCCTTTTTCTTTTTTATCGATGTGAACGGTAATTGTCTTGATTTTATAGCACGCTCGTTTATATTCCTGACGTCCTGGGATAGCAATAAATATGATGTCCGAAATAATTGAGGGATCAAACTTGTGGCAAGTTCAGAAGTAGCCACAGAGAACAGGTACGTATATTAATTTTTATAAATCTAGTTTATCATAAATTAAACCACCGAAATTCTCCGATCATCCTTCTAAACCATAAACAGAAATATGTGGTTAAAAATTTCAATCAAGCTCGTGAAAAGCTTCCAGAATTCGAACCACGAGTTTTCACAAAATTTATTGATCTTCATAAATTCGTTTCGACTGAAAGGATACATGGCCCTTTCAAAGTGAAATACGATCTGTCGAATTGATTTTATTTTCAAGCTACTTCAAAAATTCTGCGCTGCTTTGTATCCATCGAATCCTCGAATTTAGTATATTTTGATCAAAAGATATTCCATCTTTAGAAATCAAAGAATATTCTCCTCTTGTTCAAATATCATATAACATTAATTACCCGCAGACTTTTTCCAAATTTCGTGTTTTTTCATAGTTATAAGAATTTCGTTCGATTACATTTTTACTTTCGACGTAACTATTGCGTCCAATTGTTCCATTTTATTTTCTCCGATCTTCGTTGAATACGAGTCGCGGTAAACGAGGAATATTAGTGGAAAAGGAAATTTCATCGGTCGCAGAGCTGGAACAACGTAGTTTCGTGATCCATGCTCGCGTGCGGCTTTTAATATCATCACTGTTCTTTATTACCTCTCTGGATTTTGCCCTCTTCTGTGTCCGTTTTGTGTCCGTTTGCCGTCTTGTGTTTTATCAAGCTACTAGTGGTTCTCGTTATCTACGCGTAACAAGTCTCAGAGCGGACTCCCGAAGAAGATCGCGAGTCAAAGATACTTAGAAAAGATGTGAGACTGGTCGCCATTAGGGTCTTATACTCTCTCTAATTGGACTATATATTTTTTTATTTCTTTCGTTTCTTATTCAGTTATCTCTTTCTAAACGTATCAGAAAAAAAAGGAAAAATGCGTGCCTATTACATTAGTATTATTAAAAATATTCACGTCTGGAATTTGAATATGCATACATATAATAATCAGAAACATATTTCCAATACGTTCATTTATTCGTTGGTGCTTTTCACGTTGAATTGTATAATGGGTCACGCTCTACTGATCTCGTTTAACAATTACAGATTAAAATATGATCTATTTTTCGATAATGATGTCAGAAAAATTTTAGTTCAAGTTTCCAAGAAAATATTTTCCATGAATGTTTCGAAAAACAAAGTAAAATCATAAGCTGAGCAAGATATGTGATTTCCAATATGTGAATCGAATTTCAATTTATTAAACAGTCTTCATATTGCATAAAAAAGGTTATATTTATGCGTCTCTCTGAATGACTAAAAATAAGAAGACAATTACACGGTACTTTAGTACTTGCATCTTAGAATAGTATGTGGGTACATTTCAAGATGGCAAGACTAATGAGAAGATCCTCTCGACTCGTAATTTACGTAGCATGGTTATATATTTTTCTAGTATACGGCCTTACTATAAAGTGTAGTCCTGTAGGCGAGATTTGAGTGTACTTAAATAAACAAGCTGGTCGCAAAACTTGCAACCGTTTCGCAGCGAGAAATAAAATTGCGTTCATTTTATCGCGTTGCAGGCCGTGAATTTCATCGAAAAACCGACCCTACAAATATAAAAAGAATAATCTTAAGAAGGATTTGTATCTGTATCGTGCACGTTCGAATATTTTGTTATTCAAGAGCTGTGGACAATCCGCGTAGTTACTTGATGGTACAAAAGAATACGAATATCAGGATCCAGTTACGAATATCTTTTAATCCTTTCTCGTCTATGGACGAGATATTTTGTGAAATAATAATATATGCAATGTAAAATATACAGATTAAAGATAACAAAGAAATTTTATGATTTAATATAAAAAATAATATCATAGAATTATAAGCGCCTGAAATTTTTTAAATTTAACAAAATATCCAAATGGAAAGAGAAAAATTAAATATTCCAATACTAAAATATTAAAAAGAATATTGCATCATAAAGTGTCAGTAATGGATATTAAGTTCTTAGGATTCCCTTTCACGACTACAATGTTAAAAATCAAAATGAATAATATAAATTGTCTGAGAAAATTATATGTGATATGTTATATTAATGCTTTTAATAGGTTGAGATGTGAGGTATTCTCCCTTTCGATTGAAATAAAAATCAATTCATCAAACATTTCATAAATATAGATTTCATCATCAAATCGTTTTGACACTTTTTACATGAAAACATATTTCGTCAAAAATATTAAAAATTAAACACCATATGAGAGATTATATATAATTCTTTGAAACAAATAAAATTCTATTGTGAGATATTTCTACCTCGACCGTGAAAGGATTAAAAAATTATTACATTGCAACCTTTCCTTTGTTTTCTAAAAAGCTATCTAAAATAAATTTGTTCTCCGTTGTCGTCCGTATTTAAAGAACGTGTATAATATTTTTTGTTCCCTTCTGCCAGCAGCTGTACATCCTTTCAAACCAATTGTCATGCCCGATATGGTATAATCTTTATAAGCAAAAAACAAGGAATTGAGGTTTTCTAGGGAAATGATCAATATGTATGGAGGGATTCGACAAACGACGCTTTATTGCAAGCTCATTCTAGCGTCATCCGGGAAGAGAAATGGTAGCACAGGAAAAATGGCATTCTCTTGGATGTATTGTTTCCAAAACAATGAGCACCAGCATGCCCTATTGAAGTTTGCAATAATATAGTGCAACATATTTTCCGCGAGCCCTCTGCATTTCGGACACGTTCAGTTCCCCTCGGGGAAATGCGCTTTGTGACGACAGGCGTGTTGGAAAACCTAGGAAACCGTCATTTTTACCTTGTCTCCGCAATGCGTGACCGAATATTTTAAAACAATTGGAAATGCCAAGAAATGTTTATTTCTCGAATTTTTTTCGTAGTTTCGTTTCGAACAATATTTCATTTTAAACAATTGATTTGTTATATTTCATGCTGAAAAATGTTGAAAAAGTTGATACATATTCGTTAAATTGACATAGGGAATTTTTTACAAAGTTTCGTCTTAAATAATTTCCAAACGATAATAATAAAACAAGACGAACGAGTCAAAATTTTATAGAGTTCAAAGCTCTTCGAATATGTAGATTACATAAATCACAATCAGTGCACAATCTGTGTTAAATAAATTCAAATCATATTGAAAGTTAAGTATTTCGAAATATTTTACCGCACTCTAAATGCGATAAAAATAGATCTACAAAGGAAACCGTAGTCAAAGAGTATCCCATACTTTTCTGTGCAACAGAAATTGTCGAGTAAAACTCAGGGATTCTGTGATGCACGTTTTTCGTAAAGCATTTTCTCTTTTTGGGATGGTCGTGCCACTTTTTACTACGGTTGAGTTCGTGCCGGAATGTATCGAAAAATTTCGATTTACTGGCGAAATAAAAAGCATTTTACCGCGCCCGAATTGTCAAGATAACGGGGAAAAACATTCGTAAAAAATTTAGGCAATCCTCTAGTGATGAATTTATCAATGGTTTCCTAAACAGCCTCCATTAAACGTTCCCTCGTTATCGAACGAAACAATATTATATCGAAATTCAAATATTTCACAATTCAAATTAAATATCAAAATTTATTGATCTGTCCCTTGTTTTTCTCGGACAATTTTGCTTTGCATCTAACCGTATTTAATAATACGACTGGAGAGCATTATTAATACTATTGTGAAATGGTTGTTTTGGGAAAATTTAGAGTTAAAAAATTAGAGAAATCTGTATTTAAATTAGTTAGTATCGTCTTCTCGGGGTACACAAGATACTGTGTTTGTTCATAAAATAAAAATATATCGATGTATTATATCAGTGACTTAAAAGCAAGAATTGCCTGACCAATTTAACGATATTTTATTTAAATACTACACTAGGTTATCTGTATCGTTAATACTTTAGAGTAAAAATCTGTCCTTACTGTATGGTCGAAGAACACTTTTCGATATCATACGTAGTGAAATACTATTTCAATTTCTCATATACGAAACAAGAATTCCAGTTTCTTAATGGGAATAAGATGTTAGAAGTACGCATCTTCAGCGTCATATGATATATACAGGAATGTGTTATACTTAATCGCTTGATCAAACTTTTCCCTGTGATGAAGAAGCAAAATGGAACAAGTTTCCAACATCGAACTTCCACGTCACTTCTCTGTAACTTAAATACAACATCATCAGTCAGACATGATGAAAATATAGGTACCATTTAACATCGACAAGATGGGAAAGACAGCAAGTGATTCATTCATCGTGACTGACGTATTGCCATCTGTCGTCATGACGAATGGCCAGTTTTCTGATATTTCTTCCATCATTCTTTTCCATCATTCCATCAGTAAGCAAGCCCAAGTTATCCCGTTTAATAAATATAACAATGGATCATGATTAATCACGGTAAAAGTTTAACCCGTCGAAATTAACAAGTAATACATTTCCAAGATAACTTTTAGAAAAACTGCTGGATTGTTCTAATTCTTCTGAAATTACTGAAATTTATTGGAACACAGGTTTTCAATCGTTATACTTAATGAATAATATATACCACAAACATTCAATCGATTTTCAATTAATAATTTAAATAAAATTGATTGTCATTAATAATTTAAATAAAAATCATACAATTTCATAATTTTGCTATCATATAATATGCTTAATTTAGATATCAAGCAACACATAATGCCATTTTCAATCGTAGATGTAAAACTATAATTTTTTGAACCCGGATATAAATTTTTGATCGAGGGATCTGGGATCCATGAAAAAATGTCTTATTTAGAGAAAAGGGGAATCTTTAATTAGAAAACTGATATAAGAAACCCTACATATTAATTTATCTCAAAATTGGGGAACTTTATAATGAACGAAGAGAACAATTTTGACAGAAATGTCTCAAGGGTTGTAACGGGGTTAGAGGAACTTTCTCTTTACTCTTGAAACGCAAAGGTAAAAATATAAGACAGTAGCAGTAACTTTATGAACCACTAAAAGAATTATTTATATCTAAAAATTATCATTATAAAATTTACTGTCATAAGATTAAATTACTATTAATTTTATTAAGTGAGAAACTTAATTTCCTAAAAACTATTCCTTTTCTATGAATGATCGATTCTGAAAACCCTTTCTGCGGTTAAATAAAAAGTCCACGCGAGCGTCTATTCAATTTAGATAGAAAACACGATCAAAAAATTATAGAGCGAATTCCGAGGGTTCAACCCAAACAACTTTCCCTTCTTTCGAAGGCAGGCATCAAGTTTCGCGTCATCCACACAGGGGATTCGAGGATTCCCTGTTTTAAAACATTTGGCCACGTGTACGCTATCGATTACGCGAGACAAAGCCCCCGACCGTGCAAATTCAACGAACAATATTGATACACTGCGGATAGCCATCGGCGCGTTATCGAACCGTCTTTTTTTTTCTCGAATCTGTCAGTTAGATATTCCACCCTTCGGAGAAAAATAAAACGGAATATCGTCAGCCGCGTTATTCTTTCAACTGTAAAATCGTCCCCGGTCTTGTTAATCGCATTTTTCTTCTACGAAGAAGAACAAGGGAGATGTTCTAGCTTTCTTTTAGGGGAGCTCGAGGGTTGGATTGATAAAATAGCCCGAAAGCTCCTGTCCATGATAGCCTTAAAGCGTTCTTCGCCGTTTGAACCGTATTTCGGGTGTTTCGTTCCGTGATCACTGCCTCGTATAAAGAACTTTCAGGATTACTTTCGTTTCTTCATAAAAGAAAACGTCTTGTTAAATAGAAAAAGCCAAGTCGTTGTTATACTGTAGGTTTCTAGCATATACGATGTTTTCTCTTTTGTTCAGAATTAACACTTTGCAGAATAGATAACAGATAACAACATAAGTTCGTGCTCGCCCTCCACATGCGAATGCGCTAGCTACACAAAACAGTAACTAGAAGATTGTTCTAGATGCAATCGATAGACTCAATCGATAGTTTTTAAGATGATTTTTGTTTTTTCCCCTAGTCTATGTAAGCGCGTACAATAAAGGTTTTTTCGGCTCAGAACGGTGTGATAGATTTGTCCGTATAGTATAGTAATAACTATTGTGATCCTACCTCTGAATATAAAAATAACAACATTTATTAATAGTTCATTTTTTAATTGGAATTAAAAGAAATCGTATGTTGAGAATTTTTCCAGTTTTATTGATTTTATCAAAAGTACAGTCATTGCCATTATTGAATTTTTATAAATATCGTAATTGTACTATTTTCTTTCTCAGACTGTACCTTATGAAATTTCCAATCGTCTCCTTAAGTCACCCACAATTTTATCATTACTTAGGGTTTCTAATAAATTAAAAAAATTTGTTGTCTACTTCATGTATAAATCTTTAGCTCTTCCATTATTTCAACGATTTAAAAAATTAATTCATTTCACAGGATTACCATAAAATTTCTCTATACACTTGTATCGCCAGTTCTTTTTTAATAAAAATTGCTCTTGATTGATAAATAGAAAGTATGAAATATTTCCTCATCTGTCCTTAAGACGTTAACAAAAGTATTTAGAGTAGGTCACATCATATGAGAGTAACCTAGCCATATGGTTTAATATTTTCGTTGCTTCGGTTCTCCTGCTTTGGAGAAAGAAAACAAGTTATTTGGTTTCTCAAAGAAATCTCTTTTTGAAGTTGTTTTATTAAATATCCTATTGAAGCAGTTTGGAAAGTAGCCCAATATCCGTTCGATTAAATCGCATAATGGAGGTCACAGACACGTGGGATCCATTCGAACCGGTCACGTGATAATGGATCGCGCGTGGAATACATTTACGCACGGCTACTCGATCCTTTTCACCGTGTTATACACCGTGAACAAAATCTCAACGGAACGACTCGATTCTCGTTTTCTCCGGTCCGTTTTAAAAGGAAAGATAACGCCCATTTCGATCGGCTGCTGCTCTTTTTTCCGAGGGGTGGTTTACTGTGATCGGAATCCTAAGAACGCCACGTTTAAACTTTACACTTCCTTTTTTTTTCTCGTCACGAAACAGTCCTTTCATTTGTTCAACGAAATTCTCTCTTCTACTTACAAGTATCCTACCCATTATGTTTTTACCATTTGCTATCAATTGTTTTGTCGAATCTAAAGAAACTAAGGATTCCGTTATCTTCAGTAGTGGAAAACGTATAATAAGTTACTAATTAGTAAATATTTTTACGCAATTTCATTTTATTTTTATATTAATTATAATATTTCTAATTCTTACGGCGATTCTAAAATAATAATAATTTTCATCAAAAGTCATCCCAAACTTCTTTCTTAACCATCCATTCTTAATAAATAATTAACTTTATCGAATTTTATTTCAATTTTTAAGTAAGATAAACAAGAAATATATTTAAATGCACATTGAAGCAGACAAAATTTGTTGCTTGAATATTCAAAGAATTTAGATGTATTACGAGCGTTGGGAAATTGGATTAATAAATTTTGAGTTTAGATACTAAATCGATTCAGTTGCAACTCAATTTTATTATAGCGACGCTAGTAAACTTTATATGTATGATTCATCTCTATTTGATTCATCTCTATCGATTACTTGTTGTAAACTAATAAATTGACGAATTGATGGACAAAAGCTGATTGTATATTTCCAAGATAACATTTCAACATAAATATCGATGGTTCGTTACATAAACAAATCGATTGCATTGATGAAACGATGCAATTACAAATCAAATTACAATCATAAGAAGTCTCACCCCCTCCCCAAAGTGAAATATTATAAAATAGAATTTCCGAATAAAGCAAAAATTGCCAAATATGAGTAATATTGCAATTTAAATATTAACCAAAAAATATAGTAATAAGTATAGTAATAATTATTAAAATACAGTAACGAACAAAAGAAAGTTTAAGATATAAGTAGACGAAACAATAATTGTAGAAATTAAAATTACAATTGGCAAGAGTCAATGAATAGACATAGCATACATGTCAGGAGAGATGACTATTACCAATGTGGTCAACAATTTCTAATAGAAAATTTAATAATGCTCACATACAAGTATAAATGTTAAATTGTCTTTTGTCCTGTATATGAATAGTTTAAATATATACATTGGAAATGTTCTCATATTTCTTTAAAAATACAATCCGCTTCAGTTTCATCAAATTTCTTTCTAATTTACAATACTTGTGCATTAAAAGGGAGAAACGGTTGCAAAATTCAGGTTGGTCCAAAGTTTCTCAAGAATTTCGTAAGCTTGCTGCGACTCAACTGTTTCGTTTTATCTTTCCACGAAACTTTTAGGGTTATCGAACAATTCTCCTTCGTGCTCGTGTAATATAAATGTTGAATCTTGAACGCAATGCAGGCTACACTTCGAACGACGAACGAAATTGCAGAACACTTCGTTCGAGTGTTCTTATACGCTTTAAACCGACGATAGCGTCAGTTAAACAGGATAGAACTCCTCAGTGGTTGGACGAACTGCTAGTAAAACCGTTCGTCACGTTTCTTGACGCTTAACGGAACTAATATACACTTGTAAGCGGTAAAAGCGCGGTAAAATTCAGTTTCAAAATAAGAAGAGTATCTTCCATTTTAAGTACGATTTAGAAGAGTCTGTGAATAGCTACGTTATTTCTTTTTTTATTAGTTTCTCTACTTTTTCTCAATCATGGAATTATTTTTATTTATTATTTTCTTTTATCTACACATTATTCCATCTATTATATTACTCGGATTATTTTAAAAGAGGGTGTTCTCGCACACCGCACATTTACAATGATTTAGTTTCTTTATCGTGTGTTACACTATGATTTCCGTGAAGAGATTTAATTTTGTAGTTTACGTATCCTTGGAGAGATTTAAAAGATTTCAATGTAGTTTCTTCGTCCTTGTAGGGATCTCATTTTAAATTATGAAAAATAATCATAATCGTTTGTTTTGAGATTACTGTCGTTTGTGGAAAATTCTACGTCCAACTGTGTTAAATTTCAGTTCATCACGTTGTTCAATATCAATTTTCAAGTTCAAAGTTATTCATTGAAAAATTGGGTCCATGAAAAATGATTCTTTAAATAAGAAATACATAGAAGTATTTTTTATAGCCACTGTATGTAACTAAAATATCCGCAGTCTCTGTTCGAGAAATAATTTACAGGTTAAGACTGTAGAATATTTGGTAGAAATGTTTGCACATTAATCCCTTATAAATTTCGCGACATCAATTCGTCAGTGTCAGAAAAACCCGCCTTGTACTTGACTGCTTCCTAATATTTGTCTAAACTTCTCACCGGCTTTCAAATAGGAAAGCAACGACGTGTGGTGACGTTCAGTTGGTCATTTGTCACCATCAATTCGTCATCTTTTCCATTCGTCGATATTCATTTCTTCCGCCGAGTTTAAATGTGGGTCACGGAATGTATGTACGCGATCAAATATCCGTTTTCGAAAGCTACAGCGATCCTATCAATAAAAAATAGAAAAAAATTGGAAAAGATCAAAGGCCTTGACTCAATTTAAGCAAAATCGCGAAATTTCTCGATCCTGAAATTTTTTAACTGTATGATAATTTCCTCTTTTAATTGATCGAATGAACAGTTCGTATTTTACAATTTTATTTTATAGATTACACATTTCCAGGCTAATTAACGGTTTCTGTTACGTAAGCAAGTTTTGCGTGCGCGTAAAGCATTGATTATCGGATTTGATTTATCGTTCTATATATACGTAATGATACGAGGTATGTAACACTAACGAAAGAAATTCCAATTTAATAGGGATATCGAAAGACTGCTGCTCCAATCATCGCTGTCAATAATTTTCACGACGACTGATATCGCGAATTTCCCCGATAAAAATGCAAACATTTTTTTAAAATATACTCTGCCTTTCTTAACGTTTTATTGTTTTACGTTTTGTAAGAGATAAACGTGTCACAAGCTGAATGTTTCGAGGTGAACATTGAATAGGAAATATACAATCGCATAAAATATTCAGGACAAAAGCTTTGGAAGAAGCAAAAGAAGTTGCGCGAATCTCGTCTCTGTGCCCGTATTTCCCATATCATACGCGCAGAATATGTCAGTGTATCATATTCCTCGACATATGGGCTGGAATACAATGAGAAAGTGGGATTGAAACGATATTCATTAAAGAACTCGCGTATCCACTACGATATACAGATAGAATGCAAAATGTTCGATGATTCTCCAAAGAATTTCGAAGCGTAAAAGTTTTAGCGTATTTATTATTCGTTGTTTTCTAAGATGATTTTTTTAAACAATTTCTTAATTTTTCACTTAGAAAATTGCTAAGATTTAGATATAAAATATTTGTTTCTTATTTGGAAGTTCCAGATTATATCAAATATTTTACCATCTATGATATTTTGAAATGATTGAAACGAGTGAAAATCTTTTTATGCTGAAATAATAGATGATATTCATATTTACAGTTATGTTCTCTTTTAGCGGCAACGTATTGTCACTGTGAGACACAATCTCTTTTCAAATTCATTACTACTAATCATACCTGCATCGATGCTACTGTATTTGTAATTATTTTGATTGCCAATCAAATTTCGATATGAGCAGTGAAGAATTTGTTTTGAAATATATTTATACTTTTAATTTCCAAAACAAAATTACACTGCGCATATGGAAATCAATTTTGCTTTGGAAATGCAGCAGAATTACACGGGAATGTTTTATTCTGAAATATCAGCAGAATCATTAATTCTATTTCCCTCTGTGATTTTAAATTATAACAACTTTTTAAAAAATAGGAAATATGAATTATCCTCTTTCTTTGCTACGTAGCCTTCAAATATAAAATATACAAAACCACATCAAAATTTTCTTTCAATTTTCAATCATTATATGAGGAAATCTCATAAGTTAGTATCTATGACTGATTTTCAGATTTGAAACATGCACGGTGATCGGTAAAAATATTTGTTGTTCTTCGAACTTGAATCCTGTTTTTATTAATATGTTATGCTTCGTTCTGACATCTCGTGACGATTCCAATCTATAAATCATTTTTTCAATTCTGCTCTGAAATGACGCTACTCTATTAGATTGTTCATAGAAGCTTGTAAAGTAGTACAACGTATGAATAAAAACACGTTTGAAACGCAAAGAGCCACAAATATAATATATGTCTGTATCAAGTCGAATTAAAATGGAGCGTAAACCATCGCAAAAAGCTAGATTATATCCTAGGAACGTGTTTTGCCAGATGGATCGAAGGCTTCACATTGTCAGTTCGACTAGTTGGACTATAAAGCCGGAAAACTCGCGCGGTTTGGCGCAATTCATTGGAGCTGACAGTGCGAGGAACTCGTGCGCGAAACTGTCGTGGAAAGTTTCGCATCCGATTACGTATCCGCGTACACGCATTTAGAAAGGACTGTTTGATGGCAAACGGAGTAACTTCAAACGAAGTTTCTTACGCTTGGCTGAAATATAACGAGCGCGAGCACAAAATTGAGAAACGATTATAGTCTTTAGGATCTAACGAGGATATAACATTCTGAATTAGAACACGAAGTAACTGCTTCTCGATTGATCCAGCGACATCCGAATCCCCTTCTAATATCTAATAGAGATTAATTGCAAGTTATACTTTGAACATAGAAGCTTTAGTGTTTGACTTATTTTACCATTTCGATATAATTCGTTAAATTTAATAATTTGTGTGATCAATTCCTAATCATCGTATTCATATCTTAGAAGAGAGGGAATGATAGGTACAGTGACTAGAAGTGACATTCGCACATGAAGTGCCTGTTTATAAGGCCGAGGCGAATATTGTTAAATAATATGAAATTTAATATACGTGAAAATTTAATCGATTAGTATGTAAATGCTATGATAAATATAATGGCGTGCAAATGCTTTTTGTAGCCAATATATATTAGAACCAAAGAGATTCCAAATTTGGATTATTTACACGTGCGATTAAATTTTTGAATACGTGACGTTTGTATTTTTTGCGAATGAATTTTTTAAAATTTTGTTGACTATGCAAGCGGTTGATCGTAGAGAGTGATGCAGTATGTATATTATGTATATTAGATCAAAATCTAAATCTAATAAAAATTGTATTTCGGTATATACACACTTAATTGAAAAATAGTGGATTCGAACGTGAAGTTATCATGAGAAATAGCTTGAAACTATACAGAAAGATGAATGGGCGTAGTTCTTATTTTCACAAGAAGTCGAATCAAGTTTCTGAATCTTCTATTTTTTTCTTTTTTTTTTTTTTCAATTATCAAAATGTGTTCAATGCTACTGTACTTACCAATCTGTGCCTTGCCTCAAGTACTTGAACAATGTGTATATAGACAATATGAATATCCTTCTTATGGTCAACCAATAATTACTTCTAAAAGATAAATAATTTCTAAGGAATACTTCGACTATTGTGGATACGCTTTATAGGTTCTCTTCCGGTTCCAACTGCTTCCTTATATACTAGACACCCTTGTAGCATTGGAAAAAGCTATTCTGTGACTCTACGGTCTTCCGTTCGGCAATATCTGGTTGGGATACATTATACCGTGACGAAATTGAGAAAAATTTCCACATTCAAAGAAGCAACCTTACTAAGGGGTGGATTCTGTGAAAAATTCTAGAGAGAATTCCCTTCAAAGAAGAAATAAATTCCAGCAATAAGAAGTTTTGGAAAGACATCGAAAAAGTAATTTCAGCAATAGAAGAAGGATATGCCAGAAAAAGAAGTTGCGACAATAGAAAAATCAAAGGAAGAACACTCAAAAAGGGTCACAATCAAAGATAGCAACATGACGATTTGCAGAAAAGCTATCGCTTCAACAAAAACGGCAAACATGATACTTAGACTGCGGATTTTTATATGTTTGTGAAAAATTTTAAGATGTAAAAATTTACAGAATGTGTTATCCGTTATGTTATGTAGCAGGTAAGACAAATTTCTATCTGGGTTCTATTTGTGAAATTATATTTACGAGATTCGCGATATAGAATTCTGTTGGACATACGTACGATTACAAACAAACATCGTCAAATGTGTAAATGGGCTATAAATTTTACCACAGGCTAACAGTGTTCATTAATATTTTATTGTTTTCGACTTTTCTTATCGGTTGTTCGATGTGTAAAACGTGCGCAAAGGTGGTTAGCCACGTCGCGATAAAAGTGAACGTAGGAGACGTTTTATTTTCCAACGTATGT
Organism: Bombus affinis; assembly: GCF_024516045.1. Classification (NCBI taxonomy): domain Eukaryota; kingdom Metazoa; phylum Arthropoda; class Insecta; order Hymenoptera; family Apidae; genus Bombus; species Bombus affinis. The sequence continues at coordinate 3,676,281 of NC_066355.1, read as the reverse complement.
CTTTACCTGCGACATGATAAATAAAATGGGCGATGGGGACTGTTCATCGGTACTGCAATTTGGAGCAGGTTTGAATGATTTAAAGAAGCATAGGTTTAAAAATTTTAGGAATTTGCACGATCTTAATTGCTCCTTTCTGAAGAGACAATTAAGTTATAGTAAGGATATAATTAAAAAAAAAAATAGTTCACTAAGAAATCTCTAGAGGAAGTTTGTTTAAAAATCAATTATTGTTTCAGTGAATTCTAATGCACTATCATTTTCATAGAGCAATTACATAGGGCAAACTATCATTTCATACTGAGCAATTTATTGAAGGAGATGTGACAAAGATTCCGTAGACGAAGAAATAAAGAATTTACACAATGTAGCTCATTGCATTTCAATGCAACCTCGCATATCCCTGTAAATCGAACAAATATTTTATTTTCTCACCTCAATTGTCACAAGATACTACAAAGAATAAGTTATTCTTCGCGGTCTAACAAACCCATAATAATACCACAATTCTTTGGAAAAATATTTATCACGAAACAGGCTACAGAAAAAAGAATTTTCTTATTGTCACGAATAAAACAGTTTCTGTAACACAAATGTCTTCGTTCCATTGTATGGAATTTCAATGCAATTTCATTCTTTTTCTGTGCAAACCGAACAAGCTATTTATGCGCGAGTACTTGTCACAAGGCGCTATGTGGAATGTGATAATCCGATTTTCACATTCCATTCGAAGGACCGACTCTGGAGCAGCTTTCGATCGAAATCTTGGTGGGAATAGCACGCGTATGAAAAGTTATCCTCTTACGTGTTGCTGGATGCGCTACTTCTTTTTCTTTGTATGGGATAATGGCCTGTTTGAATGTTCTCATAGGCTGAGAAAAAGGTCGTAATTTTGGTATGGTTGTCGTGATTATGGGGCACAGGAGCGTCGTCCACGATAAATGTTGGATTGACCTAGTATTCGTGGATCTCCTCGTGGATTCTGTTAAGAAGTTTATCTACGGTTAATCTTAACCTCCCTTGAGCCAAGGAAATACAATTCTGCTTTTCTTTCGACGGCAATCTGATTTGTGCTTCCCTTAACGACCCTACACCTTCGCCATTTTCTTCTGAATGTACCTAGTGTACTACAGTCGCCTCCTTATAACGGTATTTGCTTTTTATTCAAATTCTCGTAGGAATTTACTATGAGGTTACTCAGACAAGGGAATATTATAAAATTTTAAATAACATTGATGCTATTTAGATTAATAGAATACAATTTAAGGTTCAACTTGATCGACGATAAATAGAACTACTATATGATAAATAGACCCCACTATTATACATAATACTATTGTATATGATTAATGCATCCCCATATAATTATACATATTTCTGCATTATTATACGTATGCGTCTAAAATTGGAAGATTCAAATAGAATATTTTAATTTCAAGTTCTAGAATTATTAAAATCAGGATGTTTAGTATTCTCTTGATAAAGTTTTTAGATCACATTAATCGCATACGTAAATTATTATATGCATAATGAGACAAGTAGTGATTCTATTTTATAAATCGTGCAATTTTTTGACACACGTTTGCTCTCTTGTAGAATCTTGTGAAGTATTGTTTTCTTAAACCATTAAGAATGGTAACGCACCATATGCTTCGTGCAAAGAAGTTTGTGTTACTTTTACGAATCAATATTTGAAAAGCAAATAAAACAGTTGATAAACTCGTATATAAATACTGCAGATAATATTCCTAAACGAAGTAGCATTGGCTTTTATGACAAAGACAAAAATAAGTAATCTACAACCAGAATCATCAAGATTTATCTTTTAATTATCAATCACTGTAATTTAATATAAATCGATATTTCCAATTGGCGAAGATCAACATTCTTCTAATACTTTTTAAGCAAAGCTTATTTGTGTACTCTCATACTTGCAAAAATATCCTCAGTCGATATATTATAAAAGAAAAGAAGGAGAGACTTCAAAGATACGCGATAAAAAGGAAGAAATTACTGAGTATCTGAGTAGTAGTATAATATTCGACGACATAAAAGAAATATATGGTTTAGCGTTGTAGAGAAATTTGTCTGGCGCTAGCACGATCGACTTTTACTTCTCGTCTCTATTTTTCTCTTTATCTGTTATTTGTTTAGGCAGATCCACAGTGGTGCACCTCAGCGAATGATTTGCCTTATGTGTTCTCATAGACATTTCGCAAGACGCACGTGAATGTTCGTTCAGTGTCATGAAAATTTTTATCAGATTGCCACGAAGTACAAGATTTCTTCCTGCTACCCAGAATGACGAAAATAGCTAGAAATATTTTATTCGTTTCTTGGTGAATATTTTATACGGCCTCTCCGCTTTCCGCGTGTAAATACTTGCATGACGTAAATAGGCGATAAATTTAAACCCTCTTCGCGATTCTTCATGTAGATTGTGATACTTGTAGCATCAAAGAAACATGTTGTTCGTTATGTTGTCAAGTAGTTTCGAAAAATATAACAAGGAAAGGACTGTAAGCGATGTAAATTGAAAAACTTTCTTGAAAAAGGACTTATAGAACGAAATGGAAACGAATAAATCGCATTGGAGGTTTTAGTTCCCTTTTTTTTTTTTTTTTTTTAACTCAAATAGCTAAATGGCCTTTAAGAAAATTTCTTCTTTCCCATAAAACGTAAAACATCAATTTGTCCTTTACAATAATTTCATTTTCGTGATAAATTAATTTTTTTTCTGTCACATCTTTATGGATCCTTTTTACATAAATATAGTATCTTAATAGGTCTTAGAGGAAAGGACAAGTAATGATGTTTTGATTTAATAAATAATATTCAAAACAACGAAATGATTACAATGCTGTCGTACGTCTTATTCTTATACTCGGCTCTCGACTTCCCGATTTACACTCTCCGGCTTCTGCACTCGCTCGCTCTTGCTTCTCAACTCACACTGCACGCCTTTTGCATTCGTTCTCTCCGGCTTCTCAACTAACACTGCCTTTAACATCTCTTTGTCTTTTCCCGCCCTATCGCGCACGTGTCCCGAAAACGCCCGTGGCCAGGGTCACGCAGGCCTTTTCCACGAAACTATTCACTTGAAAGGACCGACGACACATTGATGTACCCGACGATGCCGCGGCTCTCGCGACATTGTTTATGGTTCGGCCGATATCTTAGGCCCTTTGCCCACGATACTACATAAATTAGGAAAAATGGAGTTTTAACGGTTATCATAGTTCCATTTCTACAAAATGTCCACAGTTATAAAGTGAAGTAAAAGTTTTTTTTTAGAAAGACCTTTTAGCGTTATTATGATTGTCTTCATCTGTATAGGAATTCAGGTTTATGTTAATTGTTATTTCCCAAGAAAGTTTATAGCGAACTGTTATTCATCAAAAACCATGTCCTTATACGGAATGCAAAGAATTTCAGGAAATATTTCGTATACCTAACTTGAACAAAGCTATATGTCTGAAGCATTCGATTGGAATGCGTTCCACCTGTATTTTATCTCTTCCGTCGTGGAATATTTGAGAAATATGTGTCTATCTGTGATGAATATTTCTGCAAATATTTCTTCAGTGATGATTATATTAAACTCACTGATATGATTCATCGTGAAAATATGACAAAATACCTTTTCTATGGAGTTTCTCTTTATGGAATATTGCTGTTTCGTAGAAAATATAAAATATATTCTGTGAAAAGTGATATTGTGTTATCGAAACAGTATAGGAAATTCTGAAGGTGAAATTTTCTTAAGAAATTGAAAAAATTGTATCATATTGTTTGTCGCCATCGAATATTGAAAAGATAGTGCTTCGGTAATTAAAATGTTTCCATAAAATAGTCCTGGAGAATAGCTTCGATTCTGTTTATACCGACATTAAAGTTGGGTCGAAAGCTTATAGCTTCCCTCTTATACCTTTCGCTTCGATAACCGATAGTTCCATTAAAAGCTCCACTAATGTTCTCGACGTCCAATGAAACAAGAGGAACGGAAGTCTGTTAAGATTGCGGTTACCGTGTACTTTAGCTCGAGAACAATTTTTATTCAGATTTTTCGTCTTTTATTCAGATCCAATATCACAGCTAATCATTCCATATCTTCGAAAGGAATATACGGAATATTAAACTTCCGATTCCAATACTTCTTTATATTCCTTCAAAAATATATTGTCGAGTCGATAGAGAAGTAATATCAATTTACTGAGTGTAAAACGTCTACTTACTATGGTGGGAAAAGAATGTTAATCATTGCGTACTCTATAAAATTGTGAAAAAAGATTTTGAAATACAACATTCTACAGAATTGGGAAAAGGCCTCGAATTTTATTTTAGAACATTTTGGTTAATTTTGATACGAAATTTTGTCGAAATAAAGATTATTCCATTATTATTCTGCATTAGTATTATCTGTATTATTATTCAATTAATATATATATATATATAATGTATAACAAATATATAAATAACTAAAACATGTTATAAGTAGAAAAATGATATTAATAAATCTTTAATAACAAACAATTATCATATGAAAGAATTTTTAAAGTATAGAAGGTGAAATTTTCGAAAGAAGTAAAATATACGCAAGCAAGGAAAATAGAATCACCTTAGAATCACCTCGACACAAAAATTATATTACGCTATGATTATTTTTTAACATATTACTATGAAATTTGCTGGTTTGAATCATAAAATTTTCGATAAATATAATATCTCAAAATTATTATGGCTTAATTATAGAGTGCAACGTGTTACGAAAGAAAACAGAAATTTCATTAATATTGATACCGTATGAATAATAACTTTGTTAATATGTGTTTATAATACGTGTTTATTAATGTTAATTCACGTTAACAGAGCTGTAATTTTAGTATCTATACATCTGATCAAATTTTTACAGTGGACAAAATGATAATTCCGTGAAATCGTGACTGAAATTGCATCATCTTTCATAAATTGCCCATTATCGTGAATTTCAATAGGAATTGCTCGACGAAATAACATTCTACGGGATAAAACTGATCTACAACAATGAAACAAAATACGAATGTGTGCAGAGAATTTTGTTTCGCGGTTTTTGAGGTAATGGAGGATATTGGCGAAAAATGGGAGAATATGTCATGTCACCGCGTTTAGAATTTTAATAACCCGCGCGGACGATAAAACGGTGATTAATCGTTACCTATCGGCGTTTTTCGCGAGATTTCATGGATACTATGTAACATGACGTTTCACGCCTTTTCAGATAATTGTTTCCTGCTTTTCTATTGATACAGATGCAGACTTCATTTAGTTTTTGATATATATTTTTTTTTAATCCCGAATTTTCACAAACTTGAAATATTTTATAAAAAGATTATTACGATGTTTAACCGATCTATCATCTCAGTCACATGATGTATAAAAAATATTCTACAGGTTTCTAGATTTATAATATTTTTACGAACAACAGGGTTTGAATTAAATATTACATATATTGTTTGTAAACGATTTATGCGATTGAAATATTAATCAAATCAATTTGTTCCATTCAGAAAGTAAGAAAAATGTAACATTGTACTGTGCTCGGAAACATTTTTAATAAAAATACGATGTTTCAAGGAAAGCCTGCAAACGCACTTCTAATTGACTTTTATTAGTTACTGACAAAAAAAAAAAAAAAAAAAAAAAAAGAATTAAACTCCTGAATGGAATTGCTAATCATTTAGGTATCCATTTCTCTGTGAAGCATACTAATCAAAATGGTATGATTGATATCCTGGCTTTCGTACGTGTTGTAATCATATTTCAATAAAAAATTCTAATGAGAGAAATTAAGCAATATTTTCTGTTATTCCCTCCCTGCCATATCTCATATTCGCATTAATATGTAGAAACTACGACTGACTAGCTGCTGTAAAAAACAATTTTGCATTACAAAAAGAATGAACTTTTTCGTAACGCAAAAAATATAATCATTACTATAAAAGACATAAGAAACGTAGAGAAATAAAAATTGTGTAAAAAATGATTTAATGTTAATAAAAATGGGGCAAGGAATAGAACAATAGTTATAAAAATAGAATGGAGTTAGTATAATACTGTTCTCTAGAAATAAAATACTCTTCATTACGAATTAAATAAAAAATATCAAAAGACAATGTTTAAATAATTAAATATAATCAGCAAATCGAAAACAGGTTTCCTATTAAGGACAAATATTTAGAGTTCTCATCAAAGAGAAATATTTCGTGGCCTTACTAACGAGAAAAGGTTAGAGCAATGACTTTCGTAGTACATCCTGTCCAGAAATTCGCGTGTTTAAAGAATTTGAACTATTTAAGGAGCTGACGCTCAAATATCTGCTTAAATATTCAACATTTGCGGTACACTAGTTTCACTGGTCGGTCAAGACGAACGTCATAGCTAAGCAGAATATTCGCAACGAACAACATATGTTTTTATGATGTCCTAAACAAGGAACTCAGTGATATTCAAAACTCATCGGAGAATTCTGTGGCGACACTCAACCTCAGAAATTTCCAACAGTTTCGCGGCACAAGGCGCGTTATCTTAAAAGCGCTATGCCGACGAGCTTTAGGTGTCATCGATATCCCTACGGCTCCTTCGCCGAATTTTCGGGAGACCGTACACGTGGCAGTCGTGACGGATTTCTAAACAAACGCGCGCGATATCGATGGCTAACAAAGAAATGAATCAGCGTGGCTTTTGAATCAAAGAGATTCAGTCTGCCCCGAGCTGCGAAGTGCGAAGGATTACGTGAAACGAGCGTTCTACTTCCTATAACCTGCGTCAAGCATTGATCGTTACCAAGCGTGCTAACTGTTAATTGTTAATTGTTACTTGTGTTAATTGTTGTTTGTTGCTTGTTGTTATTGGACGTCAGTTGTTAAGTTAATAAACGTTTTTTGTTGAAACATCTGAGCATTCCTTCTACACCTATCACGACATACCACTTCAATTCTATTTCAATGAGAAGATATAGTGGTTTCTGGTCGAACGTGATTCGACTTCGAACGAACTTTCATTTAATAGTATTCGTGCATAGACCATTAAATGCAAATGAGCAGCACTGGTTTACCCAGAATAGTTTCAATTAGTTTGATGGATATCGAGTTTGTAAGGAGGAGCATGTGTATTAAAATATAATTTTAATAGGAAACGTAGAAAATTAATTTGTTTTGTTCTAAGACAAGATGCTCAATGCGGATGAAAAATAGGGTTTCCATAAATTTTTTGTTATTTTAAAAAATAGATGTGGATCTCCAAGAGAGTATCCCTTAAACATATAATGTTAGCAGGAGATTTACAAAATTTATTGCGTTTTATTTTGAAATAAGGGCTTACCAGCATATGATACTGAATGAAAATGAGAAATATTTAGTTTCTGTGAATTCTTCCTACAATGTTATTTCACAGATAGAGAATTCATAAAAATGTTTATTATACTAAAAATATAATTTTAATAGAAGATTTCGAAAATTTATGTATTTTATTGTAAAGTATAGATTTAATAACTCGTATAACGTTAAATGCAAATGAGAAGTACTGAGATTCTCTGAATTATTTTTATAAACTTATTTCGATAGATAGATACGAGATTCCTAAAGTGAGATTGCCTTCTAGGAATATAACTTTAATAGGAGATTGGGCACACTGAAAACATATATCAGGAATATGTAATGCGTTAGCACGATGTAATAATACGTTGGAATCGGAGGCGAGTTAGTTGCAAGTTGGAAACTCAGTTGATCGTTATCTGTCAAAGATGACAGGTGGATAGTTAATCGATCGTTAAACGTCGGAGTTTCTGGTCGGGTGTTAATTAAACTGTTAGCGATTATTCCATCCGTTGATTATACTTTTATTGCATGTAGAACAATCTGATTTATTTTTTCGCAAGTAATTCTTTTTCTTCATCTTTCTGTATGTAATTTTTGAGAGCTCGCTAACTCGATTTATTTACATTCCTTCGAAATATTTTATCTTTATAATGTGAAGATATTTGGTTATCTTATAAGTAATATGCAATATGTGCGTTAAATGAAAATTACTTTTACATATTATTTATTAATTTACCAATTAACGATATTAACGAATTGATAAGATACAATTTTTCAAATTCTCAATTTTTAAATAGAATAATCGCATCACTCATAATTTGTAAAGTTTATTTGTAACATTTCATTTATTTTATTACGAATTTCAGACAATTTTCATTGCTTTAAATTTAGCTTTCAGAGAAGGCTCATTACAAGTATAGATTAACAAGACTCGATATTTTCATGAATTTTCATATCAGATGCAAACCGAACAAAGATTGGAACGGGTAGTTCGAACTCAGTAGTTTACGACATACATGCTAATGAAAATTGTATTCATGCATTGATGCATAAACTACCCATAAATTAGCTACCCTCTTAATGGAACCCTAACAAAAGTGAAGTGCCTATTCACAGAAATCCTACACTCAATAGTTTGAACGTTGTTAGAAAATTTGAATTTCATTCATTGGAAATCGATTCGTTGCGGGTCAAGCAATGGGAGGAAGGAATAGAAATTATAGAATAAAATAGAATTCTATATCTGTGATCAGGTATTAGGTAGTTTCTTTCGTTTTATAAGGAAATAACGGATGCACAACATTTTCCGTTTTATATTATTCTATCAAATTACCATCCATTTTGTTCTATCAAAATAAAGATCAGAACGTTCAATAGATTAGGTTTCATGTTTGTATAAAGATGTATCGTTGTAAAAGACGGTCTGTAAAAGAAAGATACTTTTCGGACAACCTAATAGTATCATGTACAAATGTGTTATGTTTGACGTATATGGTATCATACTGTAGTATCGTAAGAAAAAGTCTGATTAGAGATCGATCAAAACAGTGTCGTCTGTCCTTCAGTTGTTAGTTTACATAGGGAAAAAAGCTTATGTGACTAAGGTCACCTAGTACTTGCGTTGACATGATGAGATTAAAGAGAGGAAAAAATAACGCTAATGGAGGGGGACGATTTGAATTCAGAGTGTTGATCGAGAAGTGAGAGCGTTGATCGAGAGGGCAGAGTTAGTCGAGAAGTCGAAAAGTAGACTTGTTAGCGTTGTCGAGTTGCGAGAGTTGCTAGCGTTGTTGAGAGATTGAGTCGTTAGCGTTGTGGAGTTGCGTGAGTTGCTAGAGAGATTGAGTTGTTAGCGTTGTCGAGTTGCGAGAGTGGTTGAAGTAAAATAAGATTGTTGCGTTTAGTTCAAGTTAAACAACCATCGTTTTCTGTCTAATTAATATCTGTTTAATTTATTTATTGTAAATAAACTATAAATAGTATCAGGAAAAATTTATACCTAAATTTCTTCGATACTACAATACTTGATATCTATTTATATTTTACATATTTGATACCTACAAAGTGTGATATTTCATCGAAAACCACGTGTAGCATTATAGTATAATTTCTAAATTCTATTTCCTCTTCTTGATGGTTTATTATCATAGAAACTTATCACTGTACTGTGAATATTTATGCAAATTCATATCTTTATGAATATATTATCGTTATAGTTAAGAAACTAGAACTTAGATAGAAAATTATTTTGTTTATTAAATATCATAAGGGGTGCTATACTTTGAATATTTTATACATTTTATACATTATAACATTTTTATACATGATGCTCTTTTGCGTCTTTAAATTTCCATAATGTTTGGTTCCTTTAAACCATCACCTTTTATTCATAACGGATGCTATCTCATAGGAATCGGAGCATAAAATTTTGCGAAGTTTCCAAGTTTTTTCAAATTTTCAAACTTCTTTCCCTAGATAATCCGTCGCTATAGAAAAATACCTGTTACTAATGTCTCACATTGTACGATGAAAAGCGTTCAAATATTTTTCTACGATATCATATGTGGTGTTAAAGCTTTATGTCAAGAAATGACGCTTTTTAATAGGTTAATAGAGTTTGTCCATAATGCACAGCTTAAGAATATTTTGCGGAACTCTCGACGCAACATATAACGTACATGAATATCATCCAAAAACAAATCGATGGTCCATGTGACAGGTCTATAAATAATTACCCATTGTCCTACGGTGGTCAGTTTGACATCGTTATTGCAGCTCATCAGTTCGCGCGATAATAACGGCGAGTAACGATAATGGCCAGAGGCCTGAGAAAGTCGGCAAATAATTTATGTTACGCGGCGTCGACATGCAAGCTCGATTACGTTAGTATAAGCAATTTTCTCCTCACTGTCTGCGCCTTGTCTTTTGTACGCATTAATCGAATTTCCGTTGTTTCATTCCATCAACACTTTTAATCACTTTTAGTTGTCTCATATAATTACCAACGAATGGCTGAATTTTCGCGACTTTGCAAACTTCGAATTTCCCACCGTCCTTTTTTTTTCCCTTGTCATTTCATTCCCTTTAATGTCATTAACGAGGGAACTGCACCGTCAACCTTTTACTCTGCTTCTCTACTTTCAACTTTTAACGTTTGGTACATTTGTGCGGTGGATGATGTCTTCGGTTTTATTTTTTGGAAATTGGTGAAATATTCACCATTTCTGCGTCGGAAATGAATTTGTTAATATAGTTTTTTATGCAACATATTACAAAGGTACGGGAATACAAAATTGTCACTACTTTATGGAAATAAAATAGAAATTCTATTAGAGAGATTCGTATAGCATTAAGCGTTTTGAAACTTTAACGATGTTTATTTCAACTGTGAAAGCAAAATAAGGATTTCTTGCTATTATTAATTTTCATTGTATTGTTGGTTAAAAATCGTGATTATTGTATCAAATTTAAATTATTGAAGAAATGCCCTTTAACCATTGAGGTAGTCCAAATAATTATGTAGTGAAGTACATGAAAAAGATATACATACATTTGTCAATTTTCGGGTAAATAATGATGTAATAAAATATTCGTGATACAAGTTTCTTGTTAAAGAAATCAAGTCATTAAAATAAAGAAACATAATTTTATCAGATAAAGATATACCAAGTTTTTATCAAAAATATACGCAAATTTTCACGAGGACAGTTGTGGAACTCGTTTCACGAGCAGTTTCTGAAATTGTCATTCGTGGAACGTAACAGGAAATTGTCTTAACTACAACAGTGTCCTATTTGTACTTTGTCGTAAAAGCCCCAAAATTAACAACATGGTCGGCGTATCTAGCGTTAAAGCTTGTTGTTGACAAGGTTTACAACACTGTCACGAAACGTGGTTACCTTTGAACTACCTGGGATTCATTTTTAAGCTTTCTGGAATATCTAAAACACTTGTTGTTTCCACGATAATTGAATCATATTAAATGAATTTACTTAAAAAGTAATTACGCTTTGTATTCGCGTTTTACTTTTCTTTGCGCTGTTTGTATCCATGATCTTTTCTCTTCTCTAGTAGTTGAGTTCTAGTAAGGAACAGAAATTCCTCGATGCTCGCGAACTTTCTCCAACATTTAATGCAACCCTCGACTAAAAGTTTTTATTTTTATTTGTAAATATATGGAATATTTTTCCTCTTTGTAAATATCGGCCCGATACTTTTCATTCTTCGTCAATATTTCTTTCTAGTTTCTGGATATTTTCCAATCAATGACAAAGAAATAAGGAAAACCAATGATAGAAAGCGCGCGTGTAATGATAGTCAAAAGTTTTAATACAAATAGACTTTTCTTTTCAAATTTGCTGTGAATATATAAAAGAAACTGAATAAATGTAAAAAGTTTTTATTTAATTTTTTACGTAAAATGTAAGTTTCGAATTTAATATTTCGAGTGTCTAATGTTTGAAGTAAATGTGAAATTATACGTCCAAAAGTTATATTTTAAAAAAAGAGTTGGATAAAGTATCATATTTCTTACAGATTTGCACAGAATGTTGCCAAAACATCTATTCTAATAGACTTTTATTCATCACTATATAAAGGATGAAAATTCCAAAATTCTCCATCTTTGGTCTTTTGTCTTTCAATCTATTATATAATAAATAGCATTTTACAAATTTACACATTATTGTAAAGGAATATTTTTTTCTATACCATTGCTTTTATTCACCACTGACATAAATCCCAGAATATTTTCATCTTTGATTTTTCTATGTTTCGATTTGTCGATACAATTTTCGAAGAGATGTTAACAGCCACGATAATTATCGGTGCACATTTAAACAGATAAAAACGAGCGCCATGCTACGAGGATTATTTTTCCTTTTGTCCGTCGTTTATTGTCGTAAGTACAAGGGGCAACCGAGGTAACGTTTCAGGAAAATCGTTACGTCGTCTTAATGTCGTGGCTTCGCTATGCAACCTTGTCCTATTAAGATACAACAAACGACGTGACGTTGATTATGCGGTCGCTTAATTGTTGGACCAACGGCCGCAACCAGAGATTATTTCAATGACGCTTTATCCGTTCTCGAAGCTGTGTTTACTTGATTAAATATCGGCCACGTTTCTATGAACGTGCATTCAAAATTTTCTTTCTTTCCACAGCAAATAAATCTTTATCTTGTTTTATTTATAGTTGTGAATTGTCTTCCAGATTACTTTCTACACCTTAACATCCTTTGCAAAAAGAATATTTGAATCTCAAACTAATAAAAATATTTTGTACATAACGTAAACTAACAGAATTTACCAAAACCGATAATCGGGCTTTTCATCTCGCCTTTTATGGGAAGGTTTCCAACTTACCTTTTATGAAATCCACGGCCATTTCGAGGCCGTACGTGTCCTTATCGCAGTCGTCTAGGATGTGTGCTCCAATTTTCACACCTGGCACAATACCCTCTTCGTTGAGCTTATCCAACGTGTAAAGCATCGCCTCGAGTGCCTGCACGCCTCCTTGCGGCATTACAGGGCCACAGGTAACCGTTTCCCCCCTTTCATGCACCATCATTAAACCTCCCAACACCAAGTCACCCTCGACCACAGCTTCTTTTTTCACCAGCCAGTTGCCTGAGATTGGCGTGTTTTGATCCATCGATCGAAATTGCCGGCGACCGTGTCGAATCAGATGATGTGTTTCCGGGTTCTCGAACCGAAAAGGATACGCCCACTCGCGAATCCAGTCATCGTGATTGTTATACCTTTCCTCGCCTATCGATCTACCACCATCGAAACTTTCAATGAAATCCGTTGATTTCTCACGGTCGATGTAATCATCGCCGTCGAAACGAATTTCCTCGAAATTATAATAATCGTCGCTCGGCTCGCGATGGGCCGCGCACATGCAACCGAGCAGGGCAAGCAGCAGAAGCTTCATGACTTCATAGTTCTGAATGGTTGGGCTCTTGAATGGTTGTGGTTAGCCGATGACACGTTTTCCTCCGCCAAGTTTGATGTAGTCGGGCTTTAGAGCGGTAATGATTGCTCTTTAGCGAAGTTGTTGAATCGATCGTTTTTGGGAAGCGTTGTCGTCGAGACACGATATTCAGTTTCGCCGTGTAAGAAATCGCGCATCGTGATGGCGAATGACGGTATCGTGGCCTGCCTGTTTCGGGGAAGAAATTTCCATTTGTTTCACTTTCCAAAGGAGTTAAGCTGAACATTATTCGATGGTAATTGTCGAAGTTTCGTGAGATTAAACGGAGGTACGAAGAATGGAAATTGATGCTGTATTGCGGCGAGTTACAGGCCAATGATGATTGTACTAGAGAGATTTATCAGCATAATTCGTGTAATCGTTCGTTCCACGGTGAATCATCATATCGTTTTCTAATTTTTGATTCCTGATTTGTGTACTTTCTTTTTTGTTATTTATAATTAATTTTATATTTATTTCATATTGTCAAAGCGTTAAAATATATTTCGATTGTACGTACATAACGTTCCTAGTTTAGGAAAACCTTTAGGTTCGAAGCATTGATTTGTCGGAAAGAGTGTCAGAAAGCAAACAGTATGCGTAGGTACGTCGAAGTACATAAATAAAACATTCTGTTTGGTGTTCATTAAATTGAATGTTCATTAAAATTTGAAAATCAATCAACTACTCGTGTCGCGTGTATTTTATTATTTATTCGTGAAATAAAAGCTTTTCGATTTGTGAATCGTCTCCGACGAGATGCTCGTAGTTTCATATTGTTGTCAAATCAGCATCGTAAATTTCTCAGCAGTTTGCACGTAGCGGGCCCAATGACGCTTTTCAACTTCTCACAATTAATATTTAATGTGAAATTCATAAATACTGTTTAAAACTGTTTTGATTCACTTTTGAAGTTTTTCATTTAGGAAAAAACAAATTTTGAAATTAACACGAAATTAACAAATGTAAGAATATTTAAATTGTCCACGTGGATTTATATTACGGAACAATTTGTTAATTATTGTTTCATTACTCCTTCGCATTTTCTTTATATTAAATCCCACACAGAAAGTTAATTGACACCCACTACTAACCTTTTCTTATAACTTCGTATTTATCACCTTTTATTTTCTTCCTATTTAATGATGTATCTCGATTTAGAAGCAAGCTTTTGATGAAACGAAAGAGTTCTGTTTGTGAAATTCTAATACTTAACCTAAATTAACTTCGAAATGAATTTAACACGAAGAATTTAGTTTTTAAACGTTGAATTGTGTAAACAGATTTTGATTCTTGAAATAGGACAATGATAACTTTATTTAAAACAGAAATAATAATTTAAATCAATTTGAAAATGTTTCGTCTCAAAAACAATTTTAATTATGAAACCTTCAATTTCGTGGTTTAATTGAGTGCCATTCTTTCAAGATATAACTTATAACGCCTACAGTAATTGTGTTTTGATGGATATTTTGTTAAAAAGTGAAATAAAACTTACAGATGTCAAAATATATTTCCTTCTGAGAAACAGGGAAAAACCAAGGAGGATAATTGTTTTATAAACCACTTCGATTTTCGTTAGATTTAAGACAAAGATAAGATTTTAGATCTAATCAATTGATTATACGTATAGTATGGGCCAAGATATAGCGATATATCGTAAATGAGGAAGCGACGCTGTCTAATATTATCTATAATAATACTACAGTAATATTACTGACCAATTCTGTTCTTCAAAATTTTGAACAATAAAAAAGGTGGTGACTAATGGTTAACAATACTTCAATTACAAGTAAAAAAAGAATTGGATTTTTAATTACTATTAAAATTACTATTTTATCAATGTAAAGTGAGATGGACAAATTGTAATATAAATATAAATTTTTATTTCAACATATTGTATAGATATGATATATTGACTCTATTAATAATTTTTACATATCTGATAAAGATTTGCTTATTTACTTATATTTCTGGCAATTTACTTGTTATGACACATGCGTTAATTTTATATCTGACTGACTTCACGATATATCGTGATCTATATTACCTATAGCCCAAATAATTATAACTTTTACATATCAACGGGATCAAAGGCCAGATTACAAGTAGCACGAAAGAAACAGCGAAAAAATAGCGAGATTTTTTGATTGGATAATTTTGCTAGAAAGTTGTGGAACGCGCGGACCAGGCGGTACCAAGACGACGAAAGTTTAAATTGCTTGTGATTTTCATCGGGTCGGTCGCGTCGATAACGACCTGACCCCTCTACGAAACTAATTACAAACTTCGACATGCGGTCTCCTTTCGTGTCTTCCACAGCTCGTCGAACTTCCTTTTTCACCGCGTTTATTCCATCGATGTTTCGTCAGAGCTTCCCGCTGGTAATTTATTACGAAAGCTAACCTGTTGCACGCAGGATTCGCGAATGTTTCGTTCGCCTTCTCTACGAAATTCATTCTCTGACGCGTTATTCCCTCCCATCCTCCCCCTCCCCCGGCTCATGCGTTTTTCGACAATATCTCGCGTTTTTGAAACGCGACAACCGTAGTCCAGCCATCGTAACTCGAACTAGATAGCGATACCTGTTGCATTTTTCTACTGAAGAAACAGCTTTCGGTTGCAGCGGCTCTGGCTAGTCGTGAAACGATCGTAGATTGTCTAGAAAGTTCCTCGACGACGATCGATATCGAGTACCTCCGACGCCTTGCATCGTTTCTAGTCGACGTGTTCCAAGTGGCGCTGTCGTATCTTTCGATGGCCACTTTGTCAGATGCGTACAGGAGGACGGTGTATTGTGGCCATTCGAGGGTTTTCTCTCGAGGATTCACTCGACGTGGAATAATCGAGGTGGCTATTGGATGGAAATAGAGGGGTTGAAATGTGGATTTTCGGAGGACGTTTATTGGAATGGTTGGAGGAATAATCGAGCTGGTTATTGAAAAGAAAACAGAGTTTCGTAGAAGAGGTTTGGCGAAAGGTTGCTGGATTCGTTTTATAAATTGTAATTAGATGGAAAACAGGATTTGGAAGGCGAATTCTGGGAAAAATTTTGGTATAAGATTAATGGAATACTCGAGCTGGTTATTGAAAAGGAAACAGAGTCGGGAAAGGGAATTTTGAAAAGAATTTTGGGGGTAAGTTGGTAGATTTGTTGTATAAATTATAGTTAGATGGAAGAAAAAGTTTAAAAGATGGATTTTTGGAGAAACTTTGCTGGTATGGTCGGTAGAATAATTAGGCTGGTTATTGAAAGGAAAAAGTGTTTCAGAGGAAAATTATTATAGTAAATTGGTAGATTTATCGAATATAAATTATAATAGAATTGGATTTGAAAGGTGGATTATGGGGAAAAGACTTTGTTAAAAAATTAATACAAAAACCGGGTTGATTATTGGGCAGGAAACAGAGTTAAGGAGGTGAATATTAAAAAGAACTTTGATAGGAAATTGATAAATGTTTTGTTCACATTAAAAAATGTACTTTCCTGTAGAGTGGAATAATGATTTTCAATCAGGATGATGGATTATTCTCGGAAATATCTAAGTTTGCTGTTTAAAAAACGGAATTTGTTACCAAACTATTCTACTAATTTGTTTCTAATAATGTTTCTAAATAATGCTCGTGTGTGGTCAGACAAGGAGTCGAAACTACATCTGCAATTAAAACTATTCTTTTACATTTTTATTCTCCGACAGTATAAATCGTTATTTTTTTATTAAACTAATTAAAATTTTAATTAAATTATATTTAAAATTAATTTAACAAAAAATTATTGTACTTTTGTCAGTGCATATTTTTTATGGAAAATATAATATTTCGCTACTCTTGTCATCTCGTTAATTGTATAAAAAAAATCAAAAGAATTGGTAATATCATATCACATGAAATGGTTCTTCCTAGTATTTAATGAGCAGTTCAAGAATAATCATGCACAAGCTGGTAATCAATGAAATCCGAAAATTTGACTTTGTACAATTCCTGCTGCTGCATTACCGTTAATGAACACCAATAATTATCTAAACATTCTCATGGTTATTTAATATATTTCGCAATTCTGAGGATTGTAACGATTTGCTTATGTGGAAATAAAATATAAATATTTATATCTTATCACTATTCACTGCTCATAAAAAAATTTTAACGATTAATCGAATTAATGTTATATTACATGTAAATGTAATTTGTCCTGTATCACTGTTTGATTATTGCACGTGAAAACGATCGTGAAAACGATAGGAAATTAAATGAATGATTGTTACTAACATATAGATTCTTATCGGAATCGGGGGCACGCATATGATTTTTAAAATTTTTTATAAAATATTAAATTATTATGAAATCTCTGATATGGAAATCTATGTAATTTTTGGAATTCTCTCATAAAAAGAGTACTGAAAAGTAGCAATTCTCGAAGGAAATTATTTCCCTAAAATCAGTCGGACATAATTTCTCAATAAACCAAAAATATTTTCATTCAACTATATCATGAATTACGAATAAAATTCATTTCATTTTTTATTTTTACATGAACGTAAATTATTTTTCCAAAATATATAAGTGAATTATTTAAAAATAAATTATACAGTGAAAACGAATTTTATATTGATAATATACAACACGATATATACGAACAAAGGACTTTTTGAGATAACTCGGCAAATATCTGTGAATAGAATTGATTCGATTATTAACGAACTTGTTTAGGAAGACGAGTACAAAAGAATGGAACTCCTTCGGTGGAAAATAACTGGTTCGCGAGGCGCATCTGTTCGTTCCTACGAGTATGAGACTAATCTTTAAGCTTATTTACTCGGCTAGGGGAGCACGGTCTGCGCGATTAATAGGCTCGGTTAGCGGTAGTTCGGCGTTTAAATTTGTTTTTTTCCAAGGGAAACATTAATTACGGCGCGAAGGAAATATCAATACAGTACGAATTCGCTCTCTCTGTCCCCCTATTTCTTTGATAATAAAATTTTTAATTAACAATTTTTATACTCTTAAAAGTTGGACCACTTACAAATTCTCCGTGAAAAGAAACATTTCTTTCTTTTTCCCTTCAGTTTTACAATCCTTTTCTCTTGACTCGGTAATTGGAAATTATCAACGCGGGGACCTTTTAGAAATTTCCAGGATTCTTTCAATGGCTGCTTCGGAATTATTACACGAACGTGGAAAAGTATATCTCAAAATGGTGTTCTCGTCTTACCCTTCTCAAAATGTATTTACCAGTTCATGATGGAATTGATTCCTGGATAACGTTCTCGCGTGCGAAACGAGCACCGGCAAATTACAATAAAACCAAGCGGTTGCCGCTTAACGAATGTGATATTTTTCACCGGTCTTCTCTCGTCAAGCTCTATCGTCAAGGAACCCCAGAAGCAATCTGGCAAAGTGGTTCTCGCGTTATTTCATCTGTTAACCGTAATTGTCAAGGAATTATTTTTTCCCTCATTTTCGTTTCCTGTATTTTTTCAATGACTCTCGTTAACCAGCGCGTCCTTTACTTTTTCTCGAGCAGATCGTTAAATCAGAGACTCTTCCTTAGATGTCTAAGTCGTATTCTAAATATTTTTTCGAACATTAGTTTCTTAATATATTGAATTTTTTCTAGTGGATCGAACGATTACACCCTCGAATGTGCAATACGATTTAAAAGGATATTTAAATGATGCTTACGTTTCTTCGCGTTGATAGAATTTAGTAACAGAAATTTGACAGAATTCTTCGATAAGACGGAGAAGAAACGCGAAAGTGCGAGAAACGTGGGTTTGATCCTTCCGTCCACCTGTTTGATTCTTCTTACACATTTCTTTAGCCACAGTTACGACACCGCGATATACGATATCCTACATTTTCCATCCGGTGGAGTCTTCAATTTCAAACAGTTTCTCGATTTATGCTTATAAAATTCTCACAATAAAACGAAATAAAAATTCCGTACTTCCCACGAAGGGATAGTCAATGTTCTGAAAGTTTCTTAAATTCTTACAACGGTTGAATCACAATGAAATGAAGCCGCAAACACGAGCTGGCATAGAAGAGAATCTCTAGTGACGGTGGTTTCAGTTCCGTTGAGATAGCTGATACTTCTCTGTCATGATTTCACGACTTTCCGACATCGTGCCACAGAAAGCCGCTCGAGTAGTAGGAGCACGCGCGCGCGGCTCCGTGCCGTAGCAGCTACTGACTGGCTGTGCGACTGCATCAACACTACCGTCCTGTGAAACGTATCAACCCTCCACCACCCTCTACAATCCCCGTTTGCTTCGTTCCCTACTACCCTACCTTTCTCTTGCTTCTCCCTCCAAACCGTCATCTCGTGTTTCACGCCTGCTATTATCCGAAGGCCTCTCTGTTTCTTTCATTGTCTTACCAGCAGCCGCTTAAATCGTAGATCACGATTTCTTTTCTAGGTTAGAGAGAAAAATAAACGTGCTGGTAATAAAAATACAGAAGAGTGGAAAGGTTGAATTTTCTTTATTGTTTTTCTCAGAAAAAGTCTTGAAGACTGGTTCGTTCGTCGGCTGACTACCATCCTTAATCTTTTAAGAAGTACTTGGATAGATTATTGCCGTCGAACGTTAGAAGCTGATCCTGCGATGGCCAGAATTGCGAATAAGGAACTGCTGTGCTGAAGAGGTAAAAATGAAGGAAGATGTGGAAAAAAAGTAATGAGAACGGGAGTGTCTTTTATTCATTTCTCGAACAATCCCTCGGGGGACCGGATGTGTCGGTCATAAGGGTGAAATAGGCCATTGATAGGATCTAGTCTACTTTGCTTCTCCTCTGCCTGAGGATTTTTTACAATGGCTTCTTCGCAAAGAAAGTTGGTTTATAGAGATGAGAGTGATGGAAGATGAATTGGAAAATATTAGGAATGAGTGGATAGGGTGAATTTTCTTTTTGTAAAACAACGCTAGGCAAAATCTGTTAGTGTGATCTTGGTTTCTAACCCTTTGTTCTCAAGTATTCCACATATATTCTACCGCGGTTTATTTACTGGGTCATTCCACTTTCGGTTTACTCTACTTTGCTTTACTCTGTTTTTCTTGACTCTGTTTTGTTTTTTCTTCATTGAAATTTCTGTTTGGATAGTTTGCGAAGAAAGTTAGTTTACAGGGGGTGAGAGTGGTAAAAGATGAACTGGACTACATTAGAATATTGGAGTATAACTTAATATGACAAATTTTTTTTCTACGAGATGATGTTAGATAAAATTTGGTACTGTAATCTTGATTTCTAATCCTTTGCACGCTAGTGACCTACATCTAGTCCATTCGAGATGTTTATTTTATCATTTATTTTATTTTACTTTGCTTTCTCTGCATTTATAAACTTCTCTAGAATAATTCGCGAAGGATAATCTTCCATCTAATTGATAATTTATCTTTTTCAGCATTGTATTAGGTTGTCCGAAAAGTTTCTTTCGTTTTATGAGGAAATAAGACGTTTTTTGTTTTATATTATTTTGCCGAATTACGTATGTTCCATTTTGTTCTGTTGAGATAAACACTGCGACATTTCACAGGTTTTGTTTCACGTTTATGTGAAGGTGCACTGTTGTAAAAAACACGTTTGCGAAAGGAAGACAGTTTTCAGACAACCTAATATAATGTTTTATTGTTGTTCTAGCATGCTCATAAATGTAAACTATAAATTTTGTCAAATATATAAATGAATATATCGTGAATAAATAAAGCTATAAACGAATGAATATACAATTCTCCATATTTATATACGTTTGGATAGAATCATAGTAGGTAATAGGTGTATAGGTGTAATTTAGTAATAGGTGTATAAGTAAAATTATATAAGTAATAGGTGTATAAGTAAAATTTAGCAACAGATCTTTCTAATAAGCCTAATGAATTTCTAGGATCTTATTGAAAATATAAGTCTTCAGATTTAATGCAGTTCAGTCATATATATATATCGTACACCAGTATATAGTATGTTTTGTTCGAGGAAATGACGGAACTCTGCGCTTTACTGTTTCGAAGTTGGTAATGTATCGAGTTCTCATGAAATTCGGGCATCGAAGTTAACCGGTTTCGCGTACCGATACTCGGGATCCAGTTCTCGAAATAGGAACTATCCGTGAGCGCAAAACTGACGGCAGGCGTCCAATTATAGGGGTGGGTGAATCGTTTAGCTGTGTCAGGAAGACGCGCTATTGTTGAGATAGTTCGAAATCTAAGAGCACACGCACGCTACACCTTTCAGTCGCCGTCGATCTAGAATAATCGAAGTTCTCCGGTTGATCTAATGAAACTTTCCTCCCGGCGATATATATATACCTGCATTTACCGAGATTAGATGCGAACTTCTCTTCCAGTTTTATTACCTGAAACTCTGTCTACTTTTCTTGTCTATTTTTCTCTCTCGTTTTATCCTTCCTTATATCATTTTTCTTTTTTAATAGCAAGATCAATCGGGTGATTTTGACCCACTAACGAATCGGATGAAGAGGCTTCGATTTTCAATACTTCGATCGTTTTTCATATTTAGTTTGCTAGAGAAAAGAATAAAAAAATATGTTTCTTACATTTTGAATATTTGGAAGCTATTTTGAAATTGGTAAAATTTTTATGTTCACTATCAGATACGATAAATTGTAAGTGTTTGACTTTCAAAGGAAGATAGATGTTTTTTTGAATTTTATTTAAAAAAAATAGTAGGTAACTTGTCAGTGATTATTTCCATTTGTTACTGAATCATTTTAAAGTTTTAAATCCGTTCCATTATAGGATCATCCGTTCCTGCAGATTTAATTTGATATCTTATATTATAAATAAAGATATAGTGATGAATTAAAAGTAGGCAATCAATGACTAACTAAATTATTACGTTTGAAATATTGATTTTCATAATAACAATTCAATTCATTTTTCCCAGTTAATCAACATTTTTTATCATATTGGACACAGTCATTTATTCTGATGTTTTTTATTATCGCATCACATATGCATTACTATATCTTTCTATCATATACTTCTTATGTATTAATTTTTCTTGTATTCGTTACTGTATAATAAAAGTATACTTGACAAAAATATTAATATAATTTTCTTTGCAATTCTCTCAACTAGTCATTCTTCCCATTCATATTGAAAAAAGTATTTCGATTCGATTTTCATTTGGGACGTATTTCATCGATGAAATTCATTGGATGAAGGAAAGTGACATTTTAAAAATATTGTGGTGAAAAGACGTCAGTCGAGTTTCCATATTTAAACGCCTCTTCGAATTTAGTTCTTTCCCTTCGTTCGCCAGTTATTTCTCTTTTTCGTGAAATTCTAACACATTCGAAGCTATGAAAATATGAATGCTCTTAACAGAATTTCAAAAACAAGTCTAACATTTACGTTACTGTGCTTACAATAATTGTAGAAAGAAATAAAAGAATTTTTAATACTTTAATCGCTTTCTCCATGTATTTTTTAAATATACATTTCATACATATTTTCGGGTCAGAAGATATTTTTATTTCCCGCATACACATTTTTCAGGAAACTATTTCCGTGATAAACCTTTTGTCGGAATATGAAAAAGAGATAGAAAAATTAGAAAGAAGAAACGAGTAATTCAATGCAGCAAATTTCTTTCTCTTTTGGTTATTTAATGAAAGTTTAAGATCGATTTTCTTGTCGGAAAATGAACTCTCGTAAAGAAGTCGGAACTTTTTCGTATCGTAAAACCAGTTACACGGTTCTTCTAATGATTTCACGTCTAAAAGATTGCATAAAAGACGGATCTCTATAAGAATGTGCAGGGTACTTGATAGATAAATCTCAATAAAATATATTACATCTTTTCTTTGTTTTTCGTTTTGCTATATATTTAAACAAAATCCTTTTCATTTAAATTTAGTGTATTATCAATTCTGAATGTTATATTTTCATAGATAGAAATACGGTGATTACAAGAAGAATTTATATCCTTGTATCCTTATCTTTAAATGAAGAATTTTTTTATTAGGTTTTACATTTCATTTTGGTAGTATTAGAATTTAATATGGACTTAGTATGGAAATGTTCTAATAAATAATATAATGGATTAAAAATAATTTTTGTAACACTGAGTATAGTGCCTACTTTTGTCATGTATCAGAATAATTTTAAAATACAAAATAGTTTTATGAACTATCCACAAACATTTTCGCTCACCTTTCTACAGATTTGTCATATTAAAAAGATTTTGAAAGTAATACTTTTAGAGACACCCTTTATATTTTCTTATTTAAATATTAAACGATAGCCATATCACTTTCCCTTTTATTCTCTCTCTTTCTATCTCCCTTTATCCTCCTCTCTCGATTTAATTAAGTTGGGAATTGGTGCAGTCTTTTACCTTCAACCGCGAAAATGTGTTTTCCCGTGACGAACGATTCGCTTTTAAAAATCCTTCTGACAGCTCGGTGACAGTCATGACGAACAATCAAGTTTTTTAGTCGAGTCGATAAATTGATTTGTCACTTCCTATCCGATATATCTCTTTTTTCTCTGAACTTTTGTCTTTTTCTTTCTGTTCACTCTTTTTAATGTAATTTAATCGCGTTCGTCGCGTTGAAAAGTTTGAAGGAGAATGAGCACAAGTGGTGTGCCTCGAAACTTGTAGATTAGCATCGTAGAAAATATCATAACTGTATTCGGGTACTATACAGCATTGGTGGTATCGATTTTCGACGACAGAAAACTGCACTTTCCTATATTAAATTTCCTTGTTATATGCGTACGGAAAGAAAATTGTTCCTTAGGCAGTTTGACTTTCTTCTTTTTAACCTTTTTGTGTTACCTTCCGTTTGTATGACTTGGAAATCGATAGAGTTTCCTGAAATTGAAGTTACCTCGAACTTTAGATAGTTGGAGTTTTCACGATACGCCCGTTATTGAGACTCTAACTAAAAGACTCTAACACTAGAACTACTACAGTGATCTTAATAAGCAGTCCGTAATCTTTTTACGAATTTAAGGAACGAACTTAATTTAGGAATATAAAAATTTAATTCGTAGGTTTTCATAAATTTGTAATTTTTCATAGAAATTCTTCACATTTACAGTGCTGCATTTCTAAAAATTTGAATGACCCTTTGTGTAGCGGCACATGAGTCAACGAAAGATTCGAATCGGAAGAAACTCATATTGTTGTGCCTTGGAGTGCCAACGTTGTTTTGGTTTGATAAGTTTAAAGATAAACAAACTCCAGACAAAATATTATCGCTGTTATTCGTGGTCGTCAACCGGAGTTATATTTGAACTGTTTGTAATACCACCGGTCGATACAAATAGACGAATATGCTCTCTAGGACAATCATTATAGCGAGTCATACAGTCAAATAGCGTACGTAACGTCGTGTTGAACAGTAGCATTAAATAAGCGACGACTACAACGGGCATACACTATCTCTGTACTTGTATTTAAAGTGATTTTAATATACACTGACTATTACAATTTTATCACTCGTCTCTTTAATAAACCAACACGTATAATAATCCAGCTCATTAGTAAAATATATTTTTATTTTCCTCTAATTTTGTAATATCTGTTTGTTAAATCTTTTTTCCCCGAAATGTAAATATTTATGTTTCCGTGTTTTAATCGTCGATGGTTCTAGCGTTATATTTATAGCAATAGTAATTCATCTACAGTAAGGAATTATTGGTCAGCTTCTAAGTGACGTATACAGCAAGCTTGCGCGATGAATACCTGCAACTCCACTGCATCTGGTTTCTGTGAAATTTAGGATACTGACCACACATTCCTCACGGGTATCCCTACATTTCCTATTCGTATATATTGCTTTCCTACAATGTCTTACTTAAGAATATTTATTAATCTTTATAATTATTTATAATTGATATCATATTATTTTCAAACATTACAATTGGTAGAATTTATCAATTAAATAGTGATTGATAAAAATGTTTATAAAACTACATGCCCATCTTTAATTTATTTTATCTCAAAGATTGTCAATTTTTTAACTTCTACAAGATAGAGAAAATCGTTGAATTGTAAGGTATAAATTATAACAACTTGCAAACACTGTGTAAAATATTTTAAGATTAACTTTTATAATATTTACTCCTCAGCGTCGAAAATAAGAGTCTCTTGGAAATGTTTAACAATTGAGTTATACGCATCCTGCTAAACCAATTTCTCTTACATTAGGAAATCAATTAGTAAAGCAGTTAAAAGATTTTGAATTTATTGTTGGAGAGGATTTAGTTATTGGGATTTTTCGACGAAAAGGAAAGCACATTGTATATAGTTAGACACGGTGGACAACTTATGTATGTATATATAGCGTTGTATTGTATAATATGTAAATCGCTCCTGGTTTGAACATGTAAAATTTTCACAACGTTATGCTTACTTAATAATAATTCGATACAATTTATGTATAATTCGAAATTTCGTTTGTCTCTAAAGCAGCGGTTAGAATTAATCACAGTTGCTTGCATTGATCTGATATCTACTTTGTTACTAATCACAGTTATTATTATCACCACAACATCAAAATCATTCACACTGTTGAACATTTTTTTCCACCATAAAATTTATCGTACTTTAATCATTCTAAAAGATTTAGAAATCATCGTGTCTCAGTTAATGCGTTAATGTACGTAAAGTTAATTGAACCTAACTAATTACTATGTAAATGCTATTAAAAATACGATAGCGTTCGGATATTCTTTGTAGCCGCTGTATATTCATTAAAATGAATCGTTTGACGAACAAATTCGTAATCCCTGAATCGAATTTAACTTGGTTAAGCCTAACATGTGTACATACATAGCTGTAACGTAATAAATAAGAAAGGCAATTATACCGTATCGTGGTCTGCCACGATTTACAACCTAATAGCGGTCGTAATAAATATCGCGTAACAATGTTGGCCATCGTGGTTGGCAGTTGGGAACGAGCGTAAAAGACGACCGACATTATTATCTGGATTGCTTCGCGAAGCATCCAAGGGCTGTCGCCCCTTTCTTCCCTCTGCCCTTCTCGCTTCAAGGAAACCATCCCTCCAGAGAATCATGGAAGTGATAACTAAGTATATTGGAAAAAGCTTCTTCGGGTAGTTGGCGTCAACTGTGTCCAAACGAACCTTTTATAGATACTTTGTCGGAAGTTTCAAGAAATTCAGTACTTAGTTCGAGATCATTTGAGGTTAAGGTCAGTTCGTAATGGGAATTAATCGAAAACGTATCGATATTTGATGGCTGCTTAAGTTTTGCTCTAGAAGGGCTGTCGAGTGGTTAGTAATCGAACAGAGTGAAGGGAAATTAATAGTGCTTCTTGTTGATTTTATCAATAATCTGTCGAAGAGCGTTTAAGGAAATTGTCAGATGGAGTGTAAACGAATTAAAGGATTAATAGTTGACGAAGGCATCAAGCGAAGTTTCAAAGTGGAAATAGAAACTGGATCTCGAGTAACGTTTGTGTTAAAGAACTTTTTTACGGCCTGCGATATTTGCTTTGAAATATGCCTCCGTTTTTCTTTTTTATTTTACTGTTCGGTCGTACGGTTCTTTCAAGGAAAGTAATTTCCTTGAAACCGCTTTCTCAACGTGTAGTATAGCTTACTATAAACAAGGCCTCTAATTATTTCCTTGGTTAAATTGGTCAATTATCTCGTACTATCAAATTGTTAACATAATTGTATCGTATTTCATTGCGATATTTGCGTCGCAATAATATTCACGTGTTCGAAGAGAGAAACTCAAATGGAATAGATCGCATGGAATATTGTTAATTTCATCTCGATGAAAAATTCCTCGCAATAATCAATCGCACAATGAATTGCAACAATAAAATATCTCCATATTGTATAATTCATTTTGGTTGCTACAAAAATAAAATGTTACTTTTTCCACATGATTAGTTTTCATCGATTTTACGGAAAATATTTATAATTTATATTTTATATTTATCTACACAACTGTATGCTATTATAATTATGACCCATATTTTCCTTTTACATTTTAGATTTTCACAAATTTATTAGCATGTGAAAGACGTCACATTTGCATGGCGACTGTAAATTCTATTAAACTCCAAACAATTTTATAAATATTTTTCGTAAAAGAGAAAGAAGAAAGGGAAGAATAATTTTTATGTTCATGTTTGATACATAATGACTACGAATAGAAAGGTGAATGACATACGAAGAAAAGTACGACTAGCAACCCTATTCGTTAAGGTCAGCCAGAAAATCTGTTCCGGACACGTTAGAAATCGGTTCGCATTCACGCCGCCGGAGGAAAATAGATTAGACATGTTTTTACGTAGTTACTTAGGAGATCCGTAGAGAATGAGGAGAACTGCCTTCGGAAATTCGTGCCGGAAGACCTGCGCTTTGCCGA
Organism: Bombus affinis; assembly: GCF_024516045.1. Lineage (NCBI taxonomy): Eukaryota > Metazoa > Arthropoda > Insecta > Hymenoptera > Apidae > Bombus > Bombus affinis. The sequence goes on along the minus strand of NC_066355.1, from coordinate 3,648,580 downwards.
TAAATTTTCGCAATAGAGGGCGGAGATAAGGGCGTTGTTAACCGACCGGAGAGTACCGTGTAATCGTGCGTGATTCGTGAAGAAAACTCAGATCTTTTTGTGGAAATCCTTCCTTCCCTTAATCGTACAACTGATCTAGGGTTTCTCGAGTTGCTAACTTGACCTTTTTCACGTAAAAAGTTAAGCTTTTTCATTGCCGATACTCTTGTGTTCTTGGCCTTCATCGAGCATTAATAAAATTTGTAACCAATAAATTGATAATAAAACACATTTATACACTTTGTTCTTAATTTTTAGTTGCTGATACTTCACTCTGTCTCTGTTTGATTGATAACTCCCTGATTTTAATTTGTCATTCATGTACGCATTTTTCACAAGCATTGAAACTTGCACCTGTATATTCTTCCTTTGTTTCTTAAAACTAAATTGCTGTGAATTTTTCATTCATACTATAATCTCAGATACTGATAACGTTCCACATCGAGTTTCATAAACATTTTTCTATCCCTTGAATTCTGTTCCATAGCTTCTTCAGCCATTCGATAAAAATCTATCGCTCCTTCGTATGAAACGTTGATAGAATAGTAATAATAGTGATTAAGGTAATCGGTATGTTGTACAGGTGCTTTATATGACTGGGTATCTCGAGAATTACTGATTTAAGTAGTATAGGCGGGTCCCTAGTCAGACGAGTAGTCTACTGCGTCTTATCGACCATCCTTTCGAAATCCACATTGTGTCTCTTATTTCAGGCCGATTTTCATCTTAACAGACGTACGTTTATATGCTCTTACAAACTTTAAATAGAAGTTCTTAAATAGAAGAAACTTATTTCTCAAACCAGTTACAAAATTGTTAGATTCCGTGTTAATCAGAATCCGTAGTTAATCTTTGTACCTAGTTACATTGTTATCTTGCGATCGAATTTAAAATCTTTTATCGCGAACTTGTTAGAAAAAGAAATAAAGACACACTTAGTTTCAATTTTTTTATATTTCTTTAATTTCTCTTGATTTTCTGATAAATGTTTTTGAAGCTACTGAAATTTGTATATTTCCTTTGTAAATTTCTATATTCCCCGTTTAATAATAGAGGCGATCGTTGGACACGTCGAAGAAAATTAAGAATCTCCCGATGGAGTGGTTGGATATTTCTACCGGCCTCGAGATTCAACGAAGTCATTTGCCATGGAATTGCGTGCTCGCTGGTACGATTTCTATAATACACCCGTGAGATAACTCCAGTCGTTAAGCTGTCAACCGTGAATATCTAGTAATCGACTTCCATTCAGTCCGCTTCCTGACGGTTTTCGACACCTTCTCTTAGACTTTAGCCACTCATTCAATAATTATCCGTCTTCTTTAGACGAAATTCATCTCGAAATTAAACATTGATCGTTACATTCATAATATCTACTGTTTCAACCATTCTTTGATGGATGCATTAATTACTGACATATTTGATATAATGCCTCATCGACCTCGTTAATCCTTTATGGAAGAATATTTACATTATTCAAATGTCAAAGGATCTGGTGTAATAATTACATTTTATTCATTATATATTTGTTTTCCTTCATCGTTTACAGCGTGCAATATTAAATGATATAAATTGTACGAAGATAGTTCAATTTCGAGTAAAGGTCAGGAGAAAAATAACCATTGCCGAGGGAAGAAGTTGAACTTCTGTAGTTCACATTACTGTTACTATTCAGAATCAATTATTCATAATAATGAAAATTCACGGATCGGATGGTCCTTCGGATTTAAGCGTTATTCAATTGTGTAATGACCACGGTCACGAAGAATCATTTTGAGATTAGTCGAATTGATCAATCTCCTGATCTTAACACGAATAATTATTAGACTGCAGATTTTTATATAAATTCATATTCTTACAAATGTAACTAAAAAAATGCAATCTAAATAAAAATTTGTTTCACATTATAGATGTTATAACCAGACGTTTGCTTGAGAAATTTTATATATTTTTGTAATAATAATAACTACAAGTTTCTAATTACCAAATATAAAAATGTGTGAACATCTACAATCCAATAGCGATAACTTCATTACCAAAATTCATACCCGAACGGAAAATAATTAAATTCGATGTAGAGGATAAAAGTAAAATATGGTAGATTCGTAATAGATCGAAGGAAAAGATCGTAGATTTGACCTCGTTCGAGAGCTACAACTTACTTATTGTCTCTATCAATATCCGGTGATAGTTGCCAATGCTTTTTACAGTGGGATTCGCTGCTAGTTTCTGTAAAAGGATTTTTCCCCGATATCACGTTTACGTAGGATCCGGTGGGAACAGAACCGGGCCACACAGAGATCTCAGCTTTAAAATTTGAAAATCTAATTTCATCTGAGCGAGGATTTTGACCGGGAACGCTCCTTTCCCTCTTCGTTCCTTTTTGCTCGAAGTAACCATCCAATATTCCTTGATTTTTCTGGATATTTGCACGCGTGAATCTACAAGAATAAAAACTGGGCGTGTTTCCGCGGTCGAAAGGGGAAAAAGTTTGGGAAAAAGGCTGTTCCGATATTAAGTGGAACCAGCGAAAGGAAGAACTCACTCGATGAGATTCGTTTCTAGATTTTTACTAAAACTTGTACCGCTTCTCTCGGAATTTCGTTCCGTTGATGTGTTAAATCTTACGAAAGTTGATACCGATCTCGTGCATGCACTTTTCGTTCTTATTTCGGGAGAAAAAGATAAGTCTAAAGTATAAATACGTTGCCCATCAGTTTCATGGTACCAAACTTATCTTTTTATTTGACTTTGTATTTAACTTTGAGTAGAACGAAATATTTGAAATATTCATGATATTAGAATATAATTGTAGTATCGTGGAAATTTAGGAATAAATTTTTTCCTGATACTATTTATAATTTGTAATTTATTTACAATAAATTAGTTATACAGATATTAATTAGACAGAAAACGATGATTGTTTAGTTTTGAACTAAATGTAGCAATCTTACTCTAATTCGACTACTCTCGCAACTGAACAACGCCAACAACTCAATCTCTCAGCTACGCTAGTAACTCACGCAACTCCACAACGCTAACCATTCAATCTCTCAACAACGCTAACACCTCTCGCAACATGACAACGCTAACAACTCTACTCTTCGACTCCTCGATTAACTCTGCCCCCTCGACTCACTCTCACTTCTCGATCAACCGTCCAACGCTCCTCGATCAACAACAACTTTTTAAATTCAAATCGCCCCCCCCCTCCATTAGTGTTATTTTTTCCTCTCTCTAATCCCGTCCTGTTAACGCTCCGCAAGAACTAGGTGACATTGTTTTGATCGATCTCTAATCAGGCTTTTTCCTTACGATATTACATAATATTGGTGGAGCTACTGATGAACTGATTTATTATCTTCGAATTTAACAAGTTATCTTCATTTTCAATCCATTTATATTAAAATTTCCCTATTTATTCGTAACGCAATATTAAAATCAAAAAATGAACAAGAGTATAGAAAAAGCTTGTGGTTCTACGGATTTCAATGGTAGTTTTATTAGTATACTTTGTTCCAGCATCTGGTGAACATTCCAGTTCACTTCTTCGAAGCAGGCCTGTAAAACGTGTTGCCTTGTTTCAGCTCTGAGGAAGTGAATAGGAATGTTCACAGAAGATTGGAACGTACACAACTGACTAATAAAAGTACGATTAAAACGCAAAAGTGAATACTCACAAATATGTCATCTAGCTTTTGTGAAAGTTTAAAATCTAAAAATTGAATACTTCTAAATGTAAACAGTTATCGCATCTTTCTCCTATAATCTTCAAACAAAAAATATAACTTGTTGTGTTCTTCTCCTTTAGTCTTCGTACAGAAACAAAATTTCTTGTACCGTCGTATATTGTTACACATAATGGTATATAACACCCAATACATTTCGTTTTTGCAATAGAATTGTATTACAGTTTGTAGGACGGTTTATTGTTAGCTCGTTACAACTGCTTGATAAAGCTTTCCTTTCGGTACACTTGGCCGGGGGATAAAAATTCTGAAGAAAGTTAGCCGGTCTTTTAATGACTGGAGAGGGTTTCGCAAGGGACGGGTATAAAGAACAAGACGCGTATCCTGAGGTCGTCCCAGAACACGTTGCCTGCGAGTTTATTAAGACGAGCGTTCGCTTCTTATCCCCTGATACTGTAAGTGAATATTATCCTTTACAACAGCCAGAGACCGGTATATTTACACGATGAGAAAAGTCTACAGGGTTATTTTTTTCACAAACGGGCCACAAACTCGCGAGTAATTTCACCCTTTCGCCTTTCTCTCCCTTAATCTGTCCCACCCTCTTTCGCTTTTAGATATTCCGTGTCCATTTGTAAAAGACTTGAAAATCAAATATCTGCACCTGTGAAGCTTCTCATAGAAAAGGAAAAAGTTCACGCAGATCGGTATGAGTTATCGAAAGCTTCGCTTGGTAACGTGTTTGGCCGATGTTCAGGGTATAATCAACGATCCGGTTCAATAGAGCGTGTTCTTTCTTATCTATAATTACCATAGGTGAGGCGAATTTCCAGACTATCGACGGTTCGATCTTCCAGTGTTGAGAATTCGTTTAAACGTGTTATTTCGTTAAATACTTATGGATTCCTAGGGTTCTTTTTACGAGAAAGTTATTTCGTTGCAAATCAAGATGAACATATAACTCTGAACCTAGAGCCAGAGTGTGTTATGTACTCTTCCTTAAAATAATGACATTTTACATAGTTTCCGTACTAAATTTTTCATTCCTTCCAATGATAAACGTTTTTTTATGTTAATATAATAGTATAAAAATGATATTAGGTCCATACCTTGTTACAAGGTTTCAACAATTATAATTTGTTCTCCTTTAAAGTTAAATGGATTTTGATACAATGTTTATATCTTTTCCTGGTCTCGTTGCATGACAGTTTAGTTTACTGGAAAATTTATCTACTGGTATGGCGAAACATTTTCATTTCTCTTTTACAATATGATATTAATATATCACGTTAAAATTGTAATATTGTAATTGAAGAATCTTTCAGATTATTTATGTAACATTTAATCATTTTATGCGATGCAATAGGGGCCATTTAAATATTATATTTAATTGATATGATAATCACATGTAAACAGGAAGAGAAATAATTTTATGTTATGAAAAACATATTCATGCGCTTATTTAATAAATAATAATCGATATTTAGAGGGATTTGCATGTAGCAATGTGGTTAAGAGAGTTACTGGTAACTGTAAAAGGTGAAGTAGCAGCTGTAAAATATTATTTATTTTCTAGATGATAAATGTATTGGAGACACATAAAGATACACTTCTATCTTGTAATGCAATTGTAAAAAGTTGTTTCTTTTTTTAGATGTTAAATATATCAAAAATATATTTTAAAAGCAGAATTAATTGTAAAACGTTAAATTTTTCTAGCTATTTAAATATATCGAATTATTTTCATATTTCGATCTGCCAAAGGAAATTTTCAAGCATTTAATTCGTAAAATTGCTTTAAAATATTTAACTAAACCGTCCATTTTCATGTCGAATTATCCTCTATATTGTGCATAATTTATTCTATTATTAATTCCATCATCGTATTTGTGTAAAAACTAACATTAATTTATATAAAGTACGATGATAATATTTTGATAAATTTTCGATAGAAAATTGTGTTGGTCAGTGGATAAGGAGTTATATTCCAATAGTCTTCGTCGATTAACAAATCTATACCTTTTGAAATATCGAAACTCAATAAGCGAAGAGGAATGATTTTAGATTTAATTAAACTCGCGAGAGACGCGGCACGAGAGTGTAAAAATTTTAGCCGCGGTGATTATTCCTTTTTTTTTCATCGTTCTCCCTCCTCTTTCGGTTGAATCCAATAAAACGAGTTTAGCGAAACACGACTGAGATTTTATTCAATAACAGACGCGTATATAGTCGATTCCATTGACACAAAAGGAGTACGTTTGTGTTTGATGTTTCCTCTACATAAACCACGGTTGCATTTAAATATTCCTGTGTTGAGAGACCATTGATCGTGCAATTCTCCAATCGTCCGACAAATAATATGTTGAAATAGAATGCATCGATATATAGAGTGTCGTAGGATTTAACAACCAAATATTTTTAGTATATTCTATGGGTTAAATTAAGAAAAAGTGTTATATATAATGGCTCGTGAACATATTCGGACATTTCTAGAAATTTTTTATGTTCTCTATGTATTGTACAAAACGTTTTGAAATTTTATTAGCATTATAACGAGACACAACTATATATGTTGAAAAAATTTGAAACGAATCTGAAAGTGAACAGTAGCTATATACACGATATCACCATTAGACATTGATCTTTCGTTTCAATATGTTTGTTTTTTCTATCATTGCAAAATTGACAGCAATGAGAAATTGAACTTACTACTTCGAGAAGCTATTTTGATTTTGCTTCATCTCAAAGAAACAGACAATTATTTGTATTAATTCATCAGATGCATCAATATTTGTTTGATGTATCTTTATTTTTTGAAGTTATTGGCACATAAAAGTCAAGGACACTGACATTGGAGACGATATTGGGAGTCTTATATGATCTTTTTTATAAATTTTTAAATAATTTATCACTGTACAATTTGTTTACTTAATTATAACCATGCAATATATCGATATAGTTTGACTATTGATTAGCCCAAATACACTCTGTATATGCTCGATATTCTGCACGCATACTCACGTTTTTACGCAATATACGGAAACGAAAAATTCAATTAAACCTCTATCGAATTGAAACCGTGCACACTGACAAAATATATAACCGGTTTAAAGCTGGAAAATTTCGATTTATAGGAAACATCGTTAAATGTTTCTCTCGCGAATATAGACGACGAAAAATATTACTTTTTTAACTTATTTGTTTTATTTATTTTCAATTAGAATTTCTGGATTTTTTTTTCGATTTTATCCATTTAACGATTTTTTTTATCATCCGATGAAGCTTGGTCCTCGCGTATGTTTTATAACCGAACAGTCTACTATTTTGCAGCGATACGAGTTTTGTTTTGTTCGACGAGTGTCAATCCCCGTGTTGACAGTAAATACCGTATTTGCTAATATTTGTTTAAGCTCCTCCATTTGTCTCCCAGGTTTTGCTTCGTGTTACTTTTATCCAAGTATTTCTGATATTTCATCCTCCTTCTTCTGGCTTACAGAAACTTTCTTATAAAAAGTTTTGTTGCTTATTTTTCGGTTTGCTGTAAAAATCGACTAAATTCACAATTTTGTCTTCGGACCCATCGTGTTCGTAAATACAAAGTATACGACCATTTTAATATTTTTTTTCTTTTTTTTTGCATGACTGGCTTTCTGCTACGGGTCAAGTGTCGACAACTCAACGAAGGATCGTTTGACGAGAGACGGATTCTCTAGTAGCCCGTTTATGGAATATTTCAAGCACCATTCACGTGTTAATAAGCGTAAACGAAAATGTTCTTATGCAATATACTCCTCTATTCCTCTTTCTTTGACATCTTTTTATTTGATCTTAATTAACGTTCGATTGACGTTAGAATGATAGCCTGCATCTTTGATGTGTTATATGAAAATTTTGTTTCCATTTCGATGATTAAATCATCATACAGGTAGAGGAGAAAAATCTTTCTTATTCTGAGTAATATCTCTTTCATATATAGAGTGCAAAAATGTATAAATTGGTATTTTCAGTATGTCTGACTATGAGCCGATTATTCTACTTACCGTGATGTCGCGTCAAAAATAATTCTTAAATAAAGATTGCTAAATTACTGCAGTCTAACCTGCCATATTTATAAAAATAGTAGTATAAAATACAGGAATACTTAAGTTACTAGTCGATGCTCTGACTGCGCATGGATTATTCTACCTACTGCGAGTACACGAAAAACAATTCATAAATAAAGGTGCACTTATTGATTACTGAATTGTATTTTAAAAATTGCTAAAATTATATTCTAGAATGATATATTTCTTCTAAAGAAGAAAAGTTACGTTATTACGTTATAGGGGGCAAAATTGGGATCCTTCAAAAACTCAATAACTCTGACGTATTTCCTTCCTTAACCCTTTAAAGTGCACTTGTTATCTTGTACTATAATGCCACCTCATATCGCGTGGGATTTTATAAATTTAATACTTCATTATAAATGCAAAAATTGAAGACTTTTCGAAAAATGTTTTTTATACAATTTTATAGGATAAAATGATAAACTGAAAGGTGGTACTTTATCTTAATAAATTTAGCGAGCTCCTGAATAGTTGAAGAACTTTAAATTTTATATCCTAATTGAGAGTAACATTTATTAACCATCTTTTCATTCATTCATTTTTAATAATAATTTTTGTAGATTTAGTTTCAATTTCCAGGTTTGACTTGGAATATCAGATTCAAAATTTATTTTGCGCTTTCAATCGCGTAATTATTTTCATTACGAAAGCTCGTTTAATTCGAAGCTTGAATTTTTTCAAACGTTTGTTCCACAAACGAGATCGATCCCTGCTTTTACGCAACCCGATCCGTGTTGCAAAGTACATTCTTAAAATAGCTGCACAAGAGAAAACATTTGAAAGAACACCCACCAATAATTTATTAGTTGCGAAATGTTAGTGGCGTGCTTTTAAGCAACGTGGATGGAAAAAGAGAAAAACGCTCGTGACAGAAATGCAGAAATATTTTGCTTCTACGCGGACAAACCAGAAATTTCATAATTTCTTATTGTTTCTTTCCAATTCTTATCATTTCTATAAAACAGAATTCACACCATTTGTTCTAAATATAGAAAATTTAAACAAAAATGATTATTATTATGCTTTCGATTATTATTCTTCTAACAGATTTTCTACAAGCTTCACTTCATTTTCATTTCACCATCATTTCGATTTCACCATCATTTTCTATTTGGTTTGATCATTTCATGTACTTAAAATGGAATCAAAATCAGAATAAATATCATTTTCGCTACCTCAGTCGATATATTGAACATTCAAACTTGATAATACAAGCATTAACGATGTCATAAATAATAAAACTAATAAACAATTCGAAAAAAACATCGATCGTGGAGAAATAACAATTTCACTAATGATTTATTCGATTATAAAGGACTACAAAGTTTTTAAAAAGGTAAATTTGAAGAAAGACAATTTTGAAATATATTTAAAAGAGATACAGTACATGCATTTTTAGCAATAACTGTGTTAGCTGGCACAGATTGCTCATCTAGAAACACTCGTAACAAATAACTGCATTCATTCCTCGTACGAGCGTTATCTTCGCGTATTTGTGTGTAACCTCAGTCTGGGAATTCGTGTTTCTCGGTGGAAATTGATCCGTATTTAAGATCATCCTCGTTTACACGTGAATAATAACAACATTCGTATGTAAGCGTAGTGAAAAGGAAACTCGTAATCAAGAGTTCGTGTTTTCCGATATCGATTGGATATTGGCGGAGAAACAAGGCGAATTGTAGTTAATTTATTCGCGTATATCTTCACGTGTTACTGAACCAAACCAGATGTTTCCAATTTATACGAACTATTAGGAAAGTAGTTATTCAACGATTAGTCGTTGCGAATACCTTTTATCACCGGAAATGATACCTAAAAGCATATATAACGTAACGTCGATGAAATTGTTAATTGGTTACTGCATTTTATTTCCAAGGTTTATTGTGTATGTAGTATTTGTTGAATAAATGAAATAACAAAATATTTCGTGGATAGGAATACATTTTTTTCTTGTGGAACTAGCGAAATAGCAGTAAATATGCCGAAGAATATGTACCTAAGAATATATCTAAAGAGTAATAAATTTGTAAATTTATGAAATATTGATATTATCTATCGAACTGCTAAGTGGTTATTGCATTTTATATTCAGAGTTTACTGCGTATTATATCTTTTGTATAGGAAATGAAATAATTCGTTGCGTAGGAAACATTCCTTTTACGCAAAATTATCTTAGGAAATAATAATTAGTGAAATGTTCGAAACATCGATATTATCTATTCCCAATTCCATCCTATTAATGCTAATTAACTGTACCTCGAGAAGTACTCGCATAATTGCATTACCACAGTGAAACAGTTGCTACGTTGTAATTCTACGCGTAATTAGAAAACTCAGCGTATTGTTTCGCTTTTGAATACGCTCATTAATATTCATTAGAACATAGGCAAAAGAAAATTACGGATTTTCAAATTTTTTTTAACACATTGGTAGAATTTGGGAACTAGGTCAGAAAGTTGCATTGTAACATTCAGCAGCGAAGCTTCTATCACACAAATCTTCCGTGATTTTATCTCCATTTCGTTATTAGCTTCAATCCCTGCATTTGTATAATTCATACTGGATGAAAATTTCATTAGGTTCGTGGGAAATATGTGGTTGATTCTTATTCGGATTTTTCAATCATCATTATTCAATATAGGTATGTTTCAATTCTCATCGGCTTTTCAATAAAATGGATATTTAAACTTTAATAATATATCTTATTTGCTAGTTTTTATCAATTCTTTGTAACGTTATATGTAGATTGCAGATGTTATACAAATCCATATTTTCAAAAATGTGATTAAAAATGCAGAACCTTAATGGAAACGTGTTTAACCTACCAAGTATTTTATTACAAAAAACATTGTACTCTGGATATTTTATATATTTTTTCATATTATATTTATTCTGCGCAACTCTGCACTTAAACATTCTTGAAACGCATAAAAATTGGCAATTTAGTTATATGAGTCGGAATATAAATACTCATGTACATTTTTTAATCCCCAGTTTAATAATTTATCGCTGCATTGCAGTTAATATTTATTTGATCACACACATAATTTATTTGTATAGGTTTTCTAATGGATCTAAATTACGTATTCGAAAAATTATATATATTATTTCTTAGCTTCTAGAACTTCTTTTTTTATAAATAAAATAAAATTTCAAGAACAGAGTGTTAACAAGACAAGCGTTAATGATGGACATTTCAAAAATCGAAATAATACACACTTCCTTCATACAGCCTTTTCCAAAAATGGAAGAAAACGATAACGTGTTTCATGACCTGTGCCTAATAGTACTTTCTTACTTTCTCCATTGCGTGTGCTCTATTCTTCGACTAGTATTTATCACGTGCCGTGACATAAAAGTTCCTTTTTCTTCACCGAAAAACACGTATTCTATAAAAAAAGTCTTCCTCATTTTTCATACTTTGTTCTATAGTTTATATATATTATTGGTAGCCAAATAAAAATAACTTTTAAATATTTATAGCGCGAAGTAATGTATGTTTCCTGCGTACAATTTATATACACGTTTTGCGTTAACAAAGGAATGTTAGAAAAGAAAGAATAAAGAGCATAAACGAGAGTGGAATAACAACACTTTCGCGTCGGTATAGGCGAATATCCACATACACATGTTCTAAGTGCTGCTCGTAAAAGTATTAAAATAAAACCTGTTACTGTCTTGAATACCAACGAGATTGTGTCAGCAAATGTAACCACGGATTCGAACATATAAAAATGTAAGGTACATTACATCGACCATCACTTCGTCGTGATGTTAAATGTTTGGGATTGAATGGTCAATTGAGCACAAGTAGTAAGAAACGATATTTCTCAGACGTTGCACTTCCACGGAGTAAACGGTGTTGTTATTCTTACACTACTATTATTATTTATTGTAGATTATAGAATATAGGAAGCATGTATTGAAAATAATATACAATAAAAATCAAAATTTAGAAAATAGGAACACTGATATATAATGATATACGGAACCATAAATACAGAGAAAGAAAATAGGAAACAAAAATGAACGAAATGATCAAAGAAGAGGAAGTATAGAAAAGAATTTGAGACACAAATGATTAAATGTTAAAATATTATTATTTAAGCCCAAATACAAGTTCTATTCTCATGAATTCTACCACACTTGTGCATAGTAGCGTACATTTAACCAATTTAGTGCAATAACTAACAACTTTTAATATGACTTTTACATATTACTAAAAATAACATAATTTAAGTTATCAATTGGATTCGACTGATCTGTACTGGAGACATCAAAAGAAAAATTTCTTTAAAAATAAGCATTATTAGATTTCGATGAGACGTACTTAAAAAGAGTATCCATTCGCAGCAACCTTTAAGCTAATTGGCTGCGTACGTGATTAGATTTTTATTTGATTAGAAAGTTTATTCGACTATCAGCAAGAGTGCCATTGATTTTTAAAATTGTAATGTATCAAATTTGCTGGAAAACTTTGGAATTTTCTTTGATTCTGCGATTTCATTCTTTCTAATAATTTCCATTATATTCGACTACTTTTTTCAATGTAGTAGATTCTTCTCTATAGCAGATTTTCTAATCCATTTCAATGATTGATTCGATTCAATTATTTCATTTCCAATTATAATAAGAATGAACTAGTATTCTACGTATACATATAACGTTTGTGATTATTAGTATGCTCTTCTACACCTCATTCATAATATATGGAAATGTAATTTTACAATAATTCCAACCACTGCTAATATTGTATTCTTACTTAAACTAAGTCGATAACATCGCATGTGACATGAAAAAGCTTGTTCATCTGTGATAAAAGACCATGAGAGGTAAAGTGAAAGCTTATCGACTCGAGCTTGCAGTATGCCACGACTTTACCGACAGACGATATTTGAGTTATCAGGATACTGTAGAAATCTCTTCGGAAGCTCTGTATCGACACGATTTTTATCGGAACATCTCTATTTTCCACATCAGATTTTAGAATTTGAAAACTGATTGTCATGGAGGATAAAATCGCAGAATGAGAAAGGAAATCTGTTTGCTGATGCTACATAAATATAGTTGTATGGAATATAGTTCTTTTTAGGATTTTAATCTCACGAATTTCTTATTAACAAATAATTATCTTTTTAAATACTAAATTTAAAGTTAAAATGATAACAAATAGAAATTTAAGAAATTTAATTGAATTTAGTTTTCGATATGCGAACTTCTCAAAAGCCATATCGGAAAACACTCTGATTTTCGTTTCTTTCTTCATTTCTTCACGTAGGTACACGCTTTTAATGTTTAATTTTCAAGAAATAAATTACTTACTGACATAAATCCATTTAGCACAAAAACATGACATAAATGGAGAATTTTAGGGAAAATTTAAAAAATAATGTTTGTCGTATCACCTATTTTCTATAGTATAATTTTTAATTTATGGAGTTAATCAACATGACTCCTGAATGGCTTATCTGGCATGTGGATGAAAAATGTTGTGATTCATAAGAAATAAAATTTTTTATTTCTAAGAAAATTGCAAACATAAACGTTACATTTCACACGGTAGATTCTATAAATCATAAAAATAGGGGTAAATTATAACTTTTTTTTATCAGATTTGGACCACGAATGAATAAGATGCTATGTATATATATTTCCGTGGATTAAATATACTTTTCAAACTTCACATCAATATTTGCGTTTTCATAAATTGTCGAAAAATTGGTTTGCCTTTTTCTCTTTTTACAAAATAGCTTTTGCTATCGAGAAACATCGAGACTGCTCTCGAGATACTGTTTGCACGTCTTGTTCCCTATCTTCGTATTCATGTCGCGCTGGAACTGTCGGTATTCGTATCGAAATCACCGACTGCGATTATATACAATGCTTGTCGATTCATCGAGAGTTTCGCCCCTAAGTTACGTCGTGATCCCTTAAAAATACACGAATAATTGTAACGTCCAAAATAAATTCGCTTTTGTCAAGGATTACGATGTGTTTCTTGAGAACATTAAATTTTAAAATTCGTAACTTGCATCAAAGTCGAATTGACAGAAAATTGTTTCGCTTATTTCAATTTATTCGTTTCGTTAGGATCGTGAAAGTCGCAAACTGTTGTCTTTGTACATGGCTGACAATTTGCTCTAAGAAATTGGACTGTTTCAGATGTTTAGTGTAATAAGGATTAAGTGGAAAGGATCCTTGTTAGTTTCATTAAAATGTGCAATTTAGCAAATTAGGAAAAATGTCTCTGTGGCTGGTAGAATATTACGGTGCCCATTTTCTTGATGTTCTGTCATCAAATTTTTAAATTGGATCCAATTACAGTCGCAGTGAACTTTCATTAAAACTTTCTGTGTTTCAAGAAAAATTTTAATATAAAATTGAGGCAATGACTGTTTCGTACTTTCTTGGAACTTTGAAAATTGTTTAAATGGTGGAAATAACAATTAGACCGAAAATGCTTATTTATATAGTATATTCTCTTTAATTTTTTTAATAAGTTCTAAAGACTAATTTTTTCTTATTTGTCATTTCTTATTATTGGGTTTCTGTTCTTTTATACGCGAAAACTTAAATAGAAAGAACTTCTTTTTGAGGATACCAAGAAAATATCCCTTGAATTCTGGACGATCTTCCTTATGAAATTCAGATTACATCGGCAATATATTTTAACTCTACATGTGTTCCACTTATTCGATTCCGTGTTCTTTTGAGAACACATAAATTTTTATAGACCGCAGAGGACAGTTCCTACTTGATATTTACATAACTTTATTATAAATTGTGAACGAAAGGAAAGCAATTCCTTTGAATAATTCTCTTGCTATTTCCTTCGCAAATAATCAGTAAAGAAGGATTCAATTTAGTAATTTCAATTTATTCCTCTTTCAGCGTGGAGATATGTGATATTAAACAATAGTCTACGTTTCGAATAGAGATCATGATTGCTTCGAGAAATAGAGGATCCTAATTACTCAATTCCGTACCAGCGAACGATGTCGTGATATAATGCATATCCATCACGAATGCAAACTGTCTCGTAGTAAACTGACACAGCGATACCTCCACGATATCGCCCTCAAGAAAATTGAATTCTAAAGAGCTTATCGTTTAAAACCTCCGCAATATTAGGTGCTTGTAGTGCTGTATCTCCTTCGAAAATTAATGTAAAATGTAAAATACGTTTAAAATTCGATGACTATTAAACATTTTTATAGAACCAGTTAATTTTTTGAGAATTTAATTTTGATTAAGTTATGATCAAAATTTTATTTATCAATTGTTAATTAATGATGAAACAAGACACGACGTACTAAAATTACAATCAGTTTTATCAGAAACAAATAAATCTATCGTATATGCAATCAATAACTTGTTACTGTATTTGTGTTAATAACTTACGACTCTACAATGTTTAATATGTAGCATTGAGCACGGAAGGATTAAAGCTTCGAGATTACAATAAGTTCCATGATGTTTAAAAATTGAAAGCTCCATTATGAATATTTCCAGGTAATGTATGTAGAATGCATTACAACATGATAATAATTCTAAATGTATGTTAATAAGCTTCAAAGTAAAATTCTGTAGTAGTGACAAATGAAGAAGACTTAATAGTCTATCGTGTCTTTCGTGTTTTTAATTTCATCATCATTGATTTCACATGCTATTCGTTCTATTTTCTATTTATTTCATGCACTTCGTCTATTAAAGAGCTACATAATGGTGCACCACAAGCAAAAGTTCCTATATGTCTCTCATCCATCATTACGGTAGCTCGTAAAGGTATTTGTATTTTCCATAAAAAGCATTTACGTATATGTTATATGTGTTATATAAAACATTTGGAAGTTTTGAGTCTTATTAGAATGCTAATGAAATTTCATGCTTCGTATGACACACATTAATACATTTATGAAAAGTGTGAAAAATATATCTAAAATTCCATGAAAATGTTCAACTATTTTTGTGTATTTTCGTTAATGTAGTAGATTATTCGTTCGCCTGTGCCATCAGTTGCGATGTAATAATCTGCTGTTGTATTGTTCAGGAAAAAGAGTGTACAAGAATGTAAGAGATGAAGAAAATTTAACCCTTGAACCGTAGAGGTGGGTATTTCGTGTCTAAGTTATTTTGACCGAGTTGAGTGGCTCGCAAGGGAGCAGGTAGAAAACCTTCTCAATCCCCTGCCTAAAAAAATTATTTGATAAAAGATTTATGATAACCTTAATCCAAAACATTTGAAGATATTATACGAATTTTTTGGGATTTTTCTAACAAGTGTTACCCACTGAAAAATGCATCGGACATGAAAGTCGGAGTTAGAGTTATAGTCAGAATACTGTAAAAACGTTTACAGTCTAAGGGTGAACTTCTGACATTTTGAATTTTCCCGAGAACGGAAGTCGTTTATTAGAATCTTTCGTATTCCGGACGTTCGATCACCGCAAAATAAGTTTGGTGATCTAAAACTCGGGGCCGCAAGTTATTATCAAGCTGTCCAACGTGTTGCGTAGTTTGCTATGCCGATATGCTTACTGGAGCCAATATCTACAGTACTTCTACAGTAATTTCATTAGATGTAGAGATGATAAAATAAAAAATTTTTTTGTATTTATTTAACATATGATTTGCAAGAAAATACATAGATAACAATTACAAGTATTTCACTAATGCACCATCGATTCAGGTGTACCTCACAACACGTGCACTTCCGAAGGAAGTACGTTAGTTACGTGTTGTTTGTTGTATATATACCAACGTACTACCTTTGCGACAACTAACGACAGAACAAATATTTTATAGGCCACCTTGCGACACATCCATGTACTACAAACGCAATAGTAGTTATTATTTACTACATTAAAGAGCTACATAACGGTGCACCACAAGCAGGTAAAAAGTTCCTTTATGTCCCCCATCCCTTTACTAGCATACTCTGCCTTTTGAGTAGTACTTAATAGCACCATCTAATTCATGTTTTCTACCTGTATAGGTTATATTCGCCTCATGTTATTCGTAGAATATTTTAATCTTTTTCGTAGAATTACGAATAATTGAAATCTTTTATTTCGCTAAAATTTTTCAAAGCGAAACTTTCCAAATCAATCCTTCCCCAGCAATACTATATTAACGAATCATATATGAAGGAATGCATTTAAAGAATATAGTAAAACATTTTATTTTCTCTTCGTTTTCTATTTTGAAACGACATTTTGAGGTTAAAGATTTTAAAAAATTATAGGGATGCAGATCGTCATGTTAAGAAGAGCATCTAATAATGGTATATTTATTTTAACGGAAAGCAAGAATTGATATTTGACACTGGCGTATCAAAAACAAAGACTATATATTCTGTCTGTATATTTTTAACACTGTTATAAAACGTTGCGAGGACAAGAAAAGTGTGAAGCAATACAAATGAAAAAGATTATTTAATTCAAATGTTGAGCGAATGAGTAGTAGAGTGAGTCACTATAATGGCGCGTCGTAATATAAGATGACATCCGCGAAAGCCACTATAGTGGCACATTGTACCTAAGTGGTTAAATCCATAAAAGGAAAAATATCTTCGCTAATGGTTTCGCTTATTATCGTATACAAAGGATTTTCGAACAATATTTTTAGAGGATGTTGAGACGAAAGTTCAGCATACCGGATTGTAGGATTATTGTGCACGTTAATTAAAATTTTGCACATCCCTAATTGTTTTAATCGCCTGTGAAATTATGTACGAATGTAATCTGTATATCTATCTTATTTGGAAAATGCGACTGAATATCCAACAACCTTTTAATTTATCTATGTTATAAATATTTCCATAGAATTTTAATCCACGTTACACGGCTGCAAAAATTATCGAAGTGGAAGATTTTAAATAAGACATAATAAATTGAAGTTTTATAATAAAGTGAAATAGCTAAAGTAAAAGAAAATAAACGAAAATTTTAAAAATTAATGCAACATTTCTATATGTTTAATGTAAAAATTCTCCTAAGTTCACATAATGGCATATAAGTACATAAAAAAATAAAAATAAAAAATAAAAAAATAAAATAGTATATAATAGCGCATAGTAGTACACAGTAATACATATGTTTATTTCGTAAGGATGCAGCAGGAACACAGAATTTAACTTCCAAAGACTCGCTATAAAATTTCTAGGGATTATAGACTAAAGACATTTGCCTCTCGAAGGTCTCATTTTCTTCAAAACTGCTGCAACTTGTGCTTTTTATTTAATATCGATACATCGGTGGTGCAATCGTTATCTCTGTTACACTGTTTCCACAGCGCAGTTTTACAATTGCCGCATCGCCGTCGTGGTTTACATTCACACGTAGGAAGCGTGAAACGCTCGTGGAATCTATCAAACCGCTTCGCGGCATCGATCGATGCGTACAAACGGTAAATTAAGACCTTGGCATTGACAAAATATCTAGGTCGGGAGTATATTCCAATGAACGGTGGAACGAAGCTTTGAAATCGTCGTTATATTTACTTAAGAAAAAAACCAACCTGATAATTTCACTTGCTAAATCCACTACATCCGAGCAAAGAATATAGTAAGAAAAAAAAAAGGTAAAAAATATAACAAAGCATCTTTTGCAATGTCTGTTCGTTGATTTCTGACTCGGCAAAGCTTTCTTTCGCTTGATTTATATAGTAAACACGATCCAGACATTCCACGGGATATAATAAATTAGCATAAAACACGGGAGAGAAACAGGGAGAAGTTAGGAGAAAGTTGCTGGAATTGCACTGTTGCCTCGAGAAATAGTTCGTTAAGAGACGAAATTTTCCATACAAAGTGTCGCATTCAGGGTAGCTCGTTATTTCTTTGAGTTATTATTCGCGTTAGGCGCCAACTTTTTCTGCTAGGGAGATATGTTCAAGTTTTGTAAAGTATCTTCCTCCAAAAACAAACCCGACTTCGCACGAAGGCTTTAAACTATGAGGTAACGATAGGTCGAGACTTGTTCATTCATGATGAATGAAATTAAGTTGAAACGGAGGTAAATCGAAATTTAGAGGAATGGATTATATATTTTTAATGCGTTAAAAATTTCTAGATCTTTTTATCTTGTCTTTTTATTTTATTTTATTGTTATACTAGAAGTTAAATAAATAAAACAGAAAATAGTGGAGTGTTTAGAATAAAAAGCTGTTTTCAATCTCAGAACCAAAGCATAGAAACTTCGTTCAGTTTTTTTAGATTTTCTATTATTATTTTAATGGTTATGAACATCCGATAAAATTTTCTACAATTTATGAAAACAATTCACATGAGTAATCGATCATTTTATAAAAGACTTACGGAGTGTAATATTTTCATAGTAAATAGGAGATATGCCTGTATATAATTCGATATTATTATAGAACTATGAATTTAGCAATACTTCGTTTATTTTACAAATACTTAGGAGTTAATTAAATTTGAAAGTCTTACACCTTTTTTCCATTCTCATATCAAATGCTACCATACCATGGATATAGTCACATTTGATGGAAAATATTGGGAAATACTGCTGACATCGAAAGATCAATTGAGATTGGTTATATTATTTGGTTTTTCACTGCTTTCGCATTGATGAAAAATGCGTCAAGCAGTTCCCCCAACTGTAATAAATTAAAAAACGAGTATCGGTTACGGAAGAAAGAATAGGCAGCTTGTTTTAATTGCTTTTTATCCCTCTTTCAATACCACAAGATTGTTCATATTGACTTTGATATTTATTTAAAACTTCATCCTTCCGGTTCATGGCCATTGTTATTTATCATTTCCGAAACAAAGGATTCCAAAGTAATAATGTTACGTAATTTTGAATGCAATGTATTACGTGTAACCTGCATTTGCATATTTGCATTTTTCTTTCTTGTTTTCGATATCAGAAAGCAATTGAAGACCAAAGTTGAAAATCGTAATGTTACATTTTAAAATTCACTATGTTAACAACCAGCTCCACCTTAAAGGTATTTTTGCATTTGATTTTGGGATTAAATGTGTGTCTTTGTCCCCTTCATAAACATTTAAAAAATATTGATAACATTAGTTGAGCAGAGTAATTAACCACACCAATATTATTCGTTCTTTACAGCATACTATGAATTTGTTACTAATTTTCAAAAGAATTATATCTTATAGAAGTAAAGGAATCTAGCAGATTATTCCTTTTTTATACTGTTTCATGGTTTTCTTTAGCCATTAAGTAACATGAAAGTTAGAACTTGTCATATTTTTCCCGTGTGGTTTCCAATGGCACTCAACAAAATTTAGATTAAACGGTGATTTTATTCAATGGTTGATAGTCCTTCGTCAGGCTTTCTACTAACAATTTCGACGGAACTTTTCGTATTTGTGAAGTGAATGAAATTAAATGGGATGCAAGCTTCTCCTCTTCTTTCTCATGGAAAGTTGAGCCCAAAAGACGTATCTGCCATACGATGTTTCTCCCTTTTAACGCTCTCTTGCGAAGTATTGCTAAGGATATGGAAAAAGTTTCTCGAGAAGTAATTTGTAAGCACTTCTATTTATTATTCGACGAGATAACATTTTCAGGGTCGTTCAGAAGCAGACCAGTTCTGAGTGATGTTTCAGTTGTATATCTCAAAAACAATATTTTTTTTCCTATTCACATAGAACCAATATCCAAACTCGTAGTTTAATGTAATATTTCTCTTGGTGATTACGAAGATCATCAAAGTTACATATAGTTCCGTATTTATAATTAAAATTATTAATACATTTTTTCCAAAAGATTTTCCCGAGCTTAAAGTTTCTTTCGATTCTTAGAAATTCCATGATACGAAATTAGTCGAATCTATCTTTCGAAATATTTCGACATTTTCATATATAATTGGTCTGCTCTCTATCGATTGTTAAACAAATTTTTATCTGCCTACAAGTGAAGGATGTGAAACCATAAAAATTTCTTTTTCTAATATCTAATTCACCTAATAACGTTTCATGAAGAATTTATTGATCGAACATGTTTTAGAAATTTCTATAAAGAACCTATTTCAATGAACTTTCAATGCACTTTACATACAGATAATTTAACCAGTATCTCCTAATGGAATTGTATTTATAAACGATACTCGCCTAATGGGTCGATGACGTTAATGTAATCAATCGAATTGAATAAACACTTCGAATCTCTGATAAGCTCCGTCCGTCAATCACGCTATTAATTACTAATGGTACCGAGTATAAATTAATCACCAGTCCTCAATCAGTAAACAAATAAACACGTGCATGTACGTACCTTTGATGAAATCTACAGCCATTTCCAAGCCATATGTATCCTTGTCGCAATCGTCGAGAATGTGTGCACCAATCTTGACACCGGGCACGATTTCACGATCGTTAAGCGTGTCTAAGGTATACAACATAGCCTCGAGTGCTTGGACACCACCCTGTGGCATCACTGGACCGCAAGTGTAGTAGTCCTCTCTCTCGTGCACCATCATCAAACCACCCAACACTAAATCACCTTCTACCACAGCGCTGTGTTTAACTGGCCACGGAGGTTCCTCCGACTGCAGTTTGTGTGAGGAATTATCCATATTACGTAAAGGCACATCTTCCGTCACACGAGAGTCTTCGTCATTCGGTTCCAATGACGTGACGATCGTATCGAAACTCAATAACTGATCCTCGTCGTTACTTAACGAAATGGTCGACGTTTCGATGTCCATTTGCATTTGATCGACTTCAGTCGATGAAAGCATTACGTTGTTTGTAGTAAGAAAATAATCCTTTGTAGTTTGATCCATTAAAGTCAGTACGATGGACGAATTCCTCGAGACAAATTCCAATGAATCGTTCAACGTAACTTGCGAAGCGACAGTTGTATCGTTACCAGTTTCTGGCAGCGTGGGATCGATGTTTAGGGTCGGAACGTTATTTTGACCAACCCCATGTTTATTCAGTATCGACGTGGAAGTTTCGCTAACTACCGTGCCTTCGACCTCCATAGTGAAATTACGTCTAAGCTTCATGGAGGTTCCAATTTTCGACGATCTGGACTTTCGTTCTTTTGAAAAACGATCGTTGATCAGAATCGTGCTCAAGGTGGTAGAATCTTCTGACACTCGATCTTCAGGATTGTCCACGATCTTGTTGCCCCTTTCGACAGGATTAACGTCTTTCGTAGTTTCATCAGCCAACTCGTCGGCTCCTCTGTCATTTTTCAAGGAAGATCTTATGGTCGGTTCATTAGCCTTAATTTCGTCGGTGTTCGTCGGAGTATTTTGATCCAGCAGCTCTATAAATCTCGAGTCAACAGATTTGTCTTTTCCGAGAACGATTAGGGAACCATTAAGCCGTCGTTGGTTACTTTTTCCTTTGTCGTGCCCGATTGATCTCGATTCTTGGCTGTCTGATACAGAGACCGCTTTATCATTGATTTTACTACTTTTTGAGACCACTTTATCATTGCTTCTACTATTGGCTTTTTCTTCTTCCTTAAAAGTAACGGTTTCAGACACATTTGGTAGTTGAAATGGTATCAAAGACAGTTTCGACTCAGTTTGTTTCTCATTATTTACAAGCAATTGATCAGGCAGTGTATTTACGTTGAAATTTTCGGCCATTTTTCTTCCGTGTTGCATCGTTGACGAGTTACTGAATGGATCGTTAGCGTTCCTTCCGGTAATCTGGAAGAGGCCATTGCTCTTGAAGACAAAGCTTCCTTCGGCTAGACTGTTCATATCGTGCCTTAGATGCGTGGAATTCCTTTGAGCCGTAACCGAGCCGCGTGGTGAATTCACGAATACGTTCTCAGACTCCTTTGTCACGCTACTTAGCATAGACCTTTCTTCCTCGCCTGTCTGAATAGCGCCTTCCTGGCTCTCGTCAATCTCCGCCCACGACGCGTCTAATTCCATTCCATCAATTAGATCGTTGTTCGTATTCGGACTCATTAACACAGATTCGTTGTTTGAATTTCGAGTGTCTGTGTTTAATTGCAAATTAATTGTGGTAGGCGCTGTTGATGCAAATTTTTGGTTATTTAACGATTTCTTCAGTTCTATTTTGTCAATCGAGTTTTCACTTGTGTCTTGGATTATGAAAGAAGATTCGTTGCTTGCCTTTAATGTATTCGTCTTTGAATAATTTCTATTTGAAATATACGATTTTACTAATGTTCTGTTTATTGAATCTGGATTTGTATCGTGGTTTATTGAATCAGACTTATTGGTTAATGTGAAGATACTTGTCATTAAGCGTGAATAATTACCTTTTGATGTATTTGCGTCTTTTAACGTTGCTTGGTTAATTAAATCTAGGTGTGAATAAGTTTCAACATTTGATTCTTCTAATTTTGTTCTGCTAACTGAAACCGGATTTACATCGTCGCCCCTTAAATTGGATTCGTTACTCGATGTTAAAATATTTGCCACTAAATTTGAATAATTGCCACCCGATGCACTGGATTCTTCCAATTTTGTTCTGTTAATTGAATCTATACTGAAATTATGTCTTTCTGAATGTGATTCATTCCTCAACTTCAAAGTAACTGAGTGTACTTTCGTATCATTTCCATCCAATTCTTCTAACTTGTGTTGCCTTTGATCGATCAAATTTTCTGTGAAATTATCTTGAACTAAATCATACTTCAATTCTTCCACGATATTTCCCTCGTGGTTGTTTATCTCATTCTCCAAAGAACTCTTCATTGTTCCATGGAAAGTAACATTCTCCAAAGTTTCATCTTTGGGCAATGAATCGGAAACATCACCGGCTAGAACGAAGTTCCTCTTCTCTCGAATCGACGAAGAATGGGTGCCTTTGTCTCCTAGGTCGTCGTGTCCTATCGTTGATCTCTGTTTCGGCGAGATTCCATTAAATTCGCGTGTATTCTCCGCGTGACGGCGCGCAGCTATTGATTTATGAGACGCTGAATGGTGCCGGAAACCCTCGGCTCTCGAAGAATGATGGTTACCGCGTCCTGTCTTGAATATGTCATTTCGTGGATCGCTATTCGAAAGACTGGAATCACGCAGGGCATACCACGGCCCGAGATTTATGTTTCGACTCGGTTTCTTTTTCAGATACCGGACCGATCGTCCAAATCTCTTTTTACCATTCTCGCGTCTGCCTTTCGATTTTCTTGCAATAATCAATTTATTCGCTTTCAAATTCCCATTTAACCTTCTATTGAGAGAAACAGAGAACACAGAGTAGCCAGTTAAAAATCGTTTCTTAATGACTTTCTGTCTCTCATCTTGGCTCTTCGAATCCTTGAAAGAATTAGTCTCCCCTAGACTAATGTTTGGTATAATTTGCAGGGCATTCGCTTTATCAGATCTTTTTCTTTGATGAGAATCTCTCATTGAACGTTCTCGTTTTTTAACGCCTGTGATCTGCCCTTCGGAAGTCGTCAACGAGTCGTCATCGTGCGAAATCGCTCTGACGTGATCGTAATACGAATATCCTTTGTCCAGCAGCACGCTTCCTCTTCGAATCGCCTCCGTCGTCGTTTTATGTTCTCGCGTCTTAGACGGTTCAGACAGTCTCACGCGGTTGATCCGCCTGGATATGTTCTTTATCGCGCCGCGAGGTATCCAGGAGGATAAACGCGGTTGTTCGGGAATTTCCAAGCTGAGACTGTTCGATCCTTCGACAACTTGTTCACTAGACTCGCTTGCTCGAACGTTACGAGATCGTTCGTTGGGATCGACGAGTTTGGATTGGCGAAGATCGTCATGGATCGACCGATCGTTATTGAAGTTTTCACCAGGCAGATTTATATCGCTGAGTTTCGTAGCTCGCCGTGTTATTGCTTTCGTCTCGCCTTTCGACAAGATAGTATTTTTCTTATTGATGTGCAAATGAGATTGTAATGGTGTTGTTGTCGAGGTCGATGATTTTGATGAAATTGGAACCGATGAAGGATTTAAGTAGTTTCGTGAGTTTAAAGATGGTTCGTTGGAGTTGTAAGTTCTGTAAGTGGTTTTGCTGAGGTTAACCGGCAGCTCGGCGTTACCATAATCGAGCGGATAACGTTCACCCGCTAAGCTGTTATGTAGAATCGACAGCAATAGTGAAACGGCCAGGACGGCCAACCAACCATTGTTCCGCCGCATCACCTGCCTTCCGTGACGAACATATCCTGGTCCTGAAAGCAAACGTAGCACAATAAGATTGGATATATTGTGGATTATTTGTTAAATTAACGTGGACGTGATTTGAACTATATAGGTTTAGTCTGGTAGAAAAATTAGTTTACTCAAAGAAATGGATGTGGAGATTGAAAAGAATAAAACTTTCTTCAGTCTTGTCTTTAAATTGTATTATTAATAATAATTAAAGATTGATAAGAATAAACTTGTTTTGATTTCAGTCTTCGAAGTTTACTATTAACAATTGCAAATTGAAAAGAATAAAGTTTGTTTGATTTCATTATTACTATTAATGAATAAAGATTAGGAAGAATACGAGCTCCTTCGTTTCAATTTCTGCATTCCATTTTCACGAATTAAACTGCGGATATTCGAGTATTTATGAGAAGGTCGTACAAATTTGAAAAATGTACATAACGTATACAATATTCGTAGTATGACATTCATTTAATGGATGGAACAAGTTCCTGTTAAATCTAGATACGATTATTGTTTTTCGAAAAGAATAATTAAGTTAATAATTTACGCATTTTTGAACTACGATATATCCTTTAGAATGGATAGCTATTTTTTGAAACCACCACTAAAAGAATTTCATTCACGCATTCGATTTCGATGTCAAACGAAAAGGACATAATATTATTTTGAAACGCGTCATAAAATTAAGTTTTACTTCTTTAGTTACGTTGACGAAAATATAGATTTCCATGAATATCTGCATTGTAATAATGAATAATATATAATAAATAATAAAGGTCATAAACCATTACCGAAATCATTGACACTCAGTTTTACTAATAGATTATAATAGGTCAATGGAGGTTATATAATCAAAATCATGTGAGAACCATCGTTAAACCATCGAAATCATGTGATAGATCCAAATCTACTTTCGTGGAATTTTTAATTAACTATCTGCTATTATGATCGTTATCGGAGTTATTAATCACGACGTATCATTGAACTGAATATTCGAGCAAATATTGATCATTTTCGAAATTTTGGAATGTAGCCGCATTACTAGGACTCTTGCCATTAAATCCGCATTGTTGGGATGGATACTAAACCCTAACCATTGGCCAGTTAGGTTTGGAATATTGCCATTAGATTTCTTGCATCTGCGAGTGTTACGTTATATCTAGCTATATACAGCTTTGATTGATTGGCACGACTCCAAACACCATTTTGTATTTTTATGGTTTTATTTTCCTTTTTTTGGCAGATAGATGGAATAAACGAATTTATACTGATGGATATTTAATTTGTTTAGCAAAGTTATAGCAAAGACTTCATAGACAGTTTGTGAACCAAATTCATTGTGCAATATTTTGGATAGGATTAGGACATTACAACATTGTCAACCTGATGTACGTACGATTAATTAATACTAGTTTCCAAAGCAACTTTTGAAACACAATCTCTCGAAACGGCACATTATCGTTTAAATCCCGCGCAATAATCCCCAAACTGCTGTTTCATAAAATTATCCTTTGTATATTTTACTATCATATTTTACTATCATAGTATAGGATTATAGGTAGGATGGTTAGGATAGATTATTGCAATTCAAACAACTCATACGTTAATTTAACAGTACTCATTCCTTTCGCAATTTCATCGTCCATTTCTCGGTTTTCATTTCTCTCATCGCCTGGTTCTCATAGCATAGTCATCTCAATAACATCAAATAAATTCTACGAACCTGATCAACCTATTTTTCAGGATATGCTACTACTTAATTCACGGGAATCGTATCTAACAAAGATAGCTTTTTTTCCTTCTTGTCGCGACGACCGTCGTCTTGAACACAAATCGTGACTGGAACTTCCAAACACGCATGCTGGCTTAATGCGTTCGTAACTAAATGCCCATTGGAACGATTGGTATTGGACGGTTTCACCAGTATCTTTATCGACGAAAGGGATTGCACGATTGATAGGATTGAATCCTACGGAATGAAGCTCATTTCGGTTCGCCTTTGGGAATAGGCACGTCGGAAGTCTGTTACTGGATAAATTGATAGAATCAAAAGATTTCGTGGGAATGAAAAAGTATTAGAAGAACCGAATACCTCTCGTTGCTCAGTTATTGGAAGACAAACGTGACGTGATATAATTTACTCCCAAGAGCTGATTAACTCGATTCTTTCAAGAAGATACTTTCTACGTTAATTAAAGTTTCTTGTGGTTTGATGTGACTTGGTTGGAAAGTGGTTTAATCCATTAAGCGCGAATAGTGTTTCTTAAGTCATTATGCATGAATGTGTAAGAGTTGGCTAAACGTTATATCGGTGGAATATGTTAATTACGTAACTCAGTAATTAATAGTAGTTATTATAGTTATAGAATAATTCAGACTAACTTATTAGAATAACTCAGTAATTATAGTTATAGAATATTATCACATTAGTCAGAAATACCAAAAGAAATTTCTGTAGTTGGAAAAAGATGGTATATTCTTAAGAATTTTATAAACTATTTCAAACTCCATAAAGTTGTAGAATTTGGATGAGAAAAGAAACGGCGGAGGAAGAAATATTAAGCAAATTTTTGAAATTCTTTTATAATCATAATGTTAAAAGTACACTATATGGCGCAACTTCTACGATTTAGAATAAGATTTATTTTCTTCCAAAGAACTGCATTTTCTTCAAACTCTGTAAAACTCCAAGATCTGAATGAAAAAAGAAATAGAGGAGAAAAGTATTATTTTTCATAGCCACAATATTAGGAAATATAATTCAATAATATAAATTGACTAAAAGAAAGTTGCATATAAAATGTTACATTAAGACAACACTGAATCTTAATGAATTAAATTCTTCTTAACAATTTGAACAATATATTACTATTAGTTAGATTACTATTAACTGTAGATTTTTTATTCTTTAGACTAGTTCATTAAAAGAAGCAGGAAAAGTGTAATATAGCTATCAAATATTATAAAAAAAGAAAGATATTGCTTGAAAACTTGACATACTGAACTAGGTGTCAAAAACAATGCGTTTATCAAGAAATATTAAAAAACCCATTTCTTACATTTTTTGCAAACCTAAGTATTGCATTAAAATAATTGAATCTCTCGAATGGGAATACGAAAGAAATTTTCCATCACATATTCAGACAAAAAAACGTACGCGTCTCTGGGGACAGAAGCAGACAATTCTTATTGTGGACGACAGTGTTACCATAAAAAAGCAATAGATATTCGAAACATAATCTTTCTGAGTTCTTTTGTTAATCTACCTTCAACAGTAATCAGATAATGGAGCATGATTATTCTGTGATACTCATATATATTTATCGTCCAAGATTATCAGACACCTGCTCATTTTTTTTAAAATTAAAATTAAAAATGTTAGGTTGAATAATAATTTCGTTCACTTCTCACTAATGTTCATATTTTAAAGAAGATTACAAAAATTATTTAAAAAATGGAAAAATACCATATTCTAATTGTTTCATAAACGATATAAATTCGTAAAGAAATGGGATAAGACACTGCTTAATAGTAACATTTAATAATTTGCTATTAATTTACTATATATAAATAGATTTTATATGAAGATGACAATACTTGATACGCTGTTTCAAGAAAACGCAAATCACTCAATTTAATAGTTAAAATAATTAATTAAAAATAAATCGAATCGCAAGTTTATTTCTTAAAATCGCATAATTAGGCGTATAATAAAATATTACGATAGGATCAAATTGATATTTGAAAGTATGCAATAATAGAAGTGTTGTCTCTAATCGTCAAACCTTGCAAAATTATTTTGATAAATGGCAAGATCCTTATCTGCAGATTCTTTCATTTCTAAATTATAATTTGGATTAAAAAGATTCTTTTAAATTTTTAAATTATAATTGCATGAAGAAGGTTCTTCTTCTTGATAGAAAAACTTTTAACGTTAATGTGGGCAGTGATATTTAAATAACATATGTATGCACTAATATATACAGTTAATAATAAAATATACCACTGCTGTGCCTTTTAATGATGTCATTTAAATTCATAGTCTGCTCACCTCATAAAAGGTAGTAACTATTGCTTATAGTTATTAACTAATCGTTAATTTACTCGGTTTGATCAAATTCAAAGTACTGTCAGCTACTACAAATCAAGTTCACTGTATTTCATAGTATCTGTCAGTTCCTCGATAAGGCAGAACAGATTGATAACAGAATGCACGTGTTTCACTCTCGATGCTCTCTGTTTGCAAATGACTTTAGGCAGTTGGCTAGCTCTATAAATGAAACGATACTTATGAGTATGTTTCTAATTAAAGTACTACAGCAAATGTTGATTAACACTCCGTCGAACCAATTTGACGCTTTAATCCCGTCGGGAACGTGGATTGGACTGAGCTAAATATCCCGTGCAGACCAGGAGTTGTGTTATCTTGATTAATGAAGATGTCGATGAACAAGTGTCATGAGATTAATGAAGAATTATATAAATGTAGAATCATAATATATTTTTAATTCTCATGTTAATTCTGGTTATCTATCGGAGATGAATGCAACTTCCATCTAATTATTCTTAGAAACAACCTTTTTATCTAAACTAAATTTTTGAAAAAAACTCGTAGCATTATAATTCTTGTAAATTTCGAAATTATGGAACTTTTGAACTAGTGGTGTAAAACGCTTGAGTTTATGTATTCTTGACAATCAACAAATTTGCTACTTTTTAACAAATAGTCTCGATATTTGTTAATATTTTCCTCAGATCTTTCTTCTTCCTCTCTATTTTAACAAAAGATTTTTTCTGAAATTTAAAAACATACATATACATACATATCTCTTATTGAAATATTTTTAATGAACATGATCTATATCTTCATTGATGTTACATACTGAAACACGAAGCTTCTTACTCATTACAATTAATTTCTTTCTGTAATTCTCCTTTCTACAATTAATAAAATAATTTGTTAGAATAGTGTAAAATTTGCTGTAAAAATGAAACTCTGTCTCTTTTATCAAAATTAGTTCACAGTCACCATGAAACCAATTCAAGTGAATTATTTGAAAAAATTGTCTACAATCGTCGTTGCAGGTAAAATGGTTAATCTATTTAGGCAACAAAAACTCCCACGTGATGCTTTGTAGAAGCATACGATCGCTAGGATACATTTAGAACACAAATGGCGTTTTCTTTTGATGAAGCATATTGGTATGGAACGTATAGATACTATGTTTTATTCGCTGCTGATGGCACATTCGATGTTCAATCAGATCCCTATGTTCTTTTCAAAGAATTTCAGTTGTCGAACGCGTTCTGTCGTCGATAATTGGCCATCGATTCAACTCTATGCGAACTTCATTCGAGTTATTTTTAGAGCGCTACTATCGAAAATATCGTGAAAAAGAAGGACGTACGACATACAGAATTTCCTGCTATTAGATGCATATATCATTAAATATTGTACTATGTATTTACGGTAGTTCCTCGTCCTAATTGCTTGTAATTCAAATTGCTAACGTCTAGGCCGTCTTCGAGAACACGTGCTGTTGTAACTTGCTCAATCCCAAATCCAGATAATCACGCCCGCCTGATCATACATATGTACGTATGTATATGCGTGAAACAGATGGTCTCGACAGTCGCTTCGATTTTCTTGCGTTCCAATTAAGGGATTTTGCACTGTGTCTTTGTAAATTATTGTATTTTACTTCAGCACTAGATTATTCTTCATTTTAATACTCATGAAACATTTATTTCATATTAATGATTTAAAAATCTTTATGTTTATTCTTATAATATATAATGTTTTATATCGCCGTATCTTTATTAAGAATTAAATCGACACTTTATTAAGAATTTTTATTCAGCTTTAGTACGATATAAAAATTCAGAATTTTTAAGCACCGTAGCTTCTTGTTTAGTCGAGTACCTATAAAAGAATTGTCTAATGATAATAATCTATTAAACTTCATATAAAGTGTTTTATTTCTTGTATGTTTATATTGAAACATTTTGTAGGGTAATACTTTTCTTTGCGATCGCCTTAGAGCTTTAGTAGAATTTAAGTGAAGCATTTCTTCCAGACATATTTAATTCTTAATACATGAAATGAGATTCATAAAGCGCTTTGTTTTCCCTGTGTTTCCATCAAGAAATTCTATACAGTATTTCTATCAGAATTAATTAAGTTTAACGCTATTTAAGTGTTTTATTAATTACGTGGAACAACGTTTAGAATTTTACGTTTTACATTTTCATAAATAATTATTTTTCCATATGAACACCCATAAAATGTTCATTAACAACAGTAATCCACAATTTGCTTAATTTTTCTACATTTTCATTAAAACGTCTATTCTATCGTTCTACTAGCAATCAACGCAAAAAGGTTTATTCTGTTTGGATACAATGATTTTTTCTTTATTCCAGCATCTACAATATTCTACAAAAATTCTTTTCATCAAGAACAGTTATTCGGCCATTTATTTTTCACATTGTTTCTAACGAAAATGCGGCAACACTTCCAATTTGTATGGAAATGTGAAAAACGAAAAAAGCTATTCTTCAATAACAATTCCATGGCACAATTTCGAATGTGGTTGTGTTTATTCCTCCGATAGAAGAAAAGAAAAACTCGTAGAATAGAGTTCCATAGCGACGCAGCATCCTGTGCGTTTCAGAAGAGAATCAAGTAAAGAACAAAAGAAATCCTTAATGCCATGTGAACGCGGAAATAAATGAAGGGCGAGCAAATGAATCGCTGAAAAATAATTGGAGGCAAAAGCCTCTGTTCCCGTATTGCGAAACGGAGGATTCTTAACAATTTTTTTCAAAAAAGACAATCATCGTTCATGCATTATGATGTAGAAAAAATACGATTAATTGCAAGAATTTAATCGTAATTCCTTTATTCGAATCTTTGATCAAATGGGGAGATCGTTCTGTTCCGCAAAATCATTTCACTTAATACTTTAATTTTTATTTGACCTATAAATGAATGAAATACCATTTCTCCGTGAAAAAGTTTATTTTTGCTCCAATGTGTTACTATTTTATTACTTTCGACGCAAATTGCTTTTATATTTTTATCTCAAAGCTATTCCGCTGAAAAATGGAAAAATCGTGTGAATAAATTCTTTCCACTTAAAAATAATCTCCTAAGAAATTTGGTATTTTTTAAACATTAACATGATCTATCCCTTTAAAGAACCTAAAGAAATTGATCTATATCGAAAAGTTCGTTCATTTAAATTTAAACGAACTGGATCCAATCCGATATTGCAATTACTTTAATCGAAAATTACTTGTATAAATAACTAAAAGTATCTCGAGCCATTTAATTTCCTCTTATATGTTTTTCATTTTAGACCACTTTAAAAATCCCCGCTTAATCGTGTACAGTTTGTATTTTCAAGAGAAAAATTTATTGAGTTCCTATTTCGTAATTGCTGCTCAGTTGATGAACATTTGCCAATCGAACGATTTTTCCGTTCGATAGATTTATAACAGCTTGACGGGAATCTTTTTGTTTTACGAACGATTTCGCGTACTGAGCTTGAGGCTGACTTAAATCTCCCAGACAGACAGCGAGAATGGGCTTTTAATCTCTTCTCAACGAGCGATCTGTACTTACTCTTACAAAGCAAACGAGGTATCGTTAACGTTCCATCCTTTTCGATCGAATCTCTTAAATCGAGAACTCGTTTCAACTCGAAGAAAGGAGAAAAAGTAAAGCGGAGGAAGAACGTGGATCTTGAATCCTGCAGTGGTCGCTTGGAAGTTTTACTACCTCAATTCTCTGATCTGGTACAGGAGAATTCTATCACTGGCAAGGGATACTGACAAGGATATATTACAGCAGTTTTAATTGGAAGTTGACGGGCAAATTCTTCAGACAAAGTTTTTATAAACACAGTGTGGATAATTTACAAGTAATGGTTTGTTAAATATTTTAATAACGAATGATGGTAAATACAGCGATTATTAGATTATGAGTGTGTATGTAATTTAATGACAAAATTCAAACAATATAAAAAATACGTAAAAGAATAGATAAATAATAATAATAAAAAAATCGTTGCCCTCGTCGCTTTTCAAGATAGTCAACTTGCAACAACTCACAGATCTCTGTGCAGATCATGGTTCCACGAAGTTTTGTACGCTTCAGTGTTCAACGTCTTCATAATTCACGCGACTGCGACTAAAAATGGGTGTCGTAAAAAATAGGGCTTAATGACTTTCGCCATTCTCGCAGGTGCACGCACAGGTATGCCACGAGAGTATTATGTAGAAAAGTTGGAACGCGCAAATACTTCTCATGCCTCAGCAAATTTTTTGCTTGAAATTTTCTCAGACATTCTGGAGATTTTGCAATCAACTCGAAGCATAAGGAAATAATAAAACCGCTTATATTGCGTTTTCAGGCGATTATTAGAAAAAATTCCTGTAAACGTATCAACGAACTTATAATTTAAAAACTTCTTGACGATGTGTCACTCACGAGAGAAAATTGTGAAATTACATCTAAAGTTGTTAAAAATTGTCCGAGAAATGCCAAATAAAAACTCTTTAATCCATTTCTACAACCTGCGATTTCCTTCATAAGTTTTTATTAAAAACTTTATCTACAACAAACATTAAAATCCTATACGTAGAGTTAGTTTAAAAACAAAAAGGACGTCTCTAAAAAGCGGAATCACTAATGCAATTTTATTATACTTTGACTACTTCTAGTTCGAGCGACTGAATCTTTCCTTCGTCATTCGTTTTATACGGTAATTTACAACCCACGCAACATACATAGCATCCCGCACTTTAGTGTATAAACTTTGCCAGTATGCTCTGTGAATAAAAATAAAATTAAAATAGCATGTAGCAAAAAGTTGACTGAATGCTTCATTACGAAGTTAGAAAACCAAATCTGTATATGTAAGTTTTATTTTATCTATACTTACGTGTGCATTTCGAAGTGTCGTCTATCTTTATGAATGTACAGTTATCGGCGTTATATTGAATTTACTGTAGATCGAATTTCACGATGACTTTGCCTAATTTCTTTGCGTGTAAGTACAGTAGAATCATGCGCAAAAACAACAAATAAATAAGCTGTTTAATGCAAAAGTGGTGTAAGTGAAGTTTTTGACTATTTGGCTTAACACCACATCTTAAAAACGCAACCTTTATTCTGTTTACTGCAGAAGTGGTGTAAGTATATCTTCATTAGTTTTCGATGGATAGTAGAATAAGTGAGAATCGCCGACTTAACTCCCTGCAAAATTTTTACTTTATTCCTCATTAACCAGTAATCAATTCCTTTTTATTTGCAGCATTTTTTCATTAAGCGGCTCTTATGTACTTTATACCAACACGTACCATGAACATTATGTATCTTGCCTTGTCCTGTATTAAAAGTAAGAGGAAGAGGTTCGACGTACCTACACATTTATCACCTTTCATACTTTGTTATAACATGAATAATAAAGCACTAATCGACTTTTTGCTACCTGACATTCCAGTCCTATTTTCACCCATAGAATACACGGGTAAAGTTTATACAGTAAAATATAGGACACCCTGTTTATTTCTCACAAGATCGTCACTGTATATT
This sequence comes from Bombus affinis, assembly GCF_024516045.1. Taxonomy (NCBI): domain Eukaryota; kingdom Metazoa; phylum Arthropoda; class Insecta; order Hymenoptera; family Apidae; genus Bombus; species Bombus affinis. Next base: position 3,614,039 of record NC_066355.1, on the reverse strand, counting down.
TTATAGCTATCCAAACTTTGCATTCCAGTTCCACATTTCTTGATCTTTTGAGAGGTCCCAGTCCCCAAAGAAGGAATTCAAATTATCAGATCAACTGAGGGAAAAAAAATTATTGGTCAGTACACGTTTCAGTCGTCCATCAAAGTTCAACCCTCGGTGGATGGACCGAGTTTCCTTGTCCTTCTGATAATTCTTTTCTTATACGAAAGATCGTGGCGATCGTTTTCCTTCAGCTGAATCAGTCTGCGAACTTACTTTTTTTTTTTTTTGCTTAATTCCACGTATTCGTACTTTCCCTAGGGGGAGTAAAGCATAAAAAAGAAAACAACCATGAGATGTACATATGTGACGTACATACATTAACACGGTCGTTCGTGAAACGAAAACGTCACGTCGTCGCGTTAAAATATTCAGAATGTTTTCATCGCGTCAATTTTGCTGAAAAAATGGAAGGGAAAAGAGGTTTTATTCCCTTCGTGGAATTATCCAAGAAAAAACTTGATCTTCTCCAGTAATACAGGCTCATAATGGTGGTTAACATCAAATTTTATTCCGGGAATTTTGCTTTGTAAATAAAAATTCTTTTGAGTTACCTATACATATATTAAGTTACGAGTTATCTTTTTTACGTAGCCGCAGGAAATTTCAGTTTTTGTAGGTGAGAAGTGGGAATTTCTTGCACCATTGCGCTATTAGAATCCAGATCCCTTTATTTGAATTCTAAATTCAAATAAAGACATTGTCGCGATCTAATCTGTTGTGATTAATTTGTTACGATCCAAGTAGTAATCTAATGCGTAAAAGTAATAAAATCGAGATATTATTTGATAATAACGAATCGAAAAATTCGAAAACTTACAATTTTATGCTTTGAACATTTGCCAGTTTAAATATTTGATACAAATAGTAATTTTGAGAAGTTGAAGCAGTATAATTATAGTTATGCAGGTCCTACATATGTTCCAAATGTAATCATAGTACGTAAAAATGTATGTGATTATTCCAAATTCATTTGGGTATTCCTAGGATTAGCTCCTTAATATCTGCATTGATGCAAAGCGTTTGGTTTTGATTAGTTAGATCGTATATTAATAGAATGATATAATGTAACTGCAATATATATATATATATATATATACTAACTATAACCCTAAACCGAACCCTAACCGGCTTAAATCGAAAGCAGTGAATAGCAGTTTTTGAAACCTTTTATAATTCCGTAAACATATTCAAGGTCTTTTCTTTATTTCATTATTTTACATGTTTCATTATTTCTCATTGTACTCTGAGTGAAGCACAGAAAATGCTGGTTATAGAATGCTAAATAAAAATTGTCAAATTTAATCTTTGGTTTGAAAGCTTTAATGTGCATTTTGAATTTATGTGAAAATCAGTTTAAAAAATGAAGTATTAATCATTCTAGCGCATTATTCGAAATTACAATGAATCAATCGAAATCATTGTTATAAAGTACATTTTAACAAATAAAAATTTCAGAATTTGTCGTAATATTCCGAACGTAACTAAGAAATAAATTACCGAAGATGTCAGTTTCGTTGCTTTTGGTCATCGTTACTCTGGTCGATTCGACACATTTTTGGGGCAAATAAATTCATGAGACGCAATTAATTACGGTACATGTATACCATATCTCTGTATCCTGTAAATTAACCGGAAATGTCCGTGAATTTAGCGGCCTGATACAATGATACTTATTCAGTACAAACAACGTGGAATTTTTCCAAATCACGAAGTCGTCAATTTAATTATTTAGCGGACAAACAGTTTATGTGGTCGTTCTATTGTAGCTACGTCACTTATAGCTTCCATTATGACGATTTGTGATTTCCGTTAAATGAATTAAAAGGATGCTATAATTTACCAAAGCATGCATACGCATATATCATTCCGCGCGAAATATTTCCTGGAATTAATTACAAAATTTGGTTCTTTATTCAATTTATTACATTTTCAAATTTCTCAAACTCTAAATTCACAGCAAAATCATTTGGTACAGATTTCTTTGTTTTACTGTATTCGATAAGATTAATAAACATTAAATATCTTTTTATTATATAGCGCTAATTTTACATTTGGATTCTTCTAATTGAAAATCATCAAATGCTATTCTAATGCTATTCTTAATTGAACCTATGTTATATTTATATAAACATTTAAAAGTATTTACGGGAAATTGGAAGATGCAAAAATGTATAGAATGTGCATTGTCTACGGAAATATATAAAATATGCAAAGTAAAGTATTTGATTGATCTTATTTCTTTAACTATGTCCACAGCTATACAAATTAGCACAAACGTATATATATGTATCACATATGTATATTTCTAACTAGTAAATCAATAAACTTACAAAAAGTGTACCTGTTGTCATCTGTCGCCTGAATCGTTCAAAATTTCTCTTACATCATGTTGTAACAAAAAAAAAAAAGAAAAAAGAAAAAGAAAAATGATACCTCTTAATATGCTACAACGCTTTCTGGCCATTTTTTCTTCGTTTATTCATTGAGCATTTTTGATCTTTGAATTTAACAGTGATAAAGTATATTTGTATGTTAATTACAAAAACGTAGGAGCTTTATTTGATGATTCACTGGAGCATGAACTTTATTGAGAGTTCGTGGGCCTTTCATCCATTTGACAGTCGCATACGCTCTGTTTGCGTTTGCTAAAAGATATCTGATCGAGGCGTGGGTAAAATTTGAATCTGAGTGCTCGATAGGAGCCGATATGAAAGGGATTCTGGTTTCGATTAATACTCATAACGGGATTGCGGCTTTTATCAATGACCAAATGACGACGGTCGATTTACGACTGTGTAGTGTTCTCGGAACACGTGTTTTCAACCGTACTGGTTTTGCTTACCAAGAGGAAATCGATCGAGATTGTACTCTCGAATTCTAATGAAATTACACGCATCTGTTGGTCAAGCCGATAGTAGAATTTGATAGACGTCGATGAATAGAAATTTATAGACGTAGAATCTGATAGTTGTATGCTAGTTGCAAAAACGATTTGATGAATTTTAGTTAGAAACTATAAATTTTCAATGAGAAAAGAAATATAATATTTTCGTATTAGAGGAGGAAATATAAGAACATGAATACTCGCTTTCTCCATTTCTTTGTAGTACAGTGTTTTTAATAAATTAATTCTAGATTTAGTTAGCCACCATATGAAATAAAGAGAATGTAGAGCACTAAAAATATCTTTACTTCTTACATTTGTTTTAAAGAATTAGTGATGTTCGAAATTCATTAGAGATTCGATTGATATGAATTTGGAAAAACGTTTTAACAAATATATGTAGAAAAATCTTTGCCTTTTAATATTTTGATAGTCGTGTGATTTTTAGAAATTTAGTACACACAATCTTTCATCACACAAGATTTTTTAACTACATTAAAGAATAATAAGATTAAGAATTTAGACTTGAGAAAATTTATGACATAGTTTAAAAGATTAAAGATACAAAGAGCAGGTTACAGAAAAAAACAAAGTGTACAGTTCGAGAGATTTAGGAGAGGTTTAGGAGATCGATGTAACCAGCGTCACGCAAACATGCAATAAAGAAAGCCGAGAACCGCTGTCTGTTCGAAATCTAGACAAAATAAATTTCTACTGAACGCTTTTTGGTAACTTTCCTTCACTCCTTTTACAAGAATACGAAATATCATTTTGCATCAAAAATATCTTTTTACGATCCTCCAACATAGAGGTTGCCAATAAAGTTTTCACCATAATTCTCAAACAAAAACGATCACAGGATTTTGTAAGTACGACGACGTATTTTCTTTGAAATTTATTCGGTAGAACTTGGTAAAAAGCTATTCCGAGCTTGAAGCTCAGTAAAAGCCACGAATAGAAATTTGTATCGATAGTTTATCGTTTTTTGTGAATCAATTCCTTGTAGGTGAAAAATTGAAATGTTTCCTTTCAGTGTTTTATAATTAATAATTATAATTAACTTGTATATATAATAAATTATATAATTATATTGTAGTATCGTAAATATATATTGTGATTTATTTACAATGAATGGATTGTACAGATGTTGATTAAACAGAAGAACGATGGTTGTTTAACGTGAAGTAAACACAATAACGCACTATAATCTAGACAATTCAATAGTTAATTTATAACTCTCGTCACAACGGATCCAACACCCTCTCTCTCTCTCTCTCTCTCTCTCTCTCTCTCTCTCTCTCTCTCTCTCTCTCTCTCTCTCTCTCTCTC